>NW_006160142.1:27174-45147 GCF_000334495.1 Tupaia belangeri chinensis | reverse complement strand
CCTCCCGGGCCCGCCTCCCGCGACCGCTGGGAAGGCGTTCGGCCCATCCCTCCTCGATCTCTCCCCGACCCCTCCCAGCTCCTACCAACGGGTGGCCGGGGCCCCGCGGGCAGCCCAGAGCCGCTGGGCGGTGGGGGACGAGATGTGGGGCCCGGAAGGGCGGGGCTCGCACGGAAGGCTGGGCGGAGACGTTCTGGGCCAGTGCGGGTTTCGGGCTGAGCTGGGGCAGGGGAAGGGGGGAAAATGGAAAGGCCTCGCCTGTCGGGGGAAGGACCTATAGGAGTGCGGCAGAGGCGCGGCGCCGCCTCTGAGTGGCCGAGGTGGCACGGGGCGGGGCGAGGGTGGCTGTCCGCGGAGGCCGGCCGGCTGTGCCTGTGGCCGGGTCACAGCAGTGGCTGTCAACAGCCCCTTTCTGTGCGTGCTCCCCTGAGCTTTCCACCATTGACCAGGCTCTGAAAGCACTTTCAAGACAATAACTCGTTGCTATATACTTAAAGTAATATTACCCTCGCTTAGCTGAAATTTTGTGTGGAAACTGAACTAAGTGTGTTTGTGGTGAGTGGAAAAAAAGGAATCACATCCTAAATTTAATAAGCATAGCATTCACTGAGAGCTTACCAGGTGTTAAGGACAATACTAAAAAATTTGTATATGCATCGTCATAACTGTAATACTAACATAGAGTTACCAGATAAAATACAGGAGTGCCTAGTAAAATCTGAATTTCAGATAAATGTAATTTTATAAATGTAAGGCTATTCCATTTGGAGTATAGTGCCTGGTGGTTTCATTTTGTTCTTTGCTAAACCTGCCAATACTATCTTAACTCTTAGGAAGTCCCACTTTCCGGATAAGAACACACTGAAGCTTTGAAAACTAACCTATTGAATACATGGTAAGTGGCAGAATTGAGGTACAGTTGACTATCATTTTGATCCTGATAATTAAATCTCTAAATGTATATCTACATCTCTAAAAACTAGACTTGTGATACCTGTTTCACAGAGGTGTGAGTGAGCTGAAAAGAAAAGTATGTGAAACTCAGACACTGAGTAGATGTTCAATAGAAGTTAATTTCCTCTTGAACAATGCATGATAACCAGATAGACACTACTTGCCAAGCTCTGAGTATATAAACTGAGCTGAATATGAAATAAGCTGCCTGCTGACAACAAAACAAGTCAAGCTGTGGGGATTACAGAGAGACAGAAAAATTATGGGCATCAGAATATATAAAAACAAAAAGGAAAGCATTTTATCTCACTCCACAGATGAAAACACTACATCTTCATGATTTGTCCAAAGTCATCTACTAATTCCATTATATTGTCCTGGAGGAATTCACAGCAACATTCACAGTAAGAGACCACAAGGCAATTGTATGAGGGGACTTTAAAAGTTCATGGAAAATACATATTATGAAAAACCCATGCATGAATTTCAATATTTTTTGCACCAAAATAAACTTGTACTTTAATTCCGCTTTCTACAAACTTTTTAAGTACCCATATAATGTACTTCAACTGAAGCAAGACCTGCTGCAGTTTTTCCCTTAAAAACTATCACTGTCACCTCCTCATATTGACAAATTGAAGGGTGTTTCTGGAAGAAGAGTGTGGTAGAGAAGAAGCAGAGGAAAGAAGAAAAGGAAGGCTCAGAGATGGTGGCCTCTGAGGAGACTTTGCCTCCTCAGACCTGAGTCCTGTTGTATTTCTGCTCTTCTTTTTTATGGTAGCCACTACTTTATGCGAGGAGATCTTCATCTCATTATCGATTATTGTATTAATATCTTACCTGATATATTGAACTTTAATTCTCTTCTTCCTTAATTACTCTTTATTTTCTATTTAAATGACTAAACAATCTTCCTTAGAATGTCTGAAGCAAAAATGGTTGCTCAATTTAGGGGGTATCTGATTGGATGAAACTCATGTCAACTGGCTAAAGTAAAGGAGAAATGAATATAAAAATAGGCAGAGATTATGTGAGGAAGCACAGCCAACATGACAAGAACTCTCTTCTCCCCTTTATCTCTCATTGTCTCTCTAGTTTTGATTTTTCTCTGTGTATATTTTATTCTCTGCAGATTGGCTAATGCTGCTCACTTATCTGCCTACATTTGGCCTATTATAACTGTCCCAAATAGTGATCTTGGCTCTTTACCTCTGTCTACTACCCAGTTTGCCCAACTTTCCTGTTTAGCAACTCACAATTATTGCTTAACTTAATCTCAGGGTCTCAATTCCAAATTCCCTTGAATTGCAGTTGAACTGATGTAGTTTCTACATGCTTGTATATCAGGGGTTAGAAAATTATGGCCTATGGGGCCAAATCCAGTTTGTCCGCCTTTTTTTTTTTTTTAAGAATTATTTTATTTAACTTTATTTACCTATTTATTTATTTATTTATTTATTTATTTATTTATTTATTTATTTATTTAAATTTGACCAGAGGAAAGCAAGCCACCAGATCTGGGACTCAAACCACCGTCGTCCATGTGGGAGTTCAGCACCCTTAACCACCACTCCACCTGCTGGCCCCAACAGTTTGTCCACTTTTGTAAATAAAGTTTTAATGAAACAGCCACACATCCATTTATATATTGTCTATGGTGCTTTGGTTTTATAAGAACAGAATTAAGTAATTGTGACAAAGAACATATGGACCCAAAATAAAAAATATTTTTCTGTAAAGATCCAGATCTTTACAGAAAAAGCTGCTGATCCCTGAATTAGATAGACGTGGAGTTATATAGACTTAGGGGAAGTCAGCTCTGGTCATCAAAATTCTGAGAGTCTGGACCAGCAGATGGTGTAATGGTTATGTCACTGGACTCCCACGAACTTGATCGCAGTTTGACACCGAGTGCATGTACGTGTGTTCTCAAAACCCTGAGAGGGGAGTGGAAGAGAAGGGATTGTGGTGTGACCATCCTCCCTGGGGGAAGTACTTTATCACTTTCTATCTCTCTGGTGAATGCATGTGACCTATAGCAAAAATATCTCTTGGGGACCAGCAGTTAGCGTAATGGCTATGTTGCTGGACTCCCATGTAGTGGACTGCGGTTCGCATCCCGGACCCGGTGGCTTAAAACTCACGCCAGGTGCATGTCGTGCGTGCCCAAGATCCCGAGAGGAGAATGGAGGAAAAGGGATTACGGCGTGGCCATCTCCCCTGGGTGGGTGGGGGGGGTGATTTCTCGCTTTCTATCTATCTGTCTCTCTCTGTCTGGCGGGCGCAGGCGCCCTATAGCAAAAACCTCTCAAAAAAAAAAAAAAAAAAAAAAATTTTTAAAAAAAAAAATTCTGAGTGGAGCCAGCAGGTGGCATAGTGGTAAAGGTGCTGGATCCCACATGGCCAACTGCGTGGTTCAAGTTCTGGACTTGGAGGCTTGCAAAACATGCCAGATACATGTTCATGTGTGCCCAAAAGCTCAAGAGCAGAATGGAGGAGATGGGATCATGGAATAGCCATCCCCTCTCAGGTGTAATTTCTCACTTTCTCTCTGTCTCTGCTTCTCTCTGGTAAGTGCACACACCCTCTAGCAAAAATCTAAAAATAGGAGCCAGCAGGTGGCATAGTGGTTAAGGCGCTAGACTCCCACGTGGCTGACTACATTTCAAGTTCTGGACCTGGCAGCTTGAAAATCACGTTGGGCATGTGTGCATGCATGTCCAAAGTTCCAGGTGGAGAACAGAGGAGAAGAAATTGAAGTGTGACTATCCCCCTCTGGGGATGAATTCTTACTTTCCCTCTCTCTTTCTCTCCAGTTAGTACACCTGCCTATGGCAGAGACCAAAAAAAAAATCCAAAACCAAAAAACTCTCAGAGTATATGACTCCTCCCTGTCTCTGCAGAAAAAGGGTAGTGTGGAATAAAGGCAGCCAAGGAAGTATTTTGAGAAAGAGATTGTTTGAAAGTTTTAACACAGAAAAGAAATAATCCATCTTAAGAATGGGCTAAATTTTTTACACGAAGGATAGAAGGTTGCAAAATGATAACTCCTTAATCTGGAAAAGTTCATTAAGATGCTAAATTTAGGAGAATATGTCACCAAAACCACCTTTAAATAACTCGCTTGTGGCAAATTTCCCAGATTCTCCATAGTTAGCTCTTTCTGAGATGAACTGGCTAAGGCACACAGTTCTCTGTATGTGCAAAGATTTTTAAATGTACATCTGAGAGAGAAGGAGACACTGAGAGCGAGACAGATAAACAAAAAGACAAACAGATGAACTGAGACTTGGTGGAGGAGGAGACAACTAAATGTAGAATTTTCCATTTTGGTAAGCATAAAATTATTATGGGGATGGGGGAGGCTGGCAGGTGGCATGGTGGTTAAAGGCACTGGGCTCTCACATGGCTGACCACAGTTAGAGTCCCAGACCTGGCAACTTGCTTTCTCACTTCTCTCTCTCTGTGGTCAGATTAATAATAATAATAATAATAAAGTTACATAAAAGAATTATTTGGGTTTTTTTAAGGAATTATTTTATTAACTTTATTTATTTACTTTAACTTGATAAGAGAGGAACAGAGTGAGAGAGAGAGGGAAAATAAGAAAGCAAGCTGCCAGGTCCAGGACTCGAACCACAGTCAGCCATATGGGAGCCCTGTGCCCTTAACCACCATGCCATCTGCTAGCCCAATAAAATAATTGTTTTGAAAAAAGATTATTTATGGAGGTCAGCAGGTGACGTGGTGATTAAGGCAGCTGGACTTCCACATGGCTAACTACAGTTCAAGTACTGGACCTGGCAGCTTGCTTTCTCATTTTCTTTTCTCTGTTTCTCTCCAACTTTTTAAAAATAAAATAAAATGACAATAAATAAAATGAAAGTTAAAAAAGATTATTATGGGGGAAATCTTTCATAAGTAGTCTTTATTTATTTAAAATTTGCTCTAAGGCTCATGCACTCACTGAAGAGAGAGACAGAGAAAAATAGCTGGTATGTACGTATCAGTGAATACATGTCTGACTTTAGGTGTGAAGCTCTGAGTAGAATGAATATACTGTAAGGTAATACCTAGGTCATGCTATAAGGCTTACTATGGTCATTAAAAAGGTATTTTTAGGGACCTGCAGTTAGCATAATAGCTATGTCGCTGGACTCCCATGTAGTCAACCACGGTTTAAGTCCCGGACCCGGTGGCTTAAACTCACGCTGGGTACGTGTGCATGTGTGCCCAGGATCCTGAGAGGAGAATGGAGGGGAAAGGATTGTGGTGGGCCCATCCCCCCTGGGGGGTGATTTTAAAAAATAAAGAAAAAAAAAGGTATTTTTAAATATATTTTTTATTTCAAGTGTTTAGCTTTAATAAACCAAAGAAATAAATACTAAGGAACTTTACTTAAAACTTAAAGCCAGGAAACAGGTTAAGATTCTGTTCAAATAGTAGGTACATGAACCTACCGGCAACTCAATACAGGACAAAAATCCTTAAAACTGAAAAACAAAGCCTAGAAGAAAATCAGCAATGTTTTAGTCAAAAGTCATAAAATGCTATTTCACCAGTTCAGTCTCATGTACTTAATCTATCTTTGGTTGTGGTTTGATCTTCCCAATTAAATTCTGGGATATAATATTCAATTCCAGACGTGTCTCTATGATTATGTTGGCCATTTTCTTAGTTTTTGAACTCTTATTTCCATGTGTGTGTATTTAATTTTTCTGGTATAACATTCCCTTGAGAACATGGTGATCTGGTCTGGTGTTGGTAAATTCTTTCAGGTTTTGTTTATCTGAGAATATTCTTGTCTTTTCTTCCCATATGAAGGATAATCTTGCTGGGTACAGTATTCTTGGTTGAAATTGCTTTCCCCTTCACACTTTGAATATATTTTCCCATTCTTTCCTCATTCGCATTGTTTCCGATGAGAGGTTTGCTGTTAGCCTGATGGGATATCCTTTGTAGATAACTTGACATTTCTCTCTTGCCAATCTTAGTATCTTGTCTTTGTGACTTTGGTCGATCTGGCTATAAGGTGTCTTGGAGAAGATCTTCTGGGATTGATTCTATTTGGGGTCCTTTGTATTTCTTGGGCCTGGATCTTTGAGTGCCTCTCTAGGTTTGGAAAGTTTTCTTGCAGGATTTCATGGAATAGGTTATCAATGCCCTTGTAAGTCTCTTCACCTTCTGAGATGCCAATTATCCAGATGTTTGGACGTTTAATGATATCTAGTATTTATCATATATTATTCTCATTCTGGGGGGCCATATTCTCAGTCTTCATAGTGGATTTTTCTAGGCCAGTGATTCTATCTTGTACATCTGAGATTTGATTTTCTGTATGATCTAGTCTGTTTTTAAGGGAGATTTTTACTTTCTGTATTATAGCCCTCATCTCTAACAGGTCCATTTGGTTCTTTTTTTCAAGTGTATATTTCCTCTTTTAGATGTTGCAAGAATTTCCTCATCTCCTGGAACTTGTCAGTTCCTTTCTCCTGCCTCTTTTTCAGTTCATTGTTTCTCTTCTCTTCCATCTCTGTTAGCTTTGTCATTATGAATATTCTAAAATCTTTATCAGTCATTTCCATGAGTTTCATTATACTGTCTGAGGATGAAGAGGTGTTATTCTTTTCCCTTGGAGGAGAGGTATTCTCTTGCTTTCCCATATTTCTTGTGATCCTGTGGTGATTTCTAGTCATCTGATGAATGGTATATTTCTTCCTAATTCTTGAAGTTCAATCTGAGTGTTCAGAGGTGAACAGAAGAAGGTGGTCTTCAATCTTTCTTCGGTTCCATTTTCACTCTTTGTGCATCAAATTCAAAGTGAAGAGAGAAATATTCTGACCCTAATCATATTCAGATGATTGGAAACTGTTCACTTGGACCTGTCTAGACACTTAGTGCATAGAGGCCACTAGAAATGAGTCTGGAGGGGGAAGTCTCAGCAGAAAAGTCTTCATTTTTGGTCAAGGAAACCAATATTCCAGAGCTGAAGTACAGTATCCATATCAGGATTTGTGGTTTCATCTATAGAGAAAGCCAGGCTCATAGAGGGCTACATCTTCATATGTGATGGTGAGGTTTGAGGTTTGTCTTCCAAGAGGGTTCAAAGAACAAGACAGAACAGGACAGGACAGGATAGGAACACCCAAAGAAATGCCTCCAGAGCAGGAAAAGATGGAATTTGACTGGGCCTTGGAGAATGGAGTATGGGAGAGAAAAAAAGTGACAGTCCAGATAATAGAAGAAAACAGGTTCCTATAAATGAAGGCCTGAAAGCTTCTCTAAATTAGGTATATATTATAATCATCTATATTTTATATGATAGTTTAAAATCCTTACTATGTTAAAAAGTGTTTTATACATGGGACCAGCAGTTGGCATAATGGCTATGTCGCTGGACTCCCATGTAGTCGACTGCAGTTCAAGTCCCAGACCTCGTGGCTTAAACTCACGCTGGGCACGTTTGCATGTATGCCTCCCGAGAGGAAAATAGAGAAGGGATTACGGTGTGGCCATGGCCCCTGGGGGGTGATTTTTCTCTTTCTGTCTTTCTGGGAGTGCATGCACCCTATAGCAAAAAACAAACAAAAACAAATAAACAAACAAAAAAATACCTCTCAAAAAAAAAAGTGTTTTATACACAATGTTTTCCCATTTTTTAAAATCAAACCTGTTTGGGGAGAATTACCTTTATTATTTTGACTACTTAGCACCATAACTTAAATCTTGCCAACAATAGGATTTTCAACCAAAATGTCATTTCAACACAGATATAAACATGACCTACAAATGCACACATTCATTCTTTTTTTTTTTTTTTAATTGCCAGAAGGCTAACGCATTCTCCAGAGAGACAGACAGACAGAGAGAAACCACCCCTCAATGGGGCATGGTCATACCATAGTTCTTCTGCTTCCTTTCCCCATCCTTTCAGGATTTGGGGGACCCACATGTACCCCACTCAGCCTGTTTTTCAAGCTACTGGTGGGGATTCCAACCTGATCCACCATGTGGGTTCCAACTCTCAATGCACAGCACTTAACTACTACAGGTCAGGTAGGTTCTGTGGTTTCCTGTTTTGCCTGGTCTAGAAGTAACTGCAGTTCCACAGACTGGGCCGGTTACATGGATGTGACCAGTATAGCCAACATTAAGTAGCAAATGAAAACCACCAGGACAAGCTGAGAGAAAGAAAAACATAAGACTAACAACATAGGCACGTTTTTTGAAGCAAGCCCCCACAATTTCACTTTTCAACTGACTCTCAAGCCAGTCCTGTCTATAGGCATTCTACTTCTTCCTAAGTAAAAGACTGCTACATCAGAACTGGTAATAAAAATAAGCCAATTTTTACAACACATAGTATTATTAATCTTCCACTACATTCGATGGGTTTAACAAAGAAGAAGCAATTTCCCCATACCTATAAGACTCACTGTTTCATTAAATTCACTTTATTATATGATTTAAAATTAATACACAGGGAAGAAAATTTAGTAGTTGTCAGTAAAATTTCATTTTAAATTGCAGTAATTTTTTTGGAATGTTCGTGATATCCAGTAATCATGATATATTGTAAAATGTTAATGTTTAGATGTTATAGAATTTTTTCAGTATTAAGACAGTCAAATCCTCTTAGAATAAGCATTAAAAATAATTGAATTGGGGGAAAAATTGATGGCGTAATGGGTTATGTTGTTGGACTTCCACGTAGTTGCTAGAGTCCTGGACCCAGCAGCTTAAAACTCATGCTGGGCATGTGTGCGTGTATGCCCAAAATCCTGAAAGAAAACTGGAGAAGGGATTGCAGCATGGCCATTTCCACTGGTGGGTGATTTCTCCCTTTCTGTTTCCCTATCTCTCTCATTCTCTCCTGTGAACACACATGCCCTCTAGCAAAAATCTCTCTTAAAATAAAATAATAAAAATTGAATTGAGCCAGCAGATGGTGTAGTGGTATGTCGCTGGACTACCACATGGCCAAAAGCAGTTTGAGTCCCAGATCCGGTGGCTTCAAAATCACACCAGGAACATGTGCATGCATGCCCAAGATCCTGGGAGGAGATAGTGAAGAAGGGATTGCTATATAGCTATCCCCCAAGGGGGATAATTTTTCCCTTTCCGTCTCACTGTCCCTCTCTCTATCTCTGATGAGCACACATGCCCTAAGGAAAAATCTCTTAGAAATAAATAAAAATATGGGGATCAGTAGGTGGCGTGGTGGTTAAGGTGCTGGATACTCCCACATGGCTGACCATGGTTCAAGTCCTGGACCTGGTGGCTTGCTCTCACTTCAACTCTCTTTCTCTCTCTCTGTGTGTGTGTGTGTGTCTCTCTCTCTGGTCAAATTAAAATAAATGAATGAATAAAATTAAATAAATAATTTAAAATAATAAATAAAAAATTAAAATATGGGACCAGCAGATGGCATAATGGTTATGTTGCTGGACTCACACATAGTCAAACACGGTTTGAGTCCTGGACTGTGGGGTTAAAACTCATTCTGGTTCCATGTACTGGTGGATTAAAACTCATGCTGGGCACATGTACATGTGTGTCCAAAATCCCAAGAGGAGAATGGAGGATTGTGGCGTGGCCATCCCCACTGCAGGAGGAGTGATTTTGTGCTTTCTGTCTGTCTCTGGTGAGTGTATGAGCCCTATAGCAAAAATATCTCTCAAAAATTAATTAATTAATTAATATAAATTTTAAAAATTGAATCTTGAGGCCAGCAGGTGGCATGGTGTTTAAGGCACTGGACTCCCACATGGCCAAATGTAATTCGAGTCATGGACTTGGCGACTTACTTTCTCACTTTCCCTCTCTCTCTTTCTCCCTGGTCAAATTGAAAAATGATATAAATAAAGTTTAAAAAGTAATTGAATCTTTGAAATATGCCTTTTTTTGCTTATGTGTTAGGGAAGTGGTACAGCTTAGGAGAAAGAGCCTAGGATCCTGAGCTAACTCTCAATTTTGTTTTTGTAAAATGAAGACCTACAGCTACTTAGAAATTTTCTATAGTTTCTTCTAATCCTGAAGTCCATTGATAGTTGAGTAGCAGACACACACATACACTATTAATTTGAATGAATGCTACTACTACCAAATTTAACAACTGTGTCTTGGAATACGTCTGCACGAAAGGAATAGAAACGTACTAAATTATCTCAAGTTAAAAATCTTTTTTTCCTCTTGAGAAATACTGTTGTATAGAACAAGAATGTATGAAACACACATACACCAATATTAAAAATGGCTATAAAGCAACCACCACCCACGCTAAGAATACAACACTGCTATACTTTAGAATCTCCTTATTTGCTCCCCTCTGAAAGCATCTCTCTCCTGCTCCTGCAGAGATAAACATTACATTGCATTTTGAGATAATCATCTTGTTATTTTTTTATAGATTTTGCCATTTGAGTGTGTGTCCTTCAACAATGCTGTTTTCTAAGAAGTTGCATTATAAAAATAACATATCATGGACTATAAGGAGGTGAACAACCTCAGGAAGAACAGGAATCAATACAGTCCAATACTGTTCAGAAAGCCTCAGGAGGGACAGGAATCAATACAGTCCAGGACCATCAGTATCAGGAATTCAGCAACTCACCGTTAGTGTGGCTCGGATACCAAAGTGTTGAGACAGAGACATCTGATTGGCTGAAATGATTTATTTCTCCTTAGTTTGGTGTCCACCTTTGGTCTAATCAACTGGGACTGGTGAAAATGCAGTGTAGTAGAAACAAGGCAGCCAGGACAGTAAGGCCCAGGTAGGATTTATTCAAAGATTATAGACTCTTATGAAAATACCTAGCTACAATATAAAATTCAGCCAATGATGCTATCACCTTAAACCAGTCTGATCTACCATTGACTTTTATTTTCTCACCAGCAAATACTACATTTCACATTCTTTTAAATATATCTTCTGATTTCTAAAAGAAAAAAAATGCTGATCTTAATTCAATTACTCTAGCAAATACAATATATTCCTTTATTTACTGAACCTTTCTTGGGTGTCTGTGTTGCTATTTAAAAGAGAAGTGTATTGGGGGACCAGGAGATGGGGTAACAGTTACATCGCTGGACTCCCACGTAGTTGACTGTGGTTTAATTCTGGGACTTAGCTGCTTAAAACTCGTGCTAGACGCGCGCGCGCGCGCGTGTGTGTGTGTGTGTGTGTGTGTGTGTGTGTGTGATTTCTCACTTTCCATCTCTCTGTCTCTCTTTTTCTCTCTGGTGAGCACATGTGCCCTATGGCAAAAATCTCTCCAAAAACAAAAAGAAAAGAAAAGAAAAAAGAAAGGAGAAATGTATTGAAATCTTCACTATTTACTGTTCCATACTGAACTTCTGCTCTCTGGCTGGGCCTATGTCTTCCTTCTTTCCCAAACCAATTTACAAACTATTGCCACATGTTAAATAATAAATATGTGATGGAATTAAGTACATTTTTATCTATTTATTATTATATAATTTTAAACAAAAATTGTGCATTAGAGATGCATTAATTTCACCTATACTATATGCTAAAGAGTCTGACTCCTTTTTATATTGCAACAGAGTCTTTGCTGGTTTCTTCTTCTTCTTTTTTATTTTTTTAGACAGGTTTTTGCTATAAGGTGCATGCACTCGCCAGAAAGACAGAGAGAGACAGAGAGACAGAAAGCGAGAAATCACCCTCCAGGGGGATGGCCACACCGCAATCCCTTCTTCTCCATTCTCCTCTCAGGATCTTGGGCACACGCACACGTGCCCAGCGTGAATTTAAGCCACCGAGTCTGGGACGCGACCTGCGGTTGACTACATGGGTGTCCAACAACATAGCCATTATGCTAACTGCTGGTCCCTTTGCTGGTTTCTTTGTATCATCTGACCTCATCCTCCCCTGGACTCAGGTTAAGTCAGTCATAGAAGGACAGTTGGTCCAATGAGATGCACCACTGTACAGTTAAACTAATTTTTTTTTCTTTTCGAATACTTGAGAGAGGAAACATAGAAACCCAGGGAGTGGGTAGTTCAATCATTTTCATAGGGAAGCCCCAAAGACTGTCCTGTTCCAACCCTTAGCTTTTACTGGAATTCTTAGATTGTTTCTTTATGGTATAGATCAAGAGTATAATAGGGGACCAGCAGTTGGCGTAAAGGCTATGTCACTGGACTCCCATGTAGTCCACCACGGTTCGAGTCACGGACCTTTTGGCTTAAACTCATGCCAGGCGCGTGTGCGTGCGTGCCCGAGATCCTGAGAGGAGAATGGAGGAGAAGGGATTGCCATGTGGTGCTCTCCTCTTGGGGGGTGATTTCTCATTTCCTGTCTCTCTGTCTCTCCCTGTCTTTCTGGTGAGTGCATGTGCCCTATAGCAAAAACCTCTCAAAAAAAAAAAAAAAAAAGCTTATAATAGGGACCAGCAGTTGGCATATTGGTTATGTCACTGGACTCCCATGTAGTCAGCCGCGGTTCGAGACCTGGACCTGGTGGTTTAAACTCAAGTTGTGTGCGTGCGTGCCCAAGATCCCTAGAGGAGGATGGAGAAGGGATTGTGGCATGGCCCTCTCCTCTGGAGGGTGATTTCTCCTCTGTTTTCTATCTCTCTGTCTCTCTCTGTCTTTCTGGCCAGCGCAGGCACCCCATAGCTCTCCCAAAAAAACAGGCCAGCAGATGGTGTGGTGAAGGCATTCAACTCCCACTAGGTGCACGTGCACATGTGCCCAAACTCCCAAGAGGAGAATGGAGGATAAGGGATTACAACATGACCATCCCCTGGTGGTGATTTCTTATTTTTCCCTCTTACTATCTCTGTCTTCTCAGGTGAGTGTATGTGCCCTATGGCAAAAACCTTAAAAACAAAAACAAAACCTAAATTATTCTCTAAGACAATGGTCTTAAGCATTTAGCATGTGTCAGAACCAGCCAGAGGGCTTGTAAAACAGATTACTGGATCTTATCTTCAGAGTTTCTATTTCGTACATTTGAGCTGGGGCTAGGGTATGACAATTTTTTTCTTTTTTTGAGAGGTTTTTGCTATAGGGCGAGTGCTCTTGCCAGACAGAGAGAGAGACAGACAGAGAGACAGAAAGGAGAAATTACCCCCCAGGGGGGATGGCCACGCTGCAATCCCTTCTCCTCCATTCTCCTCTCAGGATCTTGGGCATGCATGCACACACGCCCGGCATGAGTTTAAGCCAAACCGTGGTTTGGGTTTGACTCAAACCGTGGTCAACTACATGGGAGTCCAGCGACATAGCCATTATGCTAACTGCTGGTCCCTAGGGTATGATAATTTGAATTTCTTTTTTTTTTTTCTTTCTAAATCTGTTTGAGAGCAGGCATGCTCACCTGAGAGAGTTGGAGGTGGGGGACAGTGAGAAAGCACTTCTCACAGGGCATGGCCACGCTGCAATCTCTTCTCCATTTCACATACACACATGTGCCTAGCATGTTTTTCAAGTCCTGGTCAGGACTTGAACCACATAGTCGGCTATGTAGGATCCAGCCACCTTAGCTACCATGCCACTAGCTGGTCTTAATTTGAATTTCTAACAATTTCCCAGAGACAATGATCTTCCTGTTTCAGGGACCTGTCCTTTGGAAACAATGCCCTAGGGATAATCATCTAAGATTTATATTTAAAATGACTTTTTTAAAACCCAAAATTAAGATTTTTCAGAAAGATGCAGTGATTGAGAGCTCATGCCCTGGAATAAACCAGATATCCTATATGCAAATCTTGACTCTGCCACTTATAAGCTAGGTAAACTTGGGCAAAATACTCATCCTTTCTGTGCCTCTTCACCTCTAAGGCAGAGAGGTAATAGGCAATACCAACGGGCAGTCGTGTTACATCTTTCCAGAGATCTCATTCACAAAGATTGCCTTGTGAATGGTGCCTGGCACATGGTAAGGGCTTATTAGATGCTAAGTATTCTAAAATGGTCCACTTTTTTATCATGCAAAGAAAATCCTTAATGCATATTACTACAATTTGAATGTGTTTCCTCTAAAATTCAATGAGATGGTCTTCACAATGTGGTCTTTTAGAGACCACTAGGCTACAAAACCCCCTTCCTCATTAATGAGATTAAGGCACTTATAACATAGGCCTCATATAGTATCTTGGCCGCCTGCTATATGAAAATGCAACAAGAAGGCCCTTGCCTGACCAGATGCCAGTACTTTAATCTTGGAGTTTCAAGGTTCTAGAATGGTGGGAAATAAGGAAGGTTCTGATCTTTACAAATTACTGAGTCTATGGTATTCTATAAAAGCAGCCCAGGGGAACCAGCAGTTAGCGTAATGGCTATGTCGCTGGACTCCCACGTAGTTGACCGTGGTTCGCGTCCTGGACCTGGTGGCTTAAAACTCACGCCGGGCACGTGTGCATGCGTGCCCAAGATCCCGAGAGAAGAATGGAGGAGAAGGGATTGTGGCGTGACCATCCCCCCTGGGGGGTAATTTCTCGCTTTCTGTCTCTATGTCTCTCTCTGTCTGCCTGGTGAGCTCACGCACCCTATAGCGAAAATCTCTCCAATAAATAAATAAATAAATAAATAAAACTAATAAATAAATAAATAAATAAATAAAAGCAGCCCAAAATGGACTAAAACCCATATTATAGTAACTGTATTCTAGTTAAAAGAATGCAGATACCACTCTGCACATGTAATGCATTGAAAATGCTTTTTTCTAATAGATTTATGTTTTAGAAAGCAGAGAAGTGGGTGAAGAAAATATGATCTTAATTCTTCTAGGGCACAAAACTATCCTTTACACCATACACATACACACATATAGTATAAAATTAAGGAAGTGATAACTATACTTCTTAAATCATATATATTTTTTTGAGAGAGAGATATTTTTGCTATCGGGCACATGCGCTCACTAGAGAGATGGGAAGCAAGAAATCACTCCCCAGGACAAATGACAACACTGCAATCCCTTCTCCTCCATTATCCCCTTGGGATTTTGGGCACACATGCACACGTACCCAGTATGAGCTTTTTGGGATTTTTTTTAAAAGAATTATTTTATTTATCTTTATTTATTTATTTTAATTTGACCAGAGAGGTCCAGAGAGAGAGAGAAAGCAAGACGCTAGGTCTAGGACTTGAACTGTGGTCAGCCATATGGGAGCCCAGCGCCCTTAACCACCACACCACCTGTTGGCCCTGTGTCTAATATGAGTTTTAGGTTGCCAGGTCTGGGATTCAAACCACAATCAACTATGTGGTAGTCCAATGACATAACCATTACACCATGTATTAGTCCCCCCAAATCATATGTTAATGTCATGAAACATTAATAGTATTATTGCCTGAGAGACTCAATATGTGGGGGTCTCTACCTGGGGTATGACTGTTCTCGGCTTTTTGCATAGGAAAGAATTCAAGAGTGAGCCATTGAGGAAGAGCAAAAGCAAGTTTATTAAAGAAAGTGTACAGGTGGAGCAACCCTGTGAGAGGAGATGAGTCAACAGTTTTGTTCCTTTTCTCCAAGAGGAAGAGGAGAACTGTTACCCAAAAGGAAAGATAAAAGGACCCCCATAGGCAGCGCAGCCACAAACTTCGAGTGATGGCCTGCATATATGGCTTAGCTTAATGCCAAGCTAGTTAAGAGGTGGTTTATTCATAACTTTTCCATTAAATGAACAGTAGTTTTCCTTGAACTACTTCTGGTCTTATGAGGGTAGGTCTGGTCGTTGCCATGGCTATTGCAAACCATTATGCTGCAGGTGGGAGTGTCATCTAGCATGCTGATACCATATCGTGAGGATATAATAAGTCTGAAGGTTAGGCAGCTGATATTTCAGGTACCATCTTGCTTTCAAATGGTTGGGACCTAGTATCTCAGCCACTTCTTCTCTGTTGGGATATTTTTGTTGTGTTTTTTTTGTTTGTTTGTTTGCTTTTTTAAAGAGTTATTGGGACCAGCAGTTAGCGTAATGGCTATGTCGCTGGACTCCCATGTAGTCGACCGCGGTTCACATCCCGGACCCGGTGGCTTAAAACTCATGCCGGGCGTGTGTGCGTGCGTGCCCAAGATCCAAAAAGGAGAATGGAGAAGAAGGGATTGTGGCGTGACCATCCCCCCTGGGGGGTGATTTCTCGCTTTCTGTCTCTCTGTCTCTCTCTGTCTGTCTGGCAAGTGCACGTGCCTTGTAGCAAAAAACCTCTCCAAAAAAAAAAAAGAAATAGAAATTCTCTAAATATGCCATTCACTTCAATCTCATGAATATGTATATTTTCAACCTTTCTTTTCCTATTTGCTCCTTGGTTCCTTTTAAACTTTCCTTTCTTTAGACAAAACAGACTTAATTTTTAAAAATAATTATTTTATTTAAGTTTTATTTTACCCCCAGACTTAAATTTTTAACACAGCAATATAAGAAATTTTAAATACTTTACTACAAATTTATAATTATTAAATGTTTCCTTTAAGCAATATTTCTCGATAACTTCTAAATCATTCGGAAGAATTACGTTTAGTTTTAGTTCAGACCCATTTATTAATTTTCTACATTGCTGAACAGATAATATTCACGTACTAAGCCTTATTTGCTGCAGTTCCTAGGTTTTCCAAACATTTAGAAAAGAAGCCCTTTTCAAGTGCTCTTTAAGCTGAAGAAGGAGAAATTCAACCCACAGTTTATCACTTAGCTTATTAACATACTAATATGACTATAATTTGCATTTGACTAGGGGATTGTCCTTTCACCCTAGTAATCTTGCTGGCAGAACATCACAGTTTTTGGTTGATTTTTTAAAACAAATTGTCTATCTACACTAGGGAAATAAGGTGATGTTAATACAAGAAGCTTGGAAGTGAATTAATTGCTCTGAAACAATTCTGTGTTGGTTTAGCCCCTGAGGTGGTGTTATTTGCAGAGCTCTCACAAATGCTAATGATCAATTCACATTGGCATTTAAACAAAATCAACCCTAAGACATTTCTCACACTTCTCACACTTCCTAATGAATGATTCCTTTTTTTCTAAGTCTCAAGTTACCTAAGGCCTGTGGTGATCTAGGACAGCTCCACTTTGATAATAAAAAGTGTGGCCAAGTTCTTCCAATGGTTTTTTGTTTTGTTTTGTAAGTTCATTTATTTCTTTCATGAGCAAGAGAGAAGAAGACAGCACCTGCAATGGGATCTTGATGCCAAGATCTAACCCCAGGCTTCAGCCAGCCCCAGAGCACGGGTATACCCCACCTGGCAGAGTCAGGGAGGTTGCTGGACTTGAATTGGGAATCCTTCCCTGTAGGATTGCTTCTGTGCCATCCTCTGGTCGCTGCAGATGACATGTAGCCTGAACAATAAGTTGTTCAGAAAGAAACAAATTTTCTAGCTGCTTTACCATGCATAATATTTACCTTTGTATAGATATACATAAGAAGGAAATTAATATTGTATCTTATTGATGGCAATCTTACTGAGATTTTTATATAAAAATGTAATTAAATATTTTATGAAAAATGTACATTCACTCTATACAGAGACAGTTAAGAGAAACATTTGTCTTAGAGACACCACATACTTAACAAATGGGGCTGAGGGAAGCTATTAAGATTGTCTTGGGGCCAGCAGATGGCATGGTGGTTAAGGTGTTGCACTCCCAAATTGCTGAATGCAGTTCAAGTCCTAGAGCTGGTGGCTTGCTTTCTCACTTTCTTTCTCTCTCTTTGGTGAGTGTGTGCCCTGTAGCAAATTTTTAAAAAGATAATAAAAATGATAAATAAGATCAATATTTATTTATTTATTTCATTTATTTACTTATTTTAATTTGACCAGAGAGGAACAGAAAGAGAGAGAGAGGTGAGAAAGCAAGGAGCCAGGTCTGGGACTCGAACCACAGTCGACCATGTAGGAGTCCAGGGCCCTTAACCACCATGCCACCTGTTGGCCCCAATAGTTTTTTGTTTTTGTTTTTTTTAAGAATTATTTTATTTTGGGAACCAGCAGTTAGCGTAATGGCTATGTCGCTGGACTCCCACGTAGTCGACCGCAGTTCGCGT
>NW_006160142.1:21053-26963 GCF_000334495.1 Tupaia belangeri chinensis | reverse complement strand
TTTAACTTTATTTATTAGTTTGTTTATTTATATTTGACCAGAGAGAGCAGAAGGGAAGGTGAGAAAGCAAGTCGCTGGGTCTAGGAGTTAAAACTTCGTTGGCCATGTGGGAGTCCAATGCCCTTAACCACCACAACACCTGGTGGCCCCAAGACTAAATAAATAATTCTTTAAAAAAAAAAAAAGATTGTCTTTGTTTGGGGCCACCTGGTGGTGTAGTGGTTAAGGTGTTGGATTCCCACATGGCTGACTGCCAGTTTGAATCCTCAACCTGGCAGCGTGAAATTCATGCCCAGCATATGTGTGTGCATGCCGAAGATTCCAAGAGGAAAGTAAAGCAGAGCGTCTGCGGCATGGCCATCCCCCCAGGAGGTGATTTCTCACTCTCTCTCTGTCTCTCCAGTGAGCATATGTGCCCTATAGCAAGAAAAAAACAAAATCTCTAGGGAAAAAAAAAAAGATTGTCTTAGATTAAAAAGTATTTCTTTGTGCCCCACTTTATACCTTGGCAATAGGTTCACATTGATTTCCCTGTCCTGGGACAAAGTGCCTAATGAACTAACTCATCTACAGTATAGAAGGGACTTATAATACCTTAGAAGACCCAAATAATTCATTGATACTGGTCAAATTTCTGCAATTCAAACAAGAGGAGAGATTATTTTAATTAGGCTAGAATAGAGTCCTTTCTTGTTTCTCTGTTTTTGTAATGTCATGTGTGCACTTGACAGAAAGAGAAAGCATCTCTCCTCCCAGAGCAGAGGTGGGAAGGCTGGCCACATCACAGTCCTTTCTCTTTTGGGATCTTGGACATGTGCACATGCACCTGGCGTGTTTTTCTAGCCACTTGGTTGGGACTCTTACTGCACAGCCAGCCATGTGGGATCCTGCCACCTTAACCATCACACCACCGACTGGCCTTAGCCAGTCATGTCTAGTTACCCAAGTGACTTCCTACTTCATCTCTACTGGAAGAAGTACCAGACAATAACTCAGGGGAAGAGGAAGGAACAAAGGGGAATGACGGTCATCATTAACGAGCGCCTATTATGTGCAGGGCAATATGATAAACACACAGCCTATGTTACCCCATTGGATTCAGCAACCATAAGGCAGAGGCACTGATTTCTCTGCTCTACTAATGGTAGAGATTCCGTTGCCTAACATAGCACCGTGAAGTGGCAGAGCAGAGATTCTCACCTAACTCTAACCACTCTGAAGCCTCTTTTCTTTTCAATACACCCTGATGTTGTCAAAATGAAATGAAGCTCAGAAAATCTAGTAAGAAATCTGAATGTTTACTATCCCATTTAAGGAAACATACCACTTGGGTTTAAACATGCCAAAAAGAGTATATTGCACAGGATATGGGAGACTAGAAAACAGCTAGAAATAGAAAACAAAAGGAGAACCCAGGGTTCTCAGGAACCCAGGATAAGAACAGAGTGTCCTGGGGGCCAGCGGATGGCATAATGGTGACATCGTCACTGGACTCCCATGTAGTCTACCCCACTGCTTAAAACTCATGCCAGGCATGCGTGCATTTCTGGATGATACTCTCCCCCCCCCTTTTTTTTCTACTCTACATGTCACTTTTCCCGTTCCATCCACATATATTCCCTGTAAACCACATTGCTAACTGTAGTCTCTCAGAAGCCATCTTCCAGTAGGCTGCCCTAAATCACCCACCCTTTGTTTAAATAAATTCTGTTAAATTTTGGTTTATCTAAATTTGTTTTTAACACATGTAAAGAGTACATTACAATAATATAACTGGCAGGAGTGTAAGTAATACAACCACTTTGACAGGTAATAGCCAAGTACTTGCACCCTTTGTCTCAACAATTTTATTCAGGTAGGTAATACCCTAGATAAATCTTTCCTTATGTGCTCAAATGAATAAAAATAAAATGAACATTCCCACGTTTTGTTTATTTGAACAATAATTGTTTATTTTATTTTATTTATTCATTCATTTTTTTAAATTTGACCAGAGAGAGGCACACACAGAGAGAAAGAAAGAGAAAGTGACAAAGCAACTGTCAGGTCCAGGACTTGAACTGCAGTCTGCCATGTGGAAGTCCAGTGTCTCAACCACCATGCCACCTGCCCGTTCCTCATTGCCATGTTTTTAAGAACAAGATATTAGAAACGATTTACATGCTAATACATAGGAAAATTAATAAATGAATTGTGGTATAGTCATGTACTGAATATCTATATGACAGTTGAAGTTAATGAAGTGGAACTATTATATATGCACTAAAGTGAATAAATCTCAAAAGCAATAATGAAAGATAAAAGCAAATTGGAGAATATATTCAAAACAACATTCATATAGTTTCAAGAACACATATAATAGTCCTATATATCACATACATATAGTTAAAATATTTCTACATATCATATATTTGATGATAAAAAAAATAAAATCCACAACAGTGGTAGCCGCTGACAGTGAGACAGACAATTACAACTGGGAAGGGGCCTTTGCGAGTCTGTATAGTATTTTAAACTGTGTAATGGACACGTGAGTGTTTGTTTTATTAATCTCTAATATTTCGTATGCCTGAAATATTTCAACTTAAAAACATTACAAGAGGTAAAAAAGGACAAAAAGATACATAGTGAAGTGTTTAACAGAATTTGCAGCTATTACCAGTGGATATTCAAATTTCTTTTTAATATTCTTCTGTATTTACCGAAGTAAGTGTTTTATTTTTATTTAAAATTTCATAGAGAAATTAAAGAAAGATGTAGTTTCAAAAAAGTTATAGAGGGGGAGCCAGCAGTTAGCGTAATGGCTATGTCACCGGACTCCCACATAGTTGACTGCTGTTCGCGTCCCGGACTCGGTGGCTTAAAACTCACGCCAGGCGCATGTGCGTGCGTGCCCAAGATCCCGCCCGAGAGGAGAATGGAGGAGAAGGGATTGCGGCGTGACCATCCCCTCTGGGGGGGGATTTCTTGCTTTCTGTCTCTATGTCTCTCTCTGTCTGGCGAGCGCACGTGCCCTATAGCGAAAATCTCTCAAAAAAAAAAAAAAGTTATAGAGGGACCAGCAGATGGTGTAATGGTTACGTTGTTGGACTCCCACATAGTTGACCACAGTTTGAGTCCTGGACCTAGCGGTCTAAAACTCATGCCAGGTGATGCGCGTGTGTGTGCCTAAAATCTTGAGAGGAGAATGAATTGCAGCATGGTCATTTCCCCTGGGGAGGTGATTTCTTGCTTTCTCTCTTCTGTCTCTGGTGGAATGCACATGCCCTATAGCAAAACAAAACAAAACCAAAATAAAAACAAAAATTTTTTCTTTAAAAAAATTATAGAAACATGCTATATTGCAAGAGCCCAGAACATAAATTGGTATATATTAAAATTTCAATAAGTATTTACCAATGTATGAATGGTTAGATGCATGAATAGATGAGACCTTAACCACACAGGCCAGTAGGGAGAAAAAGAAGGTTAAGAATGGTGGAGGCAGGCTAGTACCTATAACATGTTGTCCTATATGCACAATGTACTATGGCCATATCCTTGTTTCTAAGGAAAATTAATCTAAGTATAATAAATCCATTCTGGCAGGTAGAATTGGACAGAGGCAGAAATGGTGATATGATCACTTTTCTCCATCCTCATCCTACCTGTTCCTACGTTCCTTCTCTTTCTCTTTTGTTTGTATTGCTGAGACTCTCATTCCTAGCCCCTGAGCTTGTCTGCCAGCATCTATAGGACAAGTGAGAATCTGCAGGACACAGCTACATGTAAATGGCATTCATCGTCTGAACAGCTAACCTCAGTAATGGGTTGTATCTAAATGTGTGCCGGATAAAGCCTACTTCATTTGCCTGAGTAGTAAAACTTCATCCCAAATTAGCCAGCATCACAAAAACCTAGGGCTGAGGCATCTTAATAGATTACATATAGATTCAATAATACATTCATTTGCCTTAAGTGAGTTCATGTTTGTATTTTTACCAAAGTTTTTATACTTCCGAACTGAATTATATGCCAATTGGTAAGATTCTGCTATGTTAAATTGACTAACAAGGTGATTCTTTGGGCAGAGGCAATTTGAGGAAGATACAACAATCTGCACAGAAAATAGCAGTAATTTTCTAAATACAGCCAAGTCAATTGTATCTGTTGTGCACTAACAGAAAGACTCCTGGGTTTTAGTAGATAGCCCACTATGTAATCATCCTGGCTGAATAGCCTCAGATACTTTGTTTTGAAGGGAGTGCAGAAATCCTGCAGGTTTAATTGCCAATAAATCAGCATGACCTCTACTCCCTGGCAGGCCTTTGCTACAATGATCTTTTCAACCAGAAAATGAAGAGATGGATTTTACAGTGTGTGCATACTGCCTATGGTAAGATAATAGAATTACACTTGCCGGTTTTCTCCATTACAGTCTATGCTAGATAATGAAGAACTCTATTAACGACATGTTCTGTTTGCTTTTCGGTTATTTTCACCTTGTATTATAGTTCTTTCTGTCCATTATTATGGAGAGTTGTTCCCCCCACCCAAAACCCATCCACCTATCAATTCAATATTTTAACATCATCACAGAATTTATTCTCTTATTAATTCATAATAATTTTTATGAAAATATTGTTTCACTAAAAAAGCTATTTACATACTGGTCAAGTTGGATGTTGCCTTTAACTGATCTTCAGATTCATTTTTTTTTTTAAAGAATTATTTTATTTAATTATTTTTATTTATTTTAATTTGACCAGAAAGAGACAGCGTGAGAGAGAATGAAAGAGACAGAAAGTGAAAAAGCAAGCCACCAAGTCTAGGACTCAAACCATAGTTGGCCATGTGGCAGTCCAGCACCCTTAACCACCGTGCCAGCTGCTGGTCTTCAGATTCATTTTAAAATGTAGTTCATTTAAATTAATATTTCCAGTTCATGACTGTAACCAATATAGAAATCTTAAAATTCATCCACACCCAAGTGTAACATAAGCCTGATGTTTGTACTTTTGAACTGTTTGTATATTTATTTGCATTTGACCAAGCGATATTCTATGGCATGTATTTATCCACTTATGTCTTTAATTATATAGCACAATTTAAAAAATCAAAATTTGATATTACAAAACAATAGGTTCTACTATCTACTTAATTTCTGAGGCTCCTGCTCCCTATTGTGAATTTATGATGGTGCTTTTCCTACAGGGAGCTGGACCAGATGACCTCTTGAGACTTTGTCAATCTCCAAGGGTTATAATGCAACTTGCTTTGTCAGGAGGCCATCTTTTTTTGGGGTCATATGCAGGACAATACTTCTGTGCTTTAAGTATACATTTTAGAAATATATTAGGATTGGCAAGATTCTGAAACCATGGTAGCAATGACATAATTTTTCAATCTCTCAAATTTTCCATATACCAACAAAGAGAGCCACTAAATAACAAAACCAAAGACATTTACAATAAAATTAGATGATTAAAATATCCCCAAGAAAATGTCAAATACAAACAAATGAGAACAAATCTATCAATATCCACAAGATCTGTCACTTGTGTGGGAGAAAGTAGAGGAAAGCAATAATGTCCCTGATGAGCCTAAGAATAAAGTATGGGGCCAGCAGATGGCATAGCAGTTACATCACTGGACTCCCATATGTCTGACCATAGTTCAAGTCCAGGAGCAAGTGGCTTGAAACTGATGTTGGGTGCATGTGCATGCATGCCCAAGATCCTGGGAGGAAAATGGAGAACGGATTGCAGCATAGTCATCCCCCCAGGGGGGGTGATTTCTCACTTTCCTTCTCACTGTCTCTATCTCTGTCTCTCTCTCTGGCAAGTGCATGCACCATAAAGCAAACGCTTCTATTTAAAAAAAAAAAAAAAAAAAAAAAAAAGGGACAAGAAGTAAGCAAAAGGCATATGC
>NW_006160142.1:14155-20873 GCF_000334495.1 Tupaia belangeri chinensis | reverse complement strand
GTCGGGGGACCACAGATGCCCTAAAGCAAAAACCCCCCAAAAAAAAAAAAAAAAAAAAAGAAGAAGAAGAACAAAGCAGGAAAACTAGGGATCAGCAGGTGATACAGTGGTTGAGGTGTTGTACTCTTCACATCAAGTCCTAGACCCCATGGCTTGAAAATCACACCAGGCACATGTGCTGTGTACCCAAAATCTCAAGAGGAGACTGGAGAAGAAGTTGGCCATTACCCTAGGGGGTGATTTCTGTCTCTCTCTGTCTCTATAGCGAGTGCATGCATCCTATAGCAAAAATTTGAGTATCAGATACCAAAACTTTCTCACTTTCCCAAAACTTTCTCACTTTCCTTCTCTCTGTCTCTCTATGGCAAGTGCACATGCCCTATGGCA
This sequence comes from Tupaia belangeri chinensis, assembly GCF_000334495.1. Lineage (NCBI taxonomy): Eukaryota > Metazoa > Chordata > Mammalia > Scandentia > Tupaiidae > Tupaia > Tupaia belangeri. The sequence goes on along the minus strand of NW_006160142.1, from coordinate 20,486 downwards.
AAAATCTTAAAAAAAAAAAAAAAAAAAAAAAAAAAGAAGGAAAAAAATAGTCAACAAACATTTGGTAAGTGAAAGTAGAAGAGGGAGTTGTGTTAAGCTAGCAAAGTTACCCTAACTCTTGCATCCTTCTAAAAGGTCAGAAAAATTCTTTTCAGGGGCTGGCAGGTGGCGTGGTGGTAAAGGTGCTGGACTTCCACATGGCTGACTGCGGTTCGCATCTTGGACCTGGCGACTTGGTTTCACCTTCCCTGTCTCTCTCTCACTCTGTCCCTTTCTGGTCAAATTAAAATAAATAAATTAAATAAAGTTCAATAAAACAATTATTTAAAAAATTATTTTCATATAAAAATAAGCAAAAATCAGTTATTATACAAAAAAGGAATATTATGATATCACTTCAGACAATGAAAAAGCACATGAGAAATGTTTATCTACTGAACATATTGAGACTGTAACAGTCAACTTCAAAAAAAGCTTACGGGAAGGGAACCAACAGTTAGCGTAATGGCTATGTCGCTGGATTCCCACGTAGTCGACCGTGGTTCGCGTCCCGGACCTGGTGGCTTAGAACTCATGCCGGGCGCGTGTGCGTGTGTGCTCAAGATTCTGAGAGGAGAATGGAGGAGAAGGGATTGCGGCGTGGCCATCCCCCCTTTCTCGCTTTCTGTCTCTCTCTGTCTGTCTGGTGAGCGGACGCGCCCTGTAGCGAAAACCTCTCCCAAAAATAAATAAATAAAAAGGAAAAAGAAAGTTACAAGTTGTAGGCAAAGAAGATCTAACATATAGATAATTTTAAAAGTCCCTCTCACAAAGTCAAAGAAAAAAATAAATACTAAAAACTGTAATTCAAGAAAACTTTCCTGAAATAAAAAGTAAACGTTCGAATTGCATATTGAATATATGTTGGAAGAGCACACCATGTATCTGAGACTATCTACCCAGAACAACCAACACCAAGACACAAACTAGTAAAATTATTGGACTTTAAAGAAAAAGGGGGGACGTGAGCCGCAGATGGCATAATGGTTATGTCAGTGGACTCCCACGTGGTTGACTGCTCTTTGAGTTTCAGACCCAGACCCTTGAAACTCATGCCAGGCACGTGTGTATGCGTGCCCGAAATCCTGAGGGGAGAGTGGAGAAGAGGGGATTGCGGTGGGGCCAACCCCATGGAGAGTGATTTATTTTCTGTCTCTTTGTCTCTCTTTGGTGAGTGCACGCACCCCATAGCAAAAATTTCTCTTAAAAACAAAAAAAGAACAAAAGAAAAGGAGAAGTAAAATCCTTTAGGCATTTAGGCAAACGGAACCTGTGATTATTATTTTAAAATTTTTTAAAAAGAATTATTTCATTTAACTATTTACTTATTTATTTATTTTAATTTGACCAGAGAGGAACAGAGAGAGAGAGAAAGAGAAAGTGAGAAAGCAAGCTGCCAGGTCTGAGACGCAAATCACAGTCCACCATGTGGGAGTCCAGCGCCCTTAACCACCACATCACCTACCGGCCCCATGAACCTGTGTTTATTATAATGCAAACAGCTTATCATCAGATTTGCCAACGGCACCATCCCAGACGAAACTAGGGTAACATACTTAAGACACTGGAAGAGAAAATGTGAGCCAAGGATTTTATATTTAGCAAACCTGACCTTCAAGTATAAAAAAGCACAAACATTTATCATCAACATGCAAAAACTGTAGGACTATTGCTCTCCCTTGCTCTCCCTGAGGAATCTACCATGAATAAGCTTTAGACAGCCAAATGACTAGAGACATTGACAGACTGCTCATGGGCATTAACATTTACTGGGGCTGGCAGGTGACATGGTGGTTAAGGCGCCGCACTCCCACGGGGCTGATAGCAGTTTGAATCCCAGAACTGGCTGCTCCTTTTCTCTTTCTTTCTCTCCCATTCTGTCTTCTCTCTCATGAATGCATGTACCCTATAATAAATTTTTAAATAAAAACAATAATTTTTTAGAGAGATTTTTTGCTATAGTGTGTATGTGCTCACCAGAGAGACAGAGCAAGAAATTACTCCCCAGGGAGATGGCCATGCTGAAATCCCCTCTCCTCCAACTCCTTCTGGGATCTTGGGCACACACGCCCATGGTTTTTCAGTCTGAAACACTGAATACAGGAGGGTTAAAAAAAAAAATCTAGGGAACCAGCAGTTAGCATAATGGCTATGTCGCTGAACTCCCACGGAGTCGACCGCGGTTCGCATCCCAGACCCAGTGGCTTAAAACTCACGCCGGGCGCATGTGCATGCATGCCCAAGATCCCAAGAGGAGAATGGAGGAGAAGGGTTTGTGGCGTGGCCATCATCCCTGGGAAGGTGATTTCTCGCTTTCTGTCTCTATGTCTCTCTCTGTCTGGCGAGTGCTCACGCCCTATAGTGAAAACTTCTCCAAAAAAAAAAAAATCTAGGGCTAGTTTGTGACCTGGTGGTTTAGGTGGCTGGATCCCACATGGCCAACTGCACGGTGGTAGTTCTGGACCATACAGCTTGAAAAATACGCCATGTGCATCCGCAAAATCTGGAAAGGGAGAGATGGAGGAGAAAATATTGTGATGTCACCATCCCCCACAGAGAATAGGGGTGCTTTCTCATTCTCCTCCCCATTTCTCTCTGGGGAGCTCATGTACCTTTTGGCAAAAAAAAAAAAAAAAAAAAAAAAACACAAACAAACAAACAAACAAACAAAAACAAAACTATAGTCCTAAATTTTTGTTTTTGGCTACAGGTGCATGCACTCATGAGAGAGACAATCAGAAAGCGAGGGAGAGGAGAAAGCAACCCCCATGGGAAATAGTCATGCTGCAGTCTCTTCTCCCTCTCACCCTCCTTTTAGGATTTTGGGCACATATGCACACATGCCCAGCAAGTTTCTCAGCTTGCTGAGTCCTAGACTTGAAATGTGCAGTTGGCTATGTAGAATCCAGCTGCCCAGTTCATGGAGTTGGCCTGATAAAGGAGGTTTTATTTTTTTAACTTTGAAACTTTTGTTTGCTGGAGAGGCCTAGAAACAGTGATCAACCTTTCAGTCATGAGCATCCCTAAAAGCTTAATTGTGGTCTCGAAATACCATAATTCTGTTTCTTATTGAAACAAATGAGGGCTACTTGAAGAAATAACTGGTTTCAGGTCTTAGGGACCAAAAGACCTAGTCTGAGCCATTTTCTCCATTAAATTCAACATAGTATATTCTTGAGATAACAAACATTCATTTTATCTACAATCTGACTTAAGGACAATGTAGGAAAAGGCAAGCAAAAGCCAGTAAAGTAGAAAAGAAAAATATTTTGCCATTAAAGCATATTTCTGCACAAAATAATATTAAGGGAAACTCCTGGAAGAATGTAGGTATAAGTATGGTAGCAATAGTATGGTGATATCACAGAACCTCTCTGAGAGGCTAGAGTCCCTCATTGTCTATTCAGGTCTACAAGCCTACTCCATTCAGATTAGATACACAGCCTACTCCAAATTAAATAAGCATAACGGCTTTAATCCATTCAATACATTGATCTTTTTTTTTTTTTGAGAGGTTTTGCGCTTGCTCGAAAGACATATAGAGAGACAGAGAGACAGAAAGCGAGAAATCACCCCCCAGGGGGGATGGTCACGCCGCAATCCCTTCTCCTCCATTCTCCTCTCAGGATCCTGGGCATGCACGCACAGGCACCCGGTGTGAGTTTAAGCCACCGGGTCTGGGACGCGAACCGCAGTCGACTATGCGGGAGTCCAGCGACATAGCCATTACGCTAACTGCTGGTTCCCTTTTTTTTTTTTTTTTTTTTCTTTTTTTTTTTTTGAGAGGTTTTGCGCTTGCTCGAAAGACATATAGAGAGACAGAGAGACAGAAAGCGAGAAATCACCCCCCAGGGGGGATGGTCACGCCGCAATCCCTTCTCCTCCATTCTCCTCTCCGGATTTTGGGCATGCACACACATGCGCCCGGTGTAAATTTAACCCACGGGTTCCGGGACTTGAACCACAGTTGGCTACATGGAAGTTGAGCCGACACAGTCATTACACTATCTGCTGGTCCCTCAAGTCATTGATCTTTTGACATTAAGTTGCTAAAAGGAATATCTGAAGATCATTTTACAATCCCATTAAGAGTTCAAGTCTTCAGCAAAGCATTCTCTGAAAGCCAACTTTCCTAAAGTATCATTAAAGCGAAGAATTGGAATCCACTGTATATCACAATTCATTACCTGTGAGAGTGAGAAGGTCATGGGCTCTGTATCAGTCAATTTGCAAGTATTTATTGAGCACAGATTTTTTTTATAGTCTCTTCAAATATAATGTCTTTTTTTTTTTAAGAAAGAATTATTTGTTTCATTTTATTATTATTATCTTTTAATTTGCCCAGAGAGAGAGAGAGAAAGGGAAAGTGAGAAAGGAAACCACCAGGTCCAGGACTCAAACTATGGTCTGTATGTGGGAGTCTACACCCCAACCACCATGCCACCTGCCAGCCCCTCAAATATGATGTCTTACTGTAAGATTAAAATTGGAACTTCAGGTATAATGGTTATCATAACTATATTATAAAATCATTCTTAAACTTTCTGTTCCTATTCCTAATGAAAATAGTGTTCCTCTTATAGGTAGATCTGGCAGATGGATTTAACATGTTTATGAATTGTTAAATTATTAGAAGCAGTCCCAGAGGTTCTGAGATTGTGCCCCAGAATTCTTGAGGTACAAAGTGCTATTAGTAAGCAGACAAGGTTATTTACTTACATCTTAATCAATTCTTTTTTTTTTTTTTTTTTGCGAGATTTTTGGTATAGCTTGTGTGGGCTTGCCGGAGAGACAGAAAGTGAGAAATCACCCTCCAGAGGGATGGCCATACCACAATCCCTTCTCCATTCTCCTCTCTGGATTTTAGGCACACATGTACACATACATGCCCAGCCTGAGTTTTAAGCTGCAGGATTTGAGACTTGAACCATGATTGACTACGTGGGAGTCCAGCAACATAACCATTACAGCATCTGCTGCCCCTACCCCCCCATCTTACCAATTCTTTAAGGCCCAGCTCAGATAATTTCTCTGCTCTCAAAACCATAACAACATTGGAAACCAGCAGTTAGCGTAATGGCTATGTCGCTGGACTCCCATGTAGTTAACCGTGGTTCGCATCCCAGACCTGGTGGCTTAAAACTCAGCTGGGCGCGTGTGCGTACATGCCCAAGATCCCAAGAGGAGAATGGAGAAGGAATTGCGGCATGACCATCCCCCCTGGGGGGTGATTTCTTGCTTTCTGTCTCTATGTCTCTCTGTTTCTGTCTGGCGAGCGCACGCGCCCTATAGCAAAAACCTCTCAAAAACCAAAAAACAAAAAAAACAAAAAAACCCCAAAAAACATAACAACATTCAAACTGAACTAATCATAACCCAGTTTTCATTATTGCTGTTCTTACTATTGTGTATTGTTTCCTATTACTTTACAATTGCTAACTTTGTGTAGCTGTCTGGTTACAAAGTGACCTGTAGGCAGCAATCATATCTTATACTTCCCTGTATTCTCCACTGCCTATAGAAAATATTCAGTACCATTGCTCTCAAGGATTGATTCTTCAATTCATTTATCCAATCCACGAATATTTATTGAGGATCAGCTTACAGCGCTGGGGTCAGAGCTGTAAGTTTGTTCCCACATGAAACTTCCACTTAGGGTTTGGAATAAGAAAAAAAACCCTGCATACCTTTATTATCTTGTTAAAATTATGAAGTCTAAATTGATTAACTTTCCAGGGCTAGCAGGGGCTAAAGTGCCCTGTATCCAGAAAAGAGTTCCTGGCCTGTTTTGGAGCTTAGTAATACACAAATTGGAAAAAAAGAGAGAAAAAAATAAAAGAAAAACAGGCTTGTGAGGTTTGAACATTCTGATTACTTTCCCTTTGGGGAGAAGCTGACTTCAAAAAGCCAAGTAGATGGGACCAGCAAGTGGCACGGTGGTCAAGGTGTTGGACTCCCGCGTGGCTGACTGGTTCAAGTCCTAGAACTGGTGGCTTGCATTCTCATTTTCTTTGTTTCTCTCTGGTGAGCACACATGCCCTATAGCAAACTTTAATAAATAATGATAATAATAAATAAAATTAAAATAAATAATTCTTAAAAAAAATAATAAAAAGCCGAGACCAACAGGTGGCGTGGTGGTTGAAGAGCTAGACACTTCAACATGGTACACTACGGTTCAAGTCCTGGGCCTAGTGGCTTGCTTTCACACTTTCTCTCTCTCTCTCATCAAATTAAAATAAATGAATGAACAAATAAAATTAAATAATCCTAAAAAGTTAAAAAAAAAAAA
>NW_006160142.1:10260-14125 GCF_000334495.1 Tupaia belangeri chinensis | reverse complement strand
ATATATATATATATAATGAATGTGTGTGTGTGTGTGTGTGTGTGTACACAGTATCTTCAGAAAGTTAATGGGAATTGTGTATTATGAAAGAACTATGTATAGGTTTCAGTATTCTCCGTTCCAGAATAAACTTGTATTTTACCTCCATTTTTGTTTGTGTGTATGGATGTAGGTGTGGGTATTAAGGACTGTTATTCTTCCCTGCATTCATAGTGGTTCTAGGGAGACTTTTATTCTAAAGCAGCCCTCATCCTAGTGCCCTTTGCCCTCTAAAGAGATTACTCAAAGGCAGGGCGGCACCAAAGCTATAAACCTTTCCCTTTGTGATTCTCTTTTTTGATGTTGGAACTTTCTCACCACCTGCTCTTTTTGTCTAAGCAATAATGGTATGTGAAAGCCTGGGAATCTGGCATCTTCTCAACCATTGTTATGTATTTTATCAGAGGTGTTAAAGTGGCAAATTTTATATGGCTGTGACAACAGTAACATTGATTCTCAAAGTATGTGTTTCCTGGCTTTATTTGTTTTGACAAAATATTCGTTGACAGAAAAGACAGAAACGGTGAATATAATTGTCCAGGCGAACTGCCCAAACTTTGTAATGCCCGTAGAATAAGAATTACAAATTCAGGCCTGAAAAAAGTAATTGTGGTACAAATTGGTACAGAGCTGCACATAATGTAAGAAATCAATTAATCGATAGATACATCAATGTGGGTATTTTCTGGATGAGGAAGAATGTAGAAAAGTCACAGGGATTCGCCTCTGTAAAATAAAATCACCTCTGCATCCCATTTCTGGTATCTGGCCAACGTATAGTAGGCACAATACAACTTGTCAAATGAACAAATTGAAGTCACTTCTTTTATTCATCACTCCCAAATTCCTGTGAAGATAAAGAAACATGTTATGAATATAAATACTGGACTTACAACAAATCGCGCATCGTTTTAAGCCAGTATCACCATGTTCAAAATTTAGCAATTTAAACTAGGGTGCGTGTACATAATGGTTCGCTCACTCTATGTGCATCATCTGAGTGATCTGATTACAGGCAGATGGGAAGACAAAAGTTTCCGAAACATGAATCAGGAGTATTTTTCATGTAAGAAATGCATATTCTCCATACTTCCAAGGTTTTATCTAGGTGAATCATTCTTGATACCCAAAGAATTACTGTCATAGGTGTTACTGCTCTGAGGCTGGGCTGAGTGTCTTTGATGGATTATGAATTAATGGGTTTTCCTGTGGGGCGATTATTTTTATCTGTCCAAATAGAAAGGGCACATGGAAAGCAGATGGCTGTCATTTCGGCACAGAATGGCTCCAGATGACAGGACTGTTCCCAAGTCGAGCTCTGAGGAAGCTCAAACCAAGTTGGCTGTGGACAGACAATCCCTGGGTAACCACAGAGTCTTTCCTGCATAGACTCTGACCTGAATTTCATGCTGTGGCATTTCCGTGTGTAGAGAGATTTGTTTATTGAGCAAGAGACTTTCGAAATGATTCAGAGTCCTAGAGGTAGAAACTACAGAATTCTAGTCAAACAAGTAGAGTTCACATTGCTGCTCCGTGCCAGAAAAATCAGAGAGAAAATGTTGAAATTGCTTAGATTTCCTTTTTAAAAAAATTTGCCAGAGGGCACGTGCAGGGAAATGGAGTTCATGGAGAGACAGAGAGAGAGAAGGAAAGTGGGAAAGCACACTCCTCTGTTGTAGGGAATGGACGCACCACAATTCCTCCTCCATTTCTCACTCCCTGGCTTTGGGCATGCCCAGGCAACCAGCATGTTTCTCAAGCCATCTACCAGGTCCAGGGAAGAACTGCAAGGTTGGCCACGTGGGATATAGCCCCTCAACCACTATAGTATGGGCTCGCCCAAATCTTCTCTTTGTTGATACATATAGAACAACAGAAATGGGGGATCAGCAGATGGCATAATGGTTACATTGCTGGACTCCCATGTAGTCAACCACAGTTTGAGTCCCAGACCCAACAGCTTAAAACTTACGCTGGGTGGGGACCAGCAGTTAGTGTAATGGCTATGTCACTGGACTCCCACGTAGTCGACCGTGGTTCGAGTCCTGGACCTGGTGGCTTAAAACTCAGCCGGGCGCGTGTGTGTGCATGCCCAAAATCCCGAGAGGAGAATGGAGGAGAAGGGATTGCGGTGTGGCCATCCCCCTGGGAGGTGATTTCTCGCTTTCTGTCTCTCTGTCTCTCTCTGTCTGGTGAGCGCACGTGCTCTATAAAGCACATGTTCCCTATAGCAAAAACCTCTCCACCAAAAAAAAAAAAAAAAAAAAAAAGGAAAAAAACCACAAAACTTACGCCGGGTGCGTGTATGTGCATGTGTGCCCAAAATCCCAAGAGAAGAATGGAAGATAAGCGATCGCGGCATAGTTTTCCCCCCCAGGGTATGAGTTCTCACTTTCTGTTTCTCTGTTCTTTCTGTCTCTCTCCGTCTCTCCTGTGAGCACACGCACCCTAAGGCAAAACCACTAAAAAAATAAATAAATAAAAAAGGTAACTTTGTAATGTCCATATTACAAGGAGGAGCCCTTGAAGGAGAATTAATTATATTGCTAATGACCTGCAAATTTAAACTGTAATTCTCTCATGTAACATATTTATAACAGCCAACTTGCTTCTCTCGTCTATTTCACTGCCCACAAAGCTAGGAGACACTTTTTAAATTTGTCTAACAAGGGAGTGGAGCTAAAAATTTTGAGACAGGAAGAACTTGAAACCTGACCAAATCTGCAAGTGGAATACATAATGCACATTGAATACAGGATTATTTGGGAGATGGTTTCTAAAAAAAGTGTGAGTCATAACTGTGTAACTTAATGCAAGTCTATGTGTATACTTAAATAATAGCTCTTTCTGAATTTTCCCCTACTTAAGCTATGTTGAATCACATATTCAACAAATATTTATCAAGCACCTACTATGTGCCAGACTCTGCTCTAGGCACTGAGAACATAACAGTGATCAAAAAAAGATTAAAAATTGGGATACCAGGGACCATCAGATGGCGTAGTAGTTATGTCTCTGGACTCCCACATAGTTGACCACAGTTTGAGTCCCAGAGTTGGTGGCTTAAAACTCATGCTGGGCACATGTGCATGTGTGCCTAAGATCTTGAGAAGAGAATGAAAAGAAAAGGGATTGCGGCATGGCCATCCCCTGGGGGGTTGTGGGGGGTGATTTCTCATTTTCTGTCTCTCTCTCTGTCTCTCCAGTGAGTGTATGCACCCTAGGGCAAAAAAAAAAAAAAAGAAAAAGAAAAAAAAAGAAAGAAAGAAAAAGAAAGAAAAGAAAAGAAAAGCAGCAAAAGAAAAAAATTGTGATGCTATCTACTATATTTAAGAATAAAATTTCGGTGGGAACCAGCAGTTAGCGTAATGGCTATGTCGCTGGACTCCCACATAGTCGACCGCGGTTCGTGTCCCAGACCCGGTGGCTTAAAACTCACGCCGGGCGCGTGTGCGTGCGTGCCCAAGATCCCGAGAGGAGAATGGAGGAGAAGGGATTGCGGCGTGACCATCCCCCCTGGGGGGTGATTTCTCGCTTTCTGTCTCTATGTCTCTCTCTGTCTGTCTGGCGAGCGCACGCGCCCTACAGTGAAAAATCTCTCTAAAAATAAAAAAAAAAAAAAAAAAAAGAATAAAATTTCGGTGTATGTATAGACCAAATTAGACCCCAAATGACTCCAATTGACCAGTTTACTTTAGTCTGTCTCTAACATGTTCTGGCTCCTGATTCTTCAGTTTCTCTTCTGCCTAATGACTTTAGTTTGGTACAACTGACAAACTTTCAAATCAGATTCTTCATTTTGTTCTTTGTATTCCAAAAACTCTTT
>NW_006160142.1:3401-10249 GCF_000334495.1 Tupaia belangeri chinensis | reverse complement strand
TGTATGCCAAAACCTCTTTCCCCTCTGGTGTGGTTCCCCAGAGAATGAATGATCCAGCAACCCCAGAACCTGCCACATTTCCATGAAGCTCACCCCACCAGTGGTGTGGGCCCTAAGCAGACTAGACAGTGGACGCACGCCTCATTCTAAACTGCAGCGTGGATGGTTGTGCACAGCAGGAGCACTGAGCACAGCTTCTGTTTGGCCCAGGGAAAGTGGAAAATAAACAAGGTTGTCCCAGGGAAAATTTAAGAAGCAGATGAAGGTAAATTCTACCCCCTTAATTTCCTGTTTCTTTCCCTTCCTCACTTGCTAGATTTTTTTCTATTTTTTAACTTACAGCTTTAGTCCATCTAGGGGCCAAGAAAAGGAGTTGCTCCTCTTCTGACCTGCTCCTGCTCCCCTGAAAGGGAGCTCTGGCTGCAGCAGTAGCAGCTTGTTCCTTATGAGCTACTAAAAATGAGGATAATGCCATAGGATTCCCTTCCCTCCCACTTAACTGTAAGTCTTCCTTCATTGTGCTGTGCCTAAGCTCCCCGGACACCAAGATGCAGAGCAACCACCCCAGGCCTATGTTTCTGCATAACATTGGTCTATAGCATCGGTGAGTGCTTACGATGCACTGAGCTCATACTAAGCACTTCGCATATAGTATCCTGCACAATTCTCCCAACTCAATGGGTTAGGTATTATTTTTATTTATTTATTTATTTATTTATTTATTTATTTTGAGAGGTTTTTGCTATAGGTCGCGTGTGCTCGCCAGACAGAGAGAGACATAGAGACAGAAAGCGAGAAATCACCCCCCAGGGGGGATGGTCACGCCGCAATCCCTTCTCCTCCATTCTCCTCTCGGGATCTTGGGCATGCACACACACGCGCCTGGCGTGTTTTAAGCCACCCGGTCCGGGACACGAACCGCGGTCGACTACATGGGAGTCCAGTGACATAGCCATTATGCTAACTGCTGTTCCCAGGTACTATTTTTTTTTTTTTATCACAGAGTGAACTTTGTGGAGAAATTCTTTTACTGTTGGTTAGGATTACAACAGAATTTTGTGAGCTGAGGGTCAAGGAAAGAAAGCATATTGTGTTAATTGTGTATTGCTGTGTGCTCTCCCAAAGTTACCTCATTTAGCAACTTAAAACAACAAATATTTACTATTTCACAGTTTCAGAGAGCCGGAAATCTGAGATCAGGTGAGCAGGCCTATAGTGTAGTGGTTAAGGGAACCAGATCCCACATGACCAGCCATAGTCCAAACCTGGCCCAGGCAGCTTCAGAAATAAGCTGGATGTGTTTTCATGTGTGCCTGTTGGGATGGAGAAATTGGAGGAGAAGGGATTGTGGTATAACCCCACCCAAGTAAGGGAGGGGGCTTTCTTCCTCTCTGTCTCACTGGTGAGCACACATGACTTCCAATAATAATAATTAAAAAAAAGACATAAAAAAAACTTTGAAAGCAGTTTAGCAACTTAGCTGGATGTTTCTTGCTCAGAATCTGCCAAGATGTTGGCCATGGCTGCAGGCATTTGAAGGCTTGATTGGAACTGGAGGATTGGCTTCCAAGATGGCTGACTTTCATTGCCCTTGGCAAAAGTTCTCAGTTCCTTGCTGGAAGTTAGACCCAACTCCTTTCCTTGTGGGTCTCTTCCCAAGGCTTTAAGCCATGTTAGTTGGCATCCTCCAGAAAGAGTAGTCCAAGAGAGAGCAAGGCAGAAGCCACAATGTTTCTGCTTTTTAATTTGCTTTGAGGGCTTGAGTGCTTGCCAAAGAGAGACAGAAAGACAGAGAGAAGGGAAACATGAGAAAACACTCCCAAGAGGGATAGCTATGCTGCAATCCCTTCTTCATACCTCCTTTCCGGATTTTGTGCATGCTTGCACACATGCCCAGCACATTTTTTAAGCTACTGGGTCTGGGACTCGAACCACACAGTTGGCAATCTGGAATCCAGCTGCCTTAACTATCACTGCCAATGGCTGGTTGGCCACAGTGGTTTTTGTAACCTAGCCTTGGAAGTGTCATTCTATCACTTCTGCCATTTTCGGTCATATAGGCCAACTCTGATACAATATGGAGAGAACTATCCAAAAGCATGACTACCTGGAGGTAGTTGTCAGGGGCTACTTTGGGGTTGACTAACACATCTTTTAAAGCTGAAAGCACAAACTAGCTCTATTCCATATTAAGAAACAAAGTCTCAGTGTGCCTCTTCTTTGATGGCAACATTTGACATTATCCATTAGGAGTTATGTAAGTGCTGGGCTAGCTGAAAGTAGTATCTTCCCACACGTGAAATGCTCACTCAGGATTAGAGCTGTCAGTTGTCTCTGTGTAAGTGAAATGCCAATGATGGATTATTATACAGCTGCTATTTTAGCAAAAGTTAGGTCTATATTGCTGTTGGCCTGGCCATGTCCAAGGTTTGTGGTCTTCATTTCACAGGTTTGGGGAATTTAGTTATTTGCTCAAGGTAAAATAGTACTATTAAGTGGAGAAGACAGTATTTCTCATACAGGCAGTTAGACTGCAGAGGCCACCCTTATCACAACTCTATAGGGCTCCACCCTCAGAAAGGCCACAGCCTCATAATGCCTCCTAGCTACCAGCCCCAAACCTGAGGAACATAGAGAAGGAAAACTAGAGCAAAGCATCGGGTCTAGCCAGAACTCTACTCAAGAATCCCTTGAGGGGGAAAAGAAAAGAAAGTAAGAAAAAGAAAAAGAAAGAATCCCTTGAGGATGCAAACGGCAGGGTATCCTAGAAGCCTGGGAGATAATTATACGGTATAGATGGTTAGATCGCAAGAACAAAAGAAATACAAATTGTAATCATTAATGTAAAGTGTTTGCCATTTTGTCTGGTTAATATTACCACATTCAGGAATGAATGCAAGGAAATTGTGGGCCCTGAAGGAGATCTAGCAGATCCTAAAACATTCTTCCACTGGGTATTTCTCTTGGAACTGGCTCTGCCCTACCTTCTTCCAAAATCTAAACAATAATTTTAAAAAATGAACTATTCCTAGGGGTTGGCAGGTATCATGGTGGTTAAGGGAGCTGGATTCCTACATGGCCGACCACAGTTCTAGACCTAGACCTAGTGGTTTGCTTTCTCACTTTCTCTCTCTCTCTCTCCTGAATTTGTCACTTTATGATCAAATTTTTTAAAAATAAATAAAGTTAAATAAAATAATTGTTTTATAAAAATTGACTCAGTTAAAGGAAAAATAATAATTAAAAAAAAAAAGAGAGAGAGCTATTCCTGGGCTAGCCCCAAAGCTCAGAGGTTAAATGCCATACACAGGGAGTCAGATTACGCATGGCTGATGGTGGTGTGAATCCCATGGTAGTCTAGGTTTTCCTCTTCCTGTTTTGGCCAAATGGCAGTTTAGGTTAAGGGTTAGGAAGAAAAGGTAATTTTAAAACCTGAAGCATTTGAGGGTGAGGAGGGTGTAATGCCCTAGGAATTACTGAAGAACATTAAGACTCTCTTCTCAATTAAACTCTCAGGTTCTTGGTTCTCATTTTTCTCCAAGAGTGGATGTGTACCAAAATAAATTTATAGTCCCTTTCAACCATAAGGCTTCAAAAGATTTGTCCAGAACTAATTATCATAGAGAAACCAAGTAGACCAACAAAATTAACAACATGGAACAGTTACAGTCTCCAAATATCTTACATATTGTCCAACTTTATCCTTATTTGGTACCCAGAAATGCAAACAGCTCCTTTTCTATTCCTGAGGGTGACGCTCTCGTCAGAGCTCCTCCTTTCTGAACCTCTTCTCTTCCTTATCTTGTTCATCTACACTCCGTTGTCCTTCCCAAGAACCTCTCCTAAGACATGTGAGACCAGTTTGGGTGTGGATGCATAGACATTTGTGTGTTTCCAGACAGAATATTTTACTGTCAGAATCACTCTAGCACAGTTCTCTTCGCCTCTCTCAATGCCTCCCTCGTGCCTCCCTGCAAGTTTTTCACTAGAGCTAAGAGCATAAAAACTGCTGTTGAGGAGAAAGAAACTGGGGAGAGGCAAAGATAGGGGTTACGACATAGAAGGCCCAAAGAAAGGCCAAACCTACTCGGGCATTTTGCCAAGGGCTCTTGGTAGTTGGTCTGAGTGCCCCTGGACATCATCTCTAGAAGCATTTAATAGGCTGCTCTAGGTAGATATTCTCTTTAAATGTGAGTCTGGACACTGCAGATATTAAAGCATGTGAATGGGAAAAATCCAGCCTGGTATAGCCAGGAAGCCTGTGCTTTGCTGGACAGACCAGTGACTCACCACAACTTGATAATATCACACACAAGGACAAATCTTGGCAGCCTAGGCTTGCTAAATGGGAATAAAAACACTAGTCATTATTTTTTTATATATATAGTGGAAGAGAGAGTACATCCAAAGTCAACTTCTAAAAATGTCTTCTACTGTTGCTATGCTTAATGATTTCAGCAAGAAGAGGTGAACTCTAAGTTGGAGAAGATGGCTGATGACACTGAATTAAAGAATTAAAAACAGAAAAAAAAAAACAAAAAAAAAACAACTCTGAAAGATTCTGAGAAACTCCACTGGACTCAAACATGTTAAGAGGCAGCAGGCAGTACTATGGCAGACTAGGTCTAACTAGTGTCTCCGTAATTTTCCAAAGTAAGTTTGAAATTCTCAGATAATCTAAACTTGCTGAAGAGAGCGAAAGAACTCTAGAATGCATAATTTTCTATCCAGAAGAGGAGGAACTATTTAAAAGTATAAGGTGACCCAAAGGTAAAATGGGGACAAAATGGACTTGTTGCCCTGTTCGAGGCAGCTGGACCTTCTGCTGGCCATCCATATGGAGCTGTTATGATCCCCTAGATGGTTCTAGCTGGCCACTTGGAACTGTTTATAGTTGCACGAATGTGTCACGTTGTGGCCCATCCCCCACATCTGTTACTACTCTGATTGCTTTTCTACCAGGTCAATCACAGTTTGTAATTACATATTCATTTGTTCAGTAAGTTGTCCGAGTTCATCATGCTGCAGACTTCAAGAACAGGAACTTCGTTTTGTTTAGAATTGTATCCCAATGCTTACCTAGTGCAAGATATCTAGTAGTGCTCAATTAATGTTTTCTGAGCAAATGAGTAAATGAGTGTTTGCACCTGATTTTTTTTTTTCTTTCTCCTCTGCTTGTAATGTCTTTCTTCATCCAATTTAGCTAGTAAGCTTATATTTATGGTTTTTAAAGTGTAGCTTGTGGGACCAGCAGGTGGTGTGGAGGTCAACGCACTGGATCCCACATGACCAGCTACATGATTTGAGTCCTGAACCCAGCACCTTGAGAATCATGCCAGGCACGTGTGCACGTATGCCCAAAATCCTGACAGGAGACTAGCGGAAAGGGGATTGCAGCATGGTCATCTCCCTGAGTGGTGAGTTCTCACTTTCTCTCTTTCTCTTGCTCGCTCTCTCTCTCTCTCTCTGGCAAATGCACACACCTCATTACAAAAACTAAAAACAAAAAACAAAAACTCAGCTTATGTCACTGCACCCAAATACTACTCCTACAGAGGAAATTACACCCTATTTTCTCTCTATCTTCTAAACATCTGGATTGTTACACTCACAACACTGTACTGTAATTGTTTATTTACATAGCTATCTTGATAATTAGACTATGAGCTTCTAGAGGTCAAGAACTAGGTCTTAGTCATCCTTTTATTCCCACTATGCAGTGGCATACAGTAAATTCTTAACAAATTTTGGAAAGCAAAATAATAGATGAGTGTTATATTTTCTAGCCATCTCATCCAAGGAATGGACCAAATCCATTTAGGAGCAGTGTTGAGCTGTTGGTCAAAAATACAGTGAAAGTGCCTGACCCCAGTGATGCCTCAGGTAACACTCGTGTTGCTTCCCCCCTTTTAAGGACCTGCCTCTTTTCTTCCCTTCTGTGTTACAAATAAAACTCCCCAAGTCACAACAGGGCAAGTCCATGATGCAACCTGGGACAGTGAAAAAAATTTCCCTAGGTTTTTTCCTACTGTTTCTTTTTTATTTTTGCCATAGGGCACATGCATTGGCCAGAAAGAGAGAGAGAGGGGAAAGTGAAAAATCACTCCCCAGGGGAGATGGCCATACCATATTCCCCTCTCTTCCATTCTCTTCATAAGATTTTGGGTACTCACATGCATCTGACATGATTTTCAGGCCTCTGGGTCTGGAACTTGAACCATGCACATGGAATCCAGCACTTTAACCATCACACCACCTGCTGGCCCCTCCCTAGTGGCTTTTTTTTTTTTTTTTTTTCCGTAATAACTGGGTGACAACAGTTCTGCCTTCTGTGATGGTACTAATGTGAAGGTTTCTGCAGAAGTTATTTCCCACAACTTAGGGAATGAAGCCATTGGGACCAGTAGTTGGCGTAATGGCTATGTTGCTGGACTCCCATGTAGCCGACTGCCGTTCGAGTCCCAGACCCGGTGGCTTAAACTCACACTGGACGTGTGGGCATGTGTGCCCAAGATCCCAAGAGGAGAGTGGAGGAGAAGGGACTGTGGCATGGCCATCCACTGGGGGGTGGGATGGGGTGGTGGTGGCGATTTCTCGCTTTCTGTCTCTCTGTCTCTCTGTCTTTCTGGCAAGCACATGTGCCCTATAGCAAAAACCTCTCAAAAAAAAAAAAGGGAACCAGCAGTTGGCGTAATGGCTATGTCGCTGGACTCCCACCTAGTTGACCGCGGTTCGCGTCCCGGACCCGGTGGCTTAAAACCCATGCCGGGCGCGTGTGCATGCGTGCCCAAGATCCCAAGAGGAGAATGGAGGAGAAGGGATTGCGGCGTGGCCATCCCCTCTGGGGG
>NW_006160142.1:0-3338 GCF_000334495.1 Tupaia belangeri chinensis | reverse complement strand
ATAGTGAAAAACCTCTCAAAAAAAAAAAAAAAAGGAGGGAGAATGAAGCCATCTCTACCATCTCTAGAGAGAGCCTGTTATATCGAGGGCCTAGTTCTAGCAGTTTCCAACACTTTCCTTTCTTTTAAGGGTTCGCTTATGTGAGCTAGTACACTCCCTTCTGGTTTAAACTAATTCAAGTTGTAAATCTTACTAGGAAAGGCAGAGGCTAGCTTCTTTGCCACTGTTGGTACTTTGTTACATTCCTTCCCCTACAGCACCCAGCCTCTCCTCTACATAGATTAAAGAATATCCATTTGAGGGGCCAGCAGGTGGCATGGTGGTTAAGGGTGCTGGACTCCCACATGGCCAACTGCTGTTCGAGTCCTGGATCTGGTGGCTTGCTTTCTCACTTTCTCTCTCTCTTACTCTATCCCTCTCTGGTCAAATTAAAGCACACAAATAAGGCTAAACAAAAGAATTCTTAAAAAAAAAAAAAAGAATATCCATTTGGAAGAGTTTCAGTTTTAAGATGACAGAGTAAAGAAAATCTGACCTGCTTGTTATATTTCTCATAATAAAGTATTTTTTTTTTAATGACAGGATAAAGATGGTTCTGTTTCATTTTCCCCTCAAAACCAAGAATTAGAAACATAGAATTTATTTTTACTAAAACTAGGAGACAATTTTGACTCTGAACCAAAGTGGAGGAAGATCAAATACCTGCTCAGGACCATGACCTGATTCGTTCTACTGACCTGGAACTAACAGATGGCATAATGGTTACATTGCTCGACTCCCACATAGTCAACCTTGGACCCTGTGGCTTAAAACTCACACCAGGCACGTGTGCGTGCATGCCCAAAATCCTGAGAAGAGAATGGAGAAGAAGGGATTGTGGCATGATCATCCACCCCAGGGGATGATTTCTCACTTTCTGTCTCTCTGTCTCTCCATCAAGTGTACGTGCTCTATAGACAAAATCCCTCTAAAATAAAACATTCTACTGACCTACAGAAAGACTCAGGAATTGGTGGTACCAGATACCTGGAATGTTGAGGCCTTTCCAAAGGACTGGGAGAAAAAATAACACTGAACTTCTCAACAACATTGAGAGATAAAAATGAATGGCAAAATAATATTAAAAGTTGGAGTAAAGGGCCAGTAAGTGGATGGAAGTTAAGGTGCTGGATCCCACAGAGCAAGCTTCAAGGTTGGAATCCCAGTCTGGCGGCTTGATAGTCATACCAGGTACATGTGCATGTGTGTGCACCCAAAATCCCAAGGGGATCGTGACATGACCATCACCCCTAGGGGGTGATTTCTCACTCTTGCTCTCTCTCTCTCTGACAAATGAACGCACCCTATAGCAAAAACTAAAAAAAAAAATTTTTTTTTTTTTTTTGAGTAAACATTATTTTCAACCTAGTATTCTATACCCATCCACTGAAATAAGCCATGGTTAAGGTTGAGAAAAGGATATAAACATTTTCATACACACAAAGTCACAAAAAAGATGTTCTTTCACATAGCCTTTCTCAGGAAACTACTGAGTGATGTGTTCGGCCCAATGAAGAAATAATCAAGAAAGAGCATAGTAGATCCAGGGAACAGGGAATCTGACACAGGAGTGAGGCTAGGGTATCTCCAGGATGATGGCAAAAGGAAGTCTCAGAAGACCAACAGATAGACTAAGCTATATGACAGGCCTAGGAAGTAAACTGTGTGGATTAAGTGGGGTAGAGGGCTCTAGCAAGTAAAATGTCAAGGGGAACAAAATGGAACTGCTATATTATCTAGAAGGTTTGGTCATGTGAAGATTTTTATTGAGAAACATTTTACGGAGTTAGTGGTGGATTTGGAAACACGTGCAAATGGTTTAATGAAATTGAATCAAGTGAAAAAGCAGAAGCAATTATTGGCTTCAAGAGAAAGTTAAATATATATAAGAAGGAAAACAAAATTAGAATACTTCTTGATCCATCAGCAGTATATTTATTAATATATATATATATATGTATTTTGCAATTTATTAATAACACTGAATATAGGTTTAACCAAAAACTATGATACAACTATGTTAGGAGAATGTGGAAAGGGACAGAGGAAGAAGAACACTAATAATCTTTTCTACAATAAGAGAAAATCAATAGCTAATTCTAACTTGATGAAAAGAGAATCACAAACCCTGAAACTTGGAAGTTAAAAAGCTGGAAGTGAATTGCCCCTAGATATTAGGGTGGAGAGGGTAGGGCAGAGCAATGTGAAAATATTGCTGTTTGTTGTTATAAGTCTTTTGGCACTACTTGACCTTTTAAACTATGTACATATATGTTTGGTAAGTGAAAGTTAGTTTTGAAAATACCATTATATTGAAAGAGCACCAAATTATTAGCTTGCTCAGTTGCCTATGTTTCTCTTTACAGCTCTGCTGTTATGCTCGGAGGATTAAAGATGTGGTCAGAGAGAGGGTCAGGGGTTAGGGTTATAAAGTGCTTTGTGCACCAAGCCAAAGAGCTTGGATTTATTGTAAAGGGAATGGGGAGCCTTCAGGGGTCTTAAAGAGTGGAATAATAGGATCAGACACGCTCTCTGAGCATTAGTTTCCTCATCTGTGAAATGACCAGGTTGGTCTAGGAAGAACTCTGCCACATTCTCCCCACTCAACATTTTATTATAAAAACATTTAAAATGATTTATTACTTGCTAGCTTTAAAATATATTCATTATTTAACTCATATTTATTTTTAAATTACTATAAGCTATTTAAATTTTTTGTAAGAATTTTCAGAAAAATGGAAAGAAATATACAGAGAGCATACATATAAACCACCTAGATTCTGCAATGAACATTTTACCAGGTTGACTTTTCACATAATGATCCATCTGTCTTGCCAACAGTCCATTTATCAATCCATCTGATATTTTTGATACATTCAAAGAATCAATAAACTTTATCTCTACTTCAGTATGTGTGTCATTTATTAGAGTTCAATATATTTTTATAGTTTTGGGGGGTAAAATTTACATACAATGGAATTCACAAATCTTTGGCACACTATTACAGATTTTTGGCAAATGCAGATGGTCATATAACCCATAACTGTATCAATTTATAAAATATTACCATCACTCCAGGATGTTCCCTCATTATTCTAGCATTTTTTAGGTTTTTGTTTGTTTGTTTGTTTGTTTGTTTTTATTGTAACAATGAAGATGGGACATGGGGCTGGATGCTGACTTTGAAGCCATTATGTGAATGTGGAGAGGAGTAAGAAAGGTAAACTATAAAGTCCTGACATGGGGCTGGATGCTGACTTTGAAGCCGTTATGTGAATGTGGAGAGGAGTAAGAAAGGT
>NW_006160141.1:90036-90241 GCF_000334495.1 Tupaia belangeri chinensis | reverse complement strand
TGGACAGAACAGTCTAGAAGTGGCGAATTTCACGCCGAACCCACAATCACTGAAAAAGAGATCAAAATACCCCATGAGTTTCATGCCTCCATTAAGGGGGTCTCGTCCAAGGAGCCCCGGCACCAGCTGGTGGAGGTCATCGGGCAGCTGGAGCAAACCCTACCTGAGTGCGTGAAGGAGGAGCTGTCTGCCCTCACCAGGGAGG
>NW_006160141.1:76726-77688 GCF_000334495.1 Tupaia belangeri chinensis | reverse complement strand
GTTTTTGCTATAGGGTATGTGCACCCACCAGAAAGACAGAGAGATAAAAAGCAAGAAATCCCCCAGGGGGAATGGCCACGCCACAATCCCTTCTCCTCAATTTTCCTCTCAGGATCTTGGGCGCACACACACACACATGCGCCTGGCATGAGTTTAAGCCACCGGATCTGGGACTCAGACCGTAGTCGACTACATGGGAGTCCATCGACATAGCCATTATGCCAGCTGCTGATCCCTCTCTGGTCAAGCTTTTAAAAAGTAGTAACAAATACAATGAAATAAATAATTATTTTAAAAATCTGCATGGTAAAAAAAAAGGATAATAAATATGTCTAAGAAGATGATTATGTCTTTTACCCATCAAGCATTAGTTTAGATCGACTACAAACTGAGGGAAGCCACTTAAAAAGTTTTATTTAAAAGGAGCATGGTGGAGGGGGGAGTCTTGGGTTAGAACTGGCCCCAGCTTTACCTTCTTCAGTTTTCTGTGGGCCCCGCTGTGGTTCCCCTGTGCCAGGAGTCCCACCCAGGAGTCGGTATGCCTCTGCCACCTCGGGACTAAAGTCGCCAAATGCACCCACTTTGGCTTCCAAGGACTCCCTCAGGACTGTGGTTGCTATCTGCAAAGGGAATAAACAGCTGTTAAAATGCTCAATGTCAGGTTAAGATGTTTATATGCTCGGGGCCAGCAGGTAGATGGTGGTTAAGGGGCTGGACTCCCACATGACCGACTGTGGTTCAAGTCCCAGACGCAGCGGCTTGAAAATCACTTGTGTGTGTGTGTGTGTGTGTGTGTGTGTGTGTGTGTGCGTACCCCAAATCCCAAGAACAGAATGGAGCTGGAGGGATTGCGATGTGGCCATCCTTGCTGGGGGTGAATTTCTCACTTTCCCTGTCTCTATCCCTCTCTATGCACCCTCCAGCAAAACTTTACCACACACACACTCACACACACACACACA
>NW_006160141.1:74724-75781 GCF_000334495.1 Tupaia belangeri chinensis | reverse complement strand
TTATTTATTATTATTTTTTTTGCTCTAGGATCTTTATAGGTGAATGTGACAGTGATATTCTCGTAAACAGCTTTCCAGTTTCTTTCTTGTATTTTTTTTAAAGAATGATTTATTAAAATGTATTACCTATTATTATTATTTAGATTTGCTACAAGACATGTGCACTCACCAGACAGAGACAGAGAAAGAGAGAGGGGAAGTGAGCAATCCAGCTGCCAGGCCCAGGACACGAACCCTGGTTGGCCATGTGGGAGTCCAACACCTTAACCACCAGGTCACCTGCTGGCCCCTAGTTCTCCAGTTTCTACAAACAAATTTCTGGAAGCTGCCCCAAATGTGGCCACCCGGCCTTATTTATCTGTGTCTCCAGAGCCTGGCCCATGTTTTGCACATAGTAGGTGCTTCATGGATCCTGGAAGAGTGAAGGAGTCACCCTTTGGATATCCACAGGGTCAGTCATGTGAATAACTAGACGTGTCATCCGAAATTTCTTACCTCTTTTTGTCCTGGGATTTGCAGAAAATGGCAAAATTCATCCTGAATTGAAAGAAATTGGGCTCTTCCCCCCCCCTCGCAGTCCTGCAGGGGAGTCACGCTCTCCTGGAAATACTGCTCGGCCACATCTGCAGAAGAGCATCATAATGACAATGTGAAAACTGCTCACAGATTTGAAATGGAAACGGAGCAAGCTTTCAGCAGTCGCGAACTATTGGAAAATAATATGTATTTGGACAAGAGAAACCAGTTAAGGAGACTGTCGTTTGCCCATCGGTTTGCCTCTTATACTAGAAAAGATTTAGGTCTCAAAAGGATATAGTCAGTGGGAACCAGCAGTTAGCGTAATGGCTATGTTGCTGGACTCCCACGTAGTAGACCGCGGTTCATGTCCCGGAGCCGGTGGCTTAAAACTCACGCCAGGCGCATGTGCGTGCGTGCCCAAGATCCCAAGAGGAGAATGGAGGTGATTTCTCGCTTTCTGTCTTTCTGTCTCTCTCTCTGTCTGTCTGGCGAGTACACACACCCTATAGCAAAAACCTCTCCAAAAAAAAAAAAAAAA
>NW_006160141.1:73415-74614 GCF_000334495.1 Tupaia belangeri chinensis | reverse complement strand
CTCACTCTCTCTCTCTCTGTCTTTCGGGCGAGCGCATGTGCCCTATAGAAAAAAAAAAAAAACTCTCTCTCAAAAAACAAAAAAAAAGAATTCTGTCTCTCTGGGGGCTGGGAGGAGGTCTCGGTGCCTACTGGCCTGGGGATCTACAACCAAACAGGATCCACTGAATTGGATTCCTGTTCCCATTCCTCTCTGTCAGTTGGATTTTGTCTCCTACAGACCAACAGATGTATCTCTGGAATACTATTCAAGCCTTGATCTTGGAAGGAAGAGAATATTGTACACATGGCAAATATTACATTTATTTTACTTGTGGCTGATTCATGGGAGAAAACATTACAGATTTAATGCTCAAATGAAGTTCTAACTTTGGCGACTGATCATCTGATGACAGCTGATGTTGGGGATGAGTGGCATTTATTTTGTTGATCCTTAAAGCATGACAGAGATGAACAATCCGTGTCAAAAATGAATGAAGATATTCAGGAGTGGAATACGCTTACTGTTCTGATTTGCTGGCTAATTGGGAACTGGACAAAGAATGTAGCTGAGACTTTTTTTTTCCCCTATAAGGTGTGTGCACTCGAGAGAGAGAGAGAGGGAAAGTGAGCAATCACCCCCACAGGAGATGGCCACACTGCAGTCCCCTCTCCCTCATCCTCCTCTTGGGTTTTGGACACGTACACACACATGCCCAGTGTGAATTTCTTTTTTTGGAGAGGTTTTTGCTATAGGGCACGTGTGCTCGCAAAAAGACAGAGAGACAGAAAGCGAGAAATCACCCCCGGGGGGAGGGCCACACTGCAATCCCTTCTCCTCTATTCTCCTCTCGGGATCTTGGGCACACATGCACACGCACCCAGAGTGAGCTTAAACTGCTGGGTACGGGACTTGAACCACAGTTGTCTATGTGGGAGTTCAGCGACATAGCTATTACGCTAACTGCTGGTCCCCCCAGTGTGATTTTCAAACTGCCAGGTGCAGTACTCAAACTGCATAGTTGGTCAGATGGGATCGGCTACCTTAATCACACCACCTGGCTGGCCCCACTGAGACCTTTTATTCCCCCTTAAGAGAGATTTTTGCTATAGGGTGTGTGTGCTCACGAGGGACAGAGAGAGACAGAGAGACAGAAACCGAGAAATTTTCCCCTGGGGGGCTGGCCATGCTACAATCCCTTCTCTTCCATTCTCCTCTCC
>NW_006160141.1:70098-73042 GCF_000334495.1 Tupaia belangeri chinensis | reverse complement strand
GGGGGGGGTGCTTTCTCACTGTCCCTTTTTCTGTCTCTCTCTGGCCTTATGGCAAAACCTAAATAAATAAATAAATAAATAAATAAGTGGTGGAGACTAAAAGGGCCGGGGATCATCTCCCTCCCCTCTCCCTGGCACGAGATGGGGTGGCGTGGGGGACAAGTGTGCTTGGCACCTTTCTGGCCCTTTCTGTCACGTTCTCCCGCCTCCCTGTGTTCCTTAGCATGGTGGTCACTGGGTGACCAGATGTCCTGCAAAAGCACCCCCCGTGGGCTGGTCCCCACCCTCTGGGTGCCACAGGTCCCTTTCCCAGCACGGCTAAGCTCAGAGACTCTGAGAGAAGGGAAGTTGCATGGCCTAATTCAGACTGGCCCACACATTGCGTATAACTGCGGACTCGGTGAGACCTATTCATATTTTCCAAAGACGGGGCTCGTTAGCTTGTGTGAGTCTCTGGAAGCGGGGGCAGAAGGAAGGGAGGAGACGGAGGAGGGGATGTATGACTCAAACTAGGGCAGTGTGGCTTGCTAGGCTTTGCAATGGGAGCAGGGAGCCTGACCTCCTGGGTATCTGTGCCCTGCGGTAGGCTCCTCAAGTCAGATTCCTTCTTCCCCTTCTGGGTCCTCAGCTTCTCGGAAGTTCTCTGCTTTTTCCAGTTCTGTTTCTGGAAGGTCTTGAGTCAAAGGAGGAGGAGCCCAGGGAGCAGAGTGGGAATATCCCCTGACAGCTGCGGTTACATGCAAGCTGAGCACCAAACTCAGGTCGGGCCCCTGGTATGTGAGCAGGGCCTGGAACGCATGGGGTAAAGGGAGGTGAGCACCTCCTCTTCTAGGAGTTTCCAGCCCTTTCATCTTTATCCAGGCTACAGAAAGTTCCTATTTTTTCCCCCTTTTTTTGAAGAGGTTTTTGCTATAGGGTGTGTGCACTCTCCAGAAAGACAGAGAGAGACAGAGAAACAGAAAGTGAGAAATCACCCCCCAGGGGGGATGGCCATGCCACAATCCCTTCTCCTCCATTCCCTTCTCGGGATCTTGGGCACGCACACACACGCACCCAGCGTGAGTTTAAGCCATCAGGTCCGGGACTCAAACCGCGGTCGACTACATGGGAGTCCAGCTACATAGCAATTACACCAACTGCTGGTCCCAGGAAGTTCCCTCTGTCTTTCTGGCAAGCGCATGTGCCCTCTAGCAAACTCCTCTCCAAAAAAAAAAGAAAAAGAATTATTTATTTAACTTTATTATTATCTAATTCTTTTTTTAAAAATTGTTTTAATTATTTATTTAATTTTACTGATTCACTCAGTCATTTTCATTTGACCAGAGAAAAACAGGCACACAAAGAGAGGAAAAGTGTGAGAGCAGGCCACTAGGTCCGACACTCGAACCATGGTCGGCCATGTGGGAGTGTCAAGCACCTTAACCACCACACCACCTGCTGGTCTTATTATCATCTAATTGTTTTTAGGGCGTGTGTGCTCATCAGAGAAAGAGAGAGTAAGCCAGCTGCCAGGTCTGGGACTTGAACCATGGTCAATCATATGGGGGAGTCCAGCACCCTAACCACCACACCACCTGCTGCCCCCTCCGCCTTTTTTTTCTTTGAGGGTTTTGCCATAGTGTGTGTGCTCACTGGACAGAGGCAAAGAGAGGAAACACGAGAAATCATTCCCCCATTGGCCGCACTGGAACCCTTTCTCCTCCATTCTCTTGAGATTTGGGACATATACACACACCTGCTCCCAGAATGATTGTCAAGCCCCCAGGTCCAGGACTCGAACTGTGGTCGGCCATGTGGGAGTTCAGCACCTTATCTGCCATGCCTCCTGCTGCCCCTCCAAATTCACTTTGTGAACTGCAATGCACGTGACCAGTCCCTGAGGGAAAAGCAAAGTCACTCCTATTCCTACAGCAAAAGAGTCACTGCCTTGTCAGCGGTTTGCTCTCCCAGGGGGTGACCATCTCATGCCCACCCAGAACAAGTGACCACAGGATTTCCACAGAGACAAGAAGCCACAGCCCCTGGGCTAGGACGCCACCTCCTGGCATGGATCTGGGGCCCTGGAGCCGAGTGTGGGTTCATAGCCAGCCGATCCTTTTAGTACTCTTGCACACGGCATCCTAACTTGACCAACCTCTTATAGAAGCCTCTAGAATCTGATGCCAGTGGCCCGGACAGAAGATGAAGTCAAGTTCTAAATCCCAGGAGCATGACTGAGCTGGTAAACCCGAGCCCGGGTGGCACAAGTGTTCTGAGGCCCTTCCGAGAGAAAGCTCAGGTTGTCTGTGAGTCAGCGTGGGGAGCGTGTGTGACCCAGTGGGCTGAGCGGCTTCAAGTGTCTGTAGATGGCTCTGTGTGGGGACCTGAAGCTGCGTCCTAGGTAGGACCCCACCTCCTGGCAGGGACCCAGGGCCCTAGAGCAGACTGTGGGTCTGCAGAGAGCCAGGACCCAGCAGCCCCGATGGACTCTGGGTGGAGATATGCCCATACAGGCCAAAGACAGACAAAGCTCTATTCAAAGCGCAGGAGGAATGCAGGATGGCAGTGTGGCCTCCTGGAGGCCAGGACGCTTTTAATTAAAATAAATTCCAGTAACCCTGAGCTCACTTCCCTGAGGCTGTTCTAAGCAGGAGCTGGGACAGCCAGGACAGATTTCATTAAGAGGCAGGCCTCCGTGTGTGATGTGACAATGACCTTTTGTAGCAGTCTCAGAAAATAGTCTTTACTCTGTACTGATGGTTACAATCTTTAAGGACCCCGGGGACTTAAAGATGGAAAAGTCAAATAGCCTCACATGAACCCAGAGGAGCTCTCCCTTAAAAAAAAAAAAAAAATAGGGACCAGCAGTTAGTGTAATGGCTATGTCGCTGACCTCCCATGTATTCGACTGTGGTTCGAGTCCTGGACCTGGTGGCTTAAACTCACGCCGGGCGTGTGTGCGTGC
>NW_006160141.1:68026-70073 GCF_000334495.1 Tupaia belangeri chinensis | reverse complement strand
AGGGGGGGATTTCTCGCTTTCTGTCTCTCTGTCTCTCCAATGAGTGCACATGCCCTATACCACAAATCTCTTTCTCAAAAAAAAAAGAAGATGATGACAACTGGGAACCAGCAACAACAGGTGGCATAGTGGTTAAGGTCCTGGATTCCACATGCTTGACTCTGCAGTCTGAGTCCCAGACCTGGTGACTTGAAAAACACTCTGGGTGCGTGCGCGTGCGCGTCCAAAATCCCGAGAGGAGAATGGAGGAAAAAGGATTGAGGTGTGGCCATCTCCCCTGGGGGTTGAGTCCTCACCTTCCCTCTGTCTCTGTCTCTCTCTGGTGAGCACACTTGTTTTATGGCAAAAAATACTAAAAAAAAGAGGAGACTTGGGCAAGAGACATGCTTTGCTTCAGACACTGAGTTTTTTCACATCTATGGTGTGGAAGTGGGTGAGGCTATGACCAGGGGTTCCAGGGAAACTGGCCTATTTGTGCAGAGGGAATTCTATCCTGAGAATCCCCTGTCAGGGACCCCAGCTCCTGCTCCCCCAGGCTCCGAGTGAGGAGGGCCTACTGTATCAGCCGCCACGGGGCCCTGCAAACCTCACCGGTCCACTGGAGCTCAGGCCACAGCCAGAGCCACTTCCAAACAAGGCTGCCTACACTCTCAAGGGGACATTCTGCCACTCCATGGTTTATACTGAAATGTCCTTGGCTTCAGACCATTGCATTTTAACATCATTTAGGAGGAGAGTTATAAACAGGCCAGTGGCCTGAACACTTAGCAGGGTTGTGAGAACTCTTTAATACCAAGTTTGTCTATGGCTGCTCCGGGACGCTGGCCAGGTTCAGGTTAGTGACATTCCAGGAGCCTGAATTGGGAATCTTTGTGCAATCTTGGGCCTTCAAAACTTCCAGGATAGTTTTGTCTGCATAAGGAATGCGAAGAAGGCACAGAGATTAGCTGGAAGAGAGAGCCCAAAACTGGCTCCCTGGCCAGGGGTGCTGGGTTTGTTAGAAAGCAATGCCTTCAATGGACATTCAGCTGGCATGCACCAGGCTACTGAGAATCCGCAAGTGAGTCTCTCATGAAAGCTTTATTTTTAAAGAGAAATTTTTGCTATAGGGTATGTGCACTCACTGGAGAGACAGAGACAGCCAGAGAAGCAGAAAGCGAGAAATCACCCCCCAGGGGGGATGGCCACACCACAATCCCTTCTCCATTCCCTTGTCAGGATTTTGGGCATGCATGCACACATGCCTGGCGTGAGTTTTAAGTCACCGGGTCTAGGACTCGAATCGCTGTCAACCATGTGGGACTCCAGCGATGTAATCACTAGGCCATCTACTGGTACCTCTCATGAAAGGTTCTTTCTTATGTTCAATTTTACCAGAGAGAGAGAGTGAGAAAGCAAGCCACCAAGTCTGAGACTTGAACCACGGTTGGCCATGTGGGAGTACAGAGCCTTAACCACCATGCCACCTGCTGGCCTGTGGGCTCATTTATATAGTAGAAGGAAGGTCATGGCCTTTTCCCAAGGGTCGGTAAAAGGACTGAATGACTTTTTTCTTTATTTTAATCTATTTATTTATTTTATTTATTTGTTGTGATTTTCAAGCTGCCGGGATCTGGACTTGAACCGTGGTCAAACATGTGGGAATCCAGTACCTCCACCACCACGCCATCTGCTGGCCCCAAGTGACCATGTCTGTTAGTGTGACACACTTGCACGGGACGGGGTATGACTTCCGCAGTTGTTGTCATTGCTATTATGATCACAGGCACCCCTGCAATCTTGTGATAAATTCTGATGGAGGCCCAGTGGGGGACAGCCACCTGACCGGCTGTGGTTCAAGTCCTGGACCTGGCAGCTCGCTTTCTCGCTTTCCCTTTCTGGCAGCTCGCTTTCTCGCTTTCCCTTTCTCTCACTCTTGTCCAGTGAAAGAATAATGATAACAAATAATAAAATAAATAAATCTTTAAAAAAAAAAGAAGAAAGAAAAAGGATAAGGTCTCCACTCCTCATACACTCAAATCTGTGAATGTGCAAGTCCCTTATAAAA
>NW_006160141.1:63890-65739 GCF_000334495.1 Tupaia belangeri chinensis | reverse complement strand
CTCAGAGTGAACGCAGGACACTCAATCCAGGTGGCTCTGTGCTTTGGCCACGGCCAGTCATTAACAATCATCTAAAAGTCTGTGATCTTGGGACCAGCAGTTGGCATAATGGCCATGTTGCTGGACTCCCACGTAGGCGACTGTGGTTCGAGTCCTGGACCCAGTGGCTTAAAACTCACCCTGGGCACATGTGCATCCAAGATCCCAGAGGAGAATGGAGGAGAAGGGATTGCAGCATGGCCATCCCCCTAGGGGGTTATTTCTGGCTTTCTGTCTCTCTGTCTCTCTCTGTCTTTCTGGCAAGCCCACATGCCCTATAGCAAAAACTGCTCCAAGAAAAAAAAGAAAAAGAAAAGAAAAAAACAAGATCCTGAGAGGAGAATGGAGGAGAACGGATTGTGGCGTGGCCATCCCCCCGGAGGGTGATTTCTCGTTCTGTCTCTCTGTCTCTCCAGTGAGTGAACGGTACCCTATAGCAAAAAATTTCTCAAAAGAAAAAAAAGAAGTCTGTGATCCTTGGATCTGCAGGTAGTGGGGTGGTTAAGATGGCTGGATTGTACATGGCCAACTGCATGGTTTGAATCTTGGATCTGGTGGCTTGAAACTCACACCAGGCATGTGTGTGCACATGCCCAAAATCCTGAGAGGAGAAGGGATTGTGATGTGGCCATCTCCCCTTGAGGGTGATTTCTTATTCCCCCACCCCCTTTGTCTTTCTGGTGAGTGCATACTCTATGGCAAAACTGAAAAAAAATTTAAAAAATTAATCGAATAGGACTGACCTAAATTAAACCACTCTGGGTTGAATTTTACTGAATAAATGTGATGCTCAGTTTGCAGGTTTTAAACATCACGAGTGTCCCCCTTCATCTGCCTCTCTGCAGCATATGGTTTTTACAAGCTTCATGAACATCAAATCATAAATTAGATCAGGGACTGAATTTCTGAAATGAATAATGAATAATAAATGTTTGCTTATATTAGCATCCCAACCTAGAAAAACACTGAGGTCATGAAAAGCTTGTCATAAATTCAGATCCCTTGAAGCCTTCAGGACACACTTTCTAGATCCCATGAGCATTTTTTTAAAAGAATCATTTTATTTAACTTTATTATGTATTTATCTTAATTCCACTTATTATTATTTAATCTGACCAGAGAAAGAGAGAGACAGAGAGAGGGAGAAAGCAAGCCACCAGGTCCGGGACTTGAAGCACAGTCGGCCATGTGGGAACCCAGCATCCTTAGCCACCACGCCACCTGCCGGCCCTTAACTTTATTTATTTATTTTTAATTGAATCAGAGAAGAGTAAGACAAAGTGAGAGAGAGAAGGAAAGTGAAAACGCAAGCCGCCAGGTCCGGGACTTGAACCACGGTCGGCCATGTGGGAGTCCAGCACCCTTAACCACCACGCTACCCGCCGGCCCCAGATATTTATTTGTTTTAAGAAATATTTAATTGCATTCATCATTATTAATTATTATTATTTTAAAAAATTGACTAGAAAGAGACAGAGAGAGAAGAAAAGTGAGAAAGCAAACCTTCAGGTCTGAGTCTTGAACTGTGGTCAGCCACGTGGGAGTTAAGCATCTTCACCACCATGCCACCTGCTGGCCCCAACATGGTTACATTTCAAAAACAGCACTGAGTAGGAAAAGCAACTTGTGAGAAGATGGAAAGCCTATGGCACTTTTGATTTTTGAGTTTCTTTTTGAAGTCGGAGACTATTCCAAACAATTGTTTTTTAAGAGGTTTTTGCTATAGGGCGCATGCGCTCTCCAGACAGACAGAGACAGAGAAACAGAAAGCGAGAAATCACCCCCAGGGGGGATGGCCATGCCACAATCC
>NW_006160141.1:59873-61118 GCF_000334495.1 Tupaia belangeri chinensis | reverse complement strand
TTTGAGGGACTCCAGGAAGGCAAGAAAAACTGGATGGTGGATAAAGCTGGCATTAAAGGTTTCCCACCAAGGGTCTGCATTTCTGCTTCCATGTGTTTGTGCCCTAGGTCCACAGAGGCTCACGTCCATGTGTAATTGTGAGCTCCCCCTCGCCGTGTTTCTTTCATAACTGACCACTTGCGAAGCTGTCTAGCATTTCCTCTCGGCCCTGCCAAAGCTGGCCACTCCGTCCTTGGCTTTGAGCTGATGCCCTTATGCAACAGGGGCACATGGCAGGGGGGCTGTATGCCCACTCCCTTTCCCCTCCAGCGAGGGGACCTGGGGCAGCCGGGCAGCCTTGGTGAAGAAAGAGATGGAGTTGGGGACCCTGGGGGGGGGGGATTAGAGGGACGGGAAGTCACTGGGGCAGAGAGCGTTGGGAAACAGTTCTGTGAGCCCTGGGCTAAGCCAGTTTCTTTTAGTAGAGAAAATCCTCCAGTGGGAGCTCTCCAGTGGTCAATTTTAGCTCCCGCAAAGGTTTGGGAGAAAACTCCCTACTCCCTGTAAGGAACAGCACCCAAGTAGAAGGTCAGGGCTTGTTTTCTTCTCCTGGTTGCAAGTATATTGCCTTAAAATCAAACTAGATTTATTTTGGAGACATTTTTGCTATAGGGCGCATGCGCTTGCCAGAAAGACAGAGAGAGACAGACAGACAGAAAGCGAGAAATCCCCCCCGGGGGGGGGATGGTCACGCCCCAATCCTTTCTCCTCCATTCTCCTCTCGGGATCTTGGGCACGCACGCACACACGCCTGGTGTGAGCTTAAGTCACTGGGTTCAGACTCGAACTGTGGTCCAGATCTACCACGAGGAGCTTCAGAAGCCATCACACTTGCATGGTTTTCTCACAGACCCCAGTGGCAGAGGGAGGGAAGGGGCTGATGACAGCTGCCTTCCTGGTGCTGGGCTGCGTTTCTGTTTTAATGTGTTAGTTCCTAAAATACTTTGGAACTTTTCTACATTCGGCAGGAAATAAAAGGTCTTTTCTCTATGGATGCTTCTCTCACTCTAAAGGAATGAAGAGTGATAATCAACAGGAAAAAAAAAAAGACAAAACCTCTTTGTGTGTACTTAATAAATAGCTTTGAGGCAGGGGTTCTCTTGAGCTGTGGCCACTCTGTACCTTCCAGTATCTTTTTAAAATTTTTTTGAGAGGTTTTTGCTATAGGGTGCATGTGCTTGCCAGAAAGACAGAGAGAGACAGAGA
>NW_006160141.1:57448-59796 GCF_000334495.1 Tupaia belangeri chinensis | reverse complement strand
GGCACGCACACACACGTGCCCAGCGTGAGTTTAAGGCACAGGGTCTGGGACTCGAACCACGGTTGACTACATGGGAGTCCAGTGAGTCATTACACTAGCTGCTGGTCCCACCTCCAGTATCTCAGATAATTTTTTTTTTTCTCTTTTAGAGAGAGATTTTTTGCTCTAGGGCATGGGTGCTTGCTGGAGAGACAGACAGAAAGTGAGAAATCACCCCACAGGGGGGATGGCCATGCCACAGTCCCTTCTCCATTCTTCTCTGGGGATTTTGGGCACGCACGCACACACGCCAAGTCCAGTACTCAAACAGCGGTCACACGTGTGGGAGTCCAGCGTCTTAACCACTGTGCCACCTGCTGGCTCAGTGAATCTTCTAAAGAAAAGGGGAATGTTAACTAGATGGTTTAGTAAGTGCAGTCAATAAATCCAAGTGGCTGACACTGACTGGCAGCAGGCCGAAGACCTGCCACCCCACCTGTGTCGTGAAGGCAGTGGTCTAGGGCAGCGTGAGTGGCCAGAGGGTGCGGCTCACCTGTAAGAGATGGCCGATGGCTGTGTCGTGGGACCCCAGGGCTTGCTCCACACCTGCTAGTTCCCTTAAAACCGGCACGCACTCCCGACTCTTGTCCCGTTTGCTGGTCTGGACACATTCCAAAGCCTCTTGATAGTGGGGCAAAGCTTCTTTTGATTTCTTCTGGCCTTGATACACTCTACAAAACCCAAAGGGATTATTTTCAAAATAATTCAATAGGGGCTGGCAGGGGGCGTGGGTGGTGAGGGGTGCTGGGCTCCCACATGGCCAACCATGGTTTGAGTCCTGGAACTGGCAGCTTGCTTTCTCACTTTTCCTCTCTCTCTTTCTCACTCTGTCCCTCTCTGGTCAGATGAAAATAAATATATAAATAAAGTTAAATAAAATAATTCTTAAAAAAAATTTAAATAGGGGGGCAGTGGTGAAGGTGTTGGACTCCCACACAGCGGACCATGGTTCGAGTCCCAGATCCAGTGGCTTGAAACTCAAGCTGGGCACGTGTGTACACATGCCCAAAATCCCAGTAGGAGATTAGAGGAGAAGGGATGGCCATAACCCCTGGGAGGGGGGTCATTTCTCACTTTCTCTTTCATGATCTCTTTTTTTTTTGGAGAGGTTTTTGCTATAGGGCACGTGCGCTCGCCAAACAGAGAGAGACAGAGAGATAGAAAGCGAGAAATCACCCCCCGGGGGGATGGCCACGCCGCAATCCCTTCTCCTCCATTCTCCTCTTAGGATCTTGGGCATGCACCCACACGCGCCCAGCGTGAGTTTAAGCCACCAGGTCCAGGACTCGAACTGCGGTCGACTACATGGGAGTCCAGTGACATAGCCAGTACGCCAACTGCTGATCCGTCCATTTCATGATCTCTCTCTCTCTGGTGAGTGCATGTGCCCTATGGCAAAAACCTTAAAAAATTAATAATAATTAAATAGAAAATACTAAAAACATAGGGGGCCTGGCAATTGAAGTTTGACCCTCTGACTCTTGGGGTCCAAATCCATTTTCTCACCAGCTAAACTTTTCCTCCAGTGGCAGCAGGGCAGTGGTCAACAGGCTGGGTCCTGGAGTCACCAGGGAGGGTAAGTCCTGGGTCCACACTCACCAGACGGATGGCCTTCAGATTGCTCAACAATCCCCTCTGTAGAGTGGGGATAATGGCAGTGCTCATTTCATTGGGTGATTATGAAGATCAAATGAACTAACATTCATAAAACACCTGACCAGGCTGACACAGAGCTATGCTGGCACAACTTGCATGGTGGTTAAGGCACTGGATATTCACACATAGCTATCTATGGTTCGAGTCCTGGACCTGGTGGCTTGTGTTCTCACTTTCTCTGTCTCTCTGTGGTCAAAATAAAAAATAACAACAATAAAAATAAGTGAATGAATAAATTTTAATAAATAAGTAAGTAAATGAATGAATAAAGTTAAAAAAGAAAAAGAAGAATGAAGCAAATTCTACCCCTCGTCCCTCAAACTTGCCATTGCTTATGAACACAGGGTCCTGGTGCTAACATGACAATGGGAAATGGAAGCTATGAAGCCAACCCACAGTGGACCTTCTGAAACTCACTGAGAACACCCTATTCACATAAAAGGCAAGATAAAATAAAATCATTCTAGTTTTGGGACCAGCAGTTAGTTTAATGGCTATGTTGCTGGACTCCCATGTAGTCTACTGTGGTTCGAGTCCCAGACCCAGCGGCTTAAACTCACGCCGGGCGTGTGTGCATGTGTGCCCAAGATCCCGAGAGGAGAATGGAGGAGAAGGGATTGCGATGTGGTCATCCCCCCTGGGGGGTGATTTCT
>NW_006160141.1:53888-54789 GCF_000334495.1 Tupaia belangeri chinensis | reverse complement strand
CTTAAAAGGCTCCATTCATTAGTTTTTTTTTTTTTTTTTTGCTAATCCATTAGTCAGGTCCCGACAGATTCAACAAATGTCCTATCTTGGACCTCTGACTTGTTCATTTCCTGTTTTACAAGGTAGGATATCTAATTCTGGGCAGGAAGAGATTCCATGTGGGAGTCCAGCATCCTTAAACATCACGCCACCTGCCAGCCCCAATTGTATTTATTACTCTTGTTATTATTATTTAGTTTGCTATAGGGCATGTGCCCCAACAGAGAGTAAATGAGAGAAGGAGAGAGAAAGTAAGAAAGCAAACTACCAGGACCAGGACTCGAACCAGAGTCGCCACGTGGGAGTCCAGGGCCTTAGCCCTCCCGCCACCTGCTGGCCTCCTCCCATGAACTTTTTGAGGGCCCCTACTGTAACTGTGCACACAAGAACATAGGATTTGGATTCACTTTCCAAAGACAGTAACTTATGACTGTGTGAAGCAGCCCCGGCCCGGTGCGTCACCCTGCCGGTGGCTCCTTCAGTCCCAGGAGGACGGCAGCAGCCTGGCCCCAGAGGCACCAAAAAAGGAGAGGCGGGAGGAGGGAGACCTAAACGAGCTTTCAAGACAGACATAAATCCTACCCAAGCTGCCTGAGAAACAATCCCACCTTCACCTCCAAGACCAGGCCAGAAACTAAAAATAAAACAAGCTAACCGGTCCAGCAGACCAAGAATGGAAAGCTTGTTACTTTCTAAAGCCAATCCTTTTCGGCGCAGTAACTCACATGTCAGTTAGGAAAGAGAGCAAAGCCATAGAAGGAAACTCGTGCAGTGTACACAAGGCACGTTCTAGCGAGGGCCTCAGCGGGAGGAACGGGAAGGAAAAGAAGAGGCCAAGTTGGAAACGACCCCGCTCAACCCT
>NW_006160141.1:52108-53754 GCF_000334495.1 Tupaia belangeri chinensis | reverse complement strand
AGAGACAGAAAGACAGAAAGCGAGAAATCACCCCCCGGGGGGATGGCCATGCTGCAATCCCTTTTTCTCCATTCTCCTCTCGGGATCTTGGGCACACATGCACACGTTTCTGGCGTGAGTTTAAGCCACTGGGTTCGGGACTCGAACCACAGTTGACTATATGGGAGTCCAGTGACATAGCCATTATGCCAACTGCTGGTCCCCGTTAATAACCGTCTTTAACCTCCCATTATATAAGTGGGATCTTACAGTGTGATTCTTTGGGGTCTGGCTTCTTGCACTGAATGCTGGGTTTTGAGCGTCATGGTGAGGGTAAGTGCAGGAGTGGCTGGACCATTGTCTTTGTGTGAGCAGGATCACGTTTGTCTGTGTTCCTGGGAATGGGCCCTTGGGCCATTTCCAACCTTCGGCTATCACGCATAATGGAACTGTGGAGATCCTTGGCTTGCATCTTCTGGGGAACGTGTGTATGCTTTTCTGTTGGGTTTATATTTAGGAGAGGCACTGCAGGGTCACAGGGTAAAATGGTGAATTTTGATAGAGAATGCCAAAGAGTTTTCTCCTCTGTAGCACATCTATTACTCACAGCAGCATCGGAGAGAGATCTGTCCTTGCCCACACTTGACCTTATTGGTCTTTCTTTTTTTGGAATTATTTATCTAACTTTATTTATTCATTCATTGTTTTTTGTGAAAATTATTTTATTTAACTTTATTCATTCATCATTTGTTTCCATTTGACCTGAAGAGACAGACAGAGAGAGAGAGAGAGAGAGAGAGAGAGAGGAAGCAAGCCACCAGGTCTGGGACTCGAAACGCGGCCGGCCAAATGCGAGTGTCCAGTGCCTTAACCACTACACCACCTGCTGGTCCTCATTCATTTAATTCTTAATTTGACCAGAGAGAGAGAGAGAGAGAAGGTGAAAAACTCAGATACCAGCTCCAGGTCGAGGACTCGAACCATGGTCAGTCATGTGTGAGCGTCCAACACCTTAACCACCACACCACCCACTGGTACCATTATCAGTGTTTTTAAAACCATTTTTTTAGAAAACGTTTTTGCCATAAGTTGCATGTACTCACTGTTGAGAGGCAGAAACAAAGACTGGGAAAGTGAGAAATTCCCACCTCCCCAGAGGATGGCCATGCCGCAATCCCTTGTCCTCCATCCTCCTCTCAGGATTTTGAGCTCACACACACACGCACCCAGAGTGACTGTCAAGCCACCAGGTCCAGAACTCGAACTGCATACTGCCATATAGAAGTCCAGCATCTTAACCATTATGCCAAATGCTGGCCCCAATCTTTAAAAATCTTGAACCATTCTTGGGCTAGTCAGTGGCATGGTGGTTAGGGCAGCTGGATCCCATGTGGCCACCTTCATAGTTCAAGTCCTCCACCCAGTGGCTTCGCAATCATGCCAGGTGTGTATGCGAGCATGTGTGTGTGTGCCTCTTCTAGAACAGACCTATCACCAACTTCTTCCCCTCACCTCCCCCCACCTATCCTTCCAAAGAAGGGCATACTCTGTTTCCTTGATAATCTGGGGAACAGGTGTGGGCTTGGTCCTTGGGAAGGAATAAAGATACTACCTAAAGGGGCCAGTAGGTGGTGTGGTGGTTGAGGTGTTGGAATTCCCACATGGCC
>NW_006160141.1:50129-51928 GCF_000334495.1 Tupaia belangeri chinensis | reverse complement strand
TTTAAGAGAGATTTTTACTATGGGATGTGTGCTCTTGCCAGAGAGACAAAGAGACAGAAAGCGAAAAATCAACCCCCTCAGGGAGAATAGCCATGCCACTATCCCTTTTCCTTCATTCTCCTCTCAGGATTTTGGGCATGTATGCACACATGCCCGCTATGCGTTCCAAGCTGCCGGGTCTGGGATTCGAACTGTGGTTGACCACATAGAAGTCCAGCACCTTAACCACTATGCCACCTGCTGGCCCATCCACAGCCTTCTCTTAACATCCTGGCAGCTGGGTTTCTTTGGTGCTGTGGAGTGGGGTGAGGAAAAAGAACAGTCCTCTCATGATCAGGGATGCAGATACGTTTAAGAGCTTCCCTTTCTTTTGAGGCCCTCACCAATAATCTACAGAAGCATTTTAGACCAGAGCTCTGGGGGAAAAGAAGGAAGGTGGGGCTGGCAAGTGGCATGGTGGTTAAAGGCACGGGATTTCCACATGGCCGAACATGGTTCAAGTGCCGGAACAGGCGGCTTGTTTTCTCACTTTCCCTCTCTCTCTGTCTCTCTCTGGTTGAATTAAAAAATAATAATAGGGACTGGCGGTTGGTGTAATGGCTATGTCACTGGACTCCTCTCTCTGTCTTTCTGGCAAGTGCACGTGCCCTGTAGCAAAAACCTCTCCAAGAAACAAACAAAAAAAGAATTTGAGGTCCCTGGTGGCGTGGTGGTTAGGGTACTGGGCACTCCCACTAGAGTTCAAGTCTTGGACCTGGTGCCTTGCTTTCTCACTTTCCTTCTCTCTCTCTTTCTGTGTCTATCTCTGCTCAAATTTTAAAAAGAAATTAATAGATTAAAAAAATGAAATAAAATAATTCTAAAAAAGGAAGAATTGAAGGCCCCAGAAGGACACCAGGGCAGTCCACATGGAATGAAGAGCCACCAATGGGCATCTTGACTGGGACTGTTCTGACGTGCCCGTGTTTCTATTTTACTTCCGGACAATGGCCTCTGGAGCAGCCAGGAATGCAGCATCACAGAGAAGCACCTCCTGCCTGAAGACAGCCTACAGCAAAGCATCATGGTGGAGGGTCCTGAACTGAGAACTTACTGTGCAAACGACAGCTGGGTCCGCACCTGGACTTCCGGCCATTCTTCCTGGATGATCCTCCCACACTGGAGCAGCTCCTTGGAAAGACTCTTCACTTTTACCAAGTTCCCAGATGCTTCCTTAAATCTCAATTGTGTTCAGGAAACGTTCCACTTGGCTCTAGATTCTAGGACCCCAAGTCATGGACCTTCTTGCTCCCCACACCCTTCTTGTCACCCTTGCTGAGTCATCTGTCTTTTTTTTTAAAGGTTTTTGCCATGGGGTGCATGCACTCACTGGAGAGAGGCAGAGAGAGGGAAAGTAAGAAATCATCCCCAGGGAGGATGGCCACGCTGTAATCCCTTCTCCCCAATTCTCCTCCTGGGACTTTGGGCACAGACGCACACATGCCCCATGTGATTTTGAAGCTGCCAGATCCAGGACTTGAACCACAGTCGGCCATATGGGAGTCCAGTCCCTCAACCGCTATGCCACCTCTTGGCCCTGACTCACCTGCTTTGTATTTGGCTTTGAGAATTAACTGCACGTATTATGCTGTCAGTATGAAGGGTTTTAGGAGAGTTCATGGAAAATGCATATTATGGAAAATGGATTTGAAAGCCTGTTTTACATCAAAATTAACTCATACTGTAATTCTCTTTTTCCACCAACGTTTTGAAGTCCCCTTGTCTTCCTTCCATCCGTCCGTCCTTCCGTCTTTCTGCTA
>NW_006160141.1:48530-49886 GCF_000334495.1 Tupaia belangeri chinensis | reverse complement strand
ACTGCAGGTCCAGTTGGCCTGGACCATAGGGAGGTGCTGGGATATGAACTCAGGACCTTCCCCATGTAGGTCCAGCGGTGTCACCTTTGTGCCACTGCCTGGCCTGTCCCCTTATATTTCTATTTGTAAAGAACAGAGGCAAAGGGCTAGCAGGTGGCATGGTGGCTAAGGCACTGGACTCCCTCAGGGTTGACAGCAGTTCAAGTCCCAGACCGGGGGTGACTTGAAAATTACACTGGGAGGGGTCGGTAGGTGGCGCTGGACTCACACGTGGCCAACCATGGTTCAAGTCTCATGCCTGTTGGCTTCTTTTCTCACTTTCTTTCTGCCTCTCTTGCTCTGTCTGATCAAATTGGAAACTAGTAAGATTAATGAATAAAGCTAAAATAAAATAACTCTTTAAAAAAGAAAGAAGGAAGGAAAATGACACCAGACGTGTGCATGTGTGCCCAGAGTCCTGAGGGGAGAATGTAGGAGAAGGGACTGAGAAGTAGCCATCCCCTTAAGGAGGTGATTTGTCATTTTTCCTTTCTCTCTGTCTCTCTGTCTCTCTGTCTCTCTCTCCTTCAAGTACGTGCACTCTATGGCAAAAGCTGAAATAAAATAAAAGAGTAAAATGAACAGCGGCAAAAGGATACTGCTGAAGGGAGAGTGAGGCTCTCCCCAGGGTATGGAAAAGCTCCACAGAACACCTGAAAACGTCCGTGTCGTCATTGTAGGGAGGCACAATGGCGTGGACGAGGATGTCTCTGGCCTTTTCTGCATGTTGTTTTGCTTGCAGAGACAGCCCTATGGCAAAGGAAAAGAGGTCTCAGTGTCCCCTTCATCTCAGTGGGATCCAATGGGGTCTCCGCACAGTGGCAGTGCTGCAGGGCCACGCATCCAGGCACCACGACACACTGGCATGACAGTTCACACCCAAAGAGC
Organism: Tupaia belangeri chinensis; assembly: GCF_000334495.1. Taxonomy (NCBI): domain Eukaryota; kingdom Metazoa; phylum Chordata; class Mammalia; order Scandentia; family Tupaiidae; genus Tupaia; species Tupaia belangeri. The sequence continues at coordinate 48,959 of NW_006160141.1, read as the reverse complement.
CATTTTATACTGAGGATTCAAGATATATTTTCCCCAAATGGTCTTTCTAGAAATAAGACAAACAATGAGGTGGGATTGAACAGTTTGGTAATCTCACCACAATCAGACAGGACATACATTATAAAGAATTATAATGGCTGGGGGCCGGCAGTTGCTCCGGTGGTTAAGAGCACTAGACACCCACATGGCTGACTGTAGTTTGAGTCCTGGACCTGGCGGCTTGCTTTCTTAATTTCCCTTTCTCTCCCTGTCTCTCTCACTCTGTACTTCTCTGATCAAATGAAAGTAAATGAATAAAAATAAATAAAATAGTTTAATAAAAAATTTGTTTTTTTATTTTTTCTTTAGAGGTTTTGCTATAGGGCACGTGCGCTCGCCAGACAGACAGAGAGAGACAGAGAGACAGAAAGCGAGAAATCACCCCCCGGG
>NW_006160141.1:43328-47989 GCF_000334495.1 Tupaia belangeri chinensis | reverse complement strand
CTCATGCCAGGTGTGTGTGCGTGCGTGCCCAAAATCCTAAGAGAAGAATGCAGGAGAAGGGACTGCAAGCGACCTATAGCGAAAACCTCTCAAAAAAAAAAAAAAAAGAAGAAGAAGAAGAAGAAAAATCAAAAAGGTGTCAAAATAGAAAGTTAGCTCTGTCCCTATAGTCTTGGAGTATAAAGAATATATCTTCTGGGCCAGCAGTGGTTAAGGCACTGGATTCCACATGGCTACCTCCACAGTTAAGCCTACCTACGGTTTTTGTGTTCAAAAAAGAAATGTACACTGTAAAGACGTGATAAAATATAAATTAAAATAAATTTTAAAAAATTTCTAAGAGATATATCTTTGACAAAGATTACATAATAAGTGTGTGAAGAAAATGGTGGCAAATATCATAGACGAAAATATCAGGAAAAATCTGGAGGCCAGCAGTTGGTGTGGTGGTTAAGGGCTGGACTCCCGCACAGCCGACCATGGTTTGAGTCCTGGACCTGGTGACTTGCTTTCTCACTCTCTCTCTCTTCTCTCTTACTCTCACTCTGTCCTACTCTGGTCAAATTAAAATATATAAATAAACAAATAAAGTTAAATAAAATCATTCTTAAAGAAACAAAAAAAAAGAACACTGGCTCTGGGCCAGCCGTGTAGCTTAGTGGTTACGTGAGCTGGATCCCACAGGGCTAACTACAGTTTGAATCCCGGTTCTGGCAGCTTGTAAAACATGTCAGGCCCATGTATGGGTGTGTACACACTCCCCGCAGGGGGAAGAACTGGAGGAGAAGGAATTGTGGCAATTTCACAGCGCACTGCCCCACAGAAGGGTGTCCTCTTCCAAGTTTACATGTGCCCTGGCAACTTAAAGAAAAAATAAAAACAGAAGAAGAATATTGGCTCTTCAGTCAATCTTCCCAGAATGAACCCTCTGTTCACCCTTACTATGAAACTTTAGCTTCCTCTATTTTTTTTTTTGAGAGAGATTTTGGCTATAGTGGGTGTGCACTTACTGGAGAAAGAGAGAGAGACAGAGAGACAGAAAGCGAGACATCATCCCTCAGGGGGGATGGCCATGCCACAATCCCTTCCCCTCCATTCTCTTCTCGGGATCTTGGGCACGCACGCACACGCGCCCGGCATGAGTTTAAGCCACCAGGTCCGGGACTCGAACCATGGTTGACCACGTGGGAGTCCAGCGACAGCTTCTTCTATTTTAAATAGGGATAGCAGTAACACCTACCTCACAGGACAGTGAGGAAGACTGGGGAAGATTAGGCATGGAAAATAGTACAGTGCCTGGCACTCTATAAGACCTGAGCAAATAGCTGGTATTGCTTTTCTGTTAAGCAGAGAAAGGCGGACTCTCCTACAGAGAGACAATGCTGCCAGAGAACATCCACCATGGTGGGACACTGGGAACGGGCCCCTGAAATTCTAGTGCTTAGTCTCAGAGCAGCTACTTAGCCGCAGTGTGATCCGGGCTTAAGCTGTTTCAGCTCGGGCTCACTTCTTAGGCATTTAGAGACCGGGGAGGAGAGGGTGGGTGTTAAACTAGATGATCCCCCGAGGTCACGGCCCTAAGTCTTTGACCTAACAGGTAGGCCTGTCTACAATTGGATTCGGCTGGAATTTTAGTCTACCATTGGATTTGGCAGGCTTTGTCGGGTGACAATGCTATGCTTTTCCGTGTTTATCGTTTTATTTATTTGCTGGTCCATCATCAACGTCACTTCTCATTGAAAAAGTAGACTGTAAGAATTAACTATTTACATCTGGGTCTTTTTATTTATTTATTTTTGAGTGTTTTTTGCTATAGGGCGCGTGCGCTCGCCAGATAGAGAAGGAGAGAGATACAGAAAGTGAGAAATCACCCCCTCGGGGGGATGGCCACGCCACAATCCCTTCTCCTCCATTCTCCTCTCGGGATCTTGGGCATGTACACAAACGTGCCTGGTGTGAGTTTAAACCACCAGGTCCAGGACTCGAACCATGGTCCACTACATGGGAGTCCAGTGACATAGCCATTATGCCAACTGCTGGTCCTGTAACTATTTACATCTTTTTTTCTTTTTTTAAGGATTTTGCTATCAGGCACGTGTGCTCACTGGAGAGAGATGGAGAGAGACAGAGGGAGACAATGAAAGAGAAAGTGAGAACTTACCCCCGCACCCCCCCGGGAAGGGTGACCACACTGTAATTCCTTCTCTTCCATTTTCCTCTCTGGATTTTGGGCATGTATACATATGCACCTAGTGTGATTTTCAAGCTGCCAGTTTCAGGACCTGAACCACAGTTAACCAGGTTGGAGTCCAGTGCCTTAACCTCCATGCCACTGGCCAGCCCAGAACCCTACTTTAAAGATCATCCAAAATGAAACCAAAAGGGTTATAACCTTCCTTCCCTTTTTGTCCTTTGACTATATATTCATATCTTCTTGATTCGAAAAGGAGAATGCTTCTCAATATCTGGAAAGGAGAATAGCCCAAACCTCCTCCTCTTAGTTAAGAGTGAGTTGAATTTGGAGAGAACGCAGACACCCACTGACTGGGCGCTCTGTCTGTGACGGCCTCACCTTTCAGCTGGAGGTACCCTTGAGCCTGGTTGATGTGCACCTCTGTGAGCTTCCAGTGCGAGTCCCCATAGCAAATTCTCGTCAGTGCCACCCACTGCGTGAGCTCATGGACAGCCTGTTTATACTGTTAGGGAGGGAAACAAGTGCTTATCTTAAAACATGATAGTCGAGACCAGCAGATAGTGAAATGGTTGCATTGCTGGATGCCCACGTAGTTGACTGCAGTTCGAGTCCCAGACCTGGCAGCTTGAAACTTTCTGTCTCTGTCTCTCTCTGTCTTTCTGGTGAGTGTAAGCACCCTACAGCAAAATCCTCTCAAAACATAAATAAATAAATAAATAAATAAATAAATAAGTAAATAAATAAATAAATAAAATTCTTTAAAAATTTATTTTATTTTATTCATTGTCCTGATTTGATTTGATTTTTCTGAAGCTGACCAGAGAGAGAGAAGGAAAAGTGGGAAAGCAAGCTGACAGGTCTGGGATTCAAACCGCAGTCAGCCATGTGGGAGTCCAGTTGCCTTACTCACCATGCCACCTGTCAGCCCCCAGTAAATAATTCTTTAAAATAAAACAAAGGCACTTTATTATACACTCTCTTACATCAAACTCCTGAGAGTAGGAATGCACTTTTGAACTACTCTACATTTTTCTTTGTCATTGGCTGTAAGGCCTGTGTGGTTGCCAGAGGTGGACAGACAAAGAGAGGGAAAGCGAGAAAGCACTGCTCCGTGGAGGGGCAGGGATGGGCACGCCACTGTTCTTCTCCATTCTCCTTGCAGGATCCTGAGCACACCTGTACTTACGCACAGCATGTTCATCAAGCCACTGGGCCTGGGCATTGAACTGTGCGGTTGGCCATGAGGGATCCAGCAGCCTTCCCCACCATGCCGCTGGCTGACTCTACCTTCTCTTGATCCCACGTGAGGGCTCAGGCTCCAGGGTACGGGTGTAGGATGAAGGCTCCTCACCTCGTGGCTGCTGGCAGAGTGTGGCCTTCTCGCAGAGGTGCAGCTTCTCTCGCGGCGGCTGGAACAGTGCTGTCTGGGGCAGCCTGCTCTGGGGCTTCCTCCTGGGAGTGACGCTGACCGCAGCCACTGTCTCCTCTAGGTGGCCAGACACGTGTGCTTCCTGGGATTCCTGCATGCTTCTCCACTTTAAAAAAGTAGAGAAAGAGGTGTTAACTGACCACTGCCACAGTTACTTTCAAAATTAAAAACAAGGGAACCAGCAGTTAGCATAATGGCTATGTCGCTGGACTCCCACGTAGTCGACCGCGGTTCGCGTCCCGGACCCGGTGGCTTAAAACTCACGCCGGGTGCATGTGCGTGCGTGCCCATGATCCCGAGAGGAGAATGGAGGAGAAGGGATTGTGGCATGACCATCCCCCCTGGGGGGTGATTTCTCGCTTTCTGTCTTTATGTCTCTCTCTGTCTGGCGAGCGCACGTGCCCTATAGCGAAAATCTCTCTCAAAATTAAAAACAAAACAAAACAAAACTTCTTTTTTTTCCTCTAGGAATTGAAGCTGGGGGAGGGACCAGCAAGTAGCCTGGTGGCTAAGGGTGCTGGACTAACTCCCACATGGTCGACTACAGTTAGAGTCCTGGACCTGGCGGCTTAGTTTCTCACTTTCCCTCTCCCTCTCACTTTGGCCCTCTCTGGTCAAAATAAAATAAGTAAATAAATAAATAAAGTTAAATAAAATAATTATTAAAAAAAAAAAAGAAAAGAAATTGAAGCTGGGAGATCAGTAGGTTGTGTAGTGGTTAAGGCTCTGGACTCCTACATGGCTGACTATGGTTCAAGTCCTAGACCCAGAAACTTGAAAATCATGCTGGGTGCATGTGTGTGCGTGCTCAAGATCCCAAGAGGAGAATGGCGGAGAAGGGATTGTGGCGTGGCCATCCCCCCTGGGGGGTGATTTCTCACTTTCCCTTTCTCTCTGTCTCTCTCTGTCTTTCTGGCAAGCACATGTGCCCTATAGCAAAAACAAAACCAAAAACAAACAGACATCCACCAGCTCCCTTACTCTGAGCCACATGCTTATCATCAGCCGTTTTTCTTTTCTTTGTAACAGCCATGGCTA
>NW_006160141.1:36825-43273 GCF_000334495.1 Tupaia belangeri chinensis | reverse complement strand
TGTTCCTTCTGCCAGACCTGCCCAGTGGAATGCTGAGCCACATGGTCAGCCCCAGGTGAGGATGGGGGGGGGGAAGAAGGGGTCCGAAGTGGAGCCTCAGTCTTCTGCTTCTAAGAGGTGATGTTCAAGACATTTAGTACCTGGAGTAGCAGAGGGCCCCCGACCAAGGTCTGTAGGTGGCAACTCCATTGGAGCTGGATTCTGAAGGTCCCCTGCTGTTCTGGGTGTTAGCATTTGGGTGCTGGCTTGCAGGGAGATGAAGGGGGATCTGGGGGAGGGACAGGGGCCCTGGGGCAGAGGCTTTTAGAAAATAACAGCTATTGGGGACCAGCAGGTGGCGTGGTGGTTAAGGTGCTGGACACTCCCACATGGCCGACCATGGTTCGAGTCCCAGACCTGGTGGCTTCCTTTCTCACTGTCCTCTCTCTCTTTCCTCCTCTGTGTCTCTGGTCAAATTAAAATAAATGAGTGAATAAATAAAATTAAATAAATAATTTTTTAAAAAAGAAAAAGAAAATAACAGCCATTATGAAAATATGGGAGCATGCCAGTTGTTAAGCCACAACTCTGTCAGGGTGGGGGGCAGTAGGTGGCACAGTGGCTAAGGTGCTGGACTCCCACATAGCCCGTGGCAGATGGAGTCTTGGACCCAATAGCTTGAAACTCATGCTGGGCATGTATGCATGTGTGCCCTGGGTCCCAAGAAAAGAATGGAAGAGAAGGGATTGAGGCATGACCATCATCCCCCCTGGGGTGGGAGATTTCCCACTTTTCTCTCTCTTTCTGGTGAACCCACACATCCTATGGCAAAAATAAGTAAATAAATAAATAGGAAGGAAAAAAAGAAACAACCTTGCCCATAGGTGAGCTGAGAAATATGGAAAGCATCGTAGAAATAGTAAAATAAATAAATAAATAAATAGGACCAGCAGTTGGCATCATGGCTATGTCGCTGGACTCCCATGTAGTTGACCGCTGTTAGAGTCCTAGACCTGGTGGCTTAAACTCACACCAGGCACGTGTGCATGCGTGCCCAAGATCCCAAAAGGAGAATGGAGAAGGGATTGCAGTGTGACCATCCCCCCTGGGGGGGTGATTTCTCACTTTCTATCTCTCTGTCTGTCTCTGTCTTTCTGTCAAGCACATACCATGCCCTATAGCAAAAACCTCTCCAAAGGGAAAAAAAAAAAAAAAACACTTAAGTAGGGACCTGCAGATGGTGTAATGATTACGTCGCTAGACTCCCACGTTGTCAACCATGGTTTGAGCCCTGGACCGGGCTTAAAACTAACACCAGGCATGTGCGTGTCTATGCCCAAAATTCCTAGAGGAGAATGGAGGAGGGATTACGGCATGGCCATCCCCCCTTGGGGTTAACTTCTCACTTTCTGTCTCTCTGGCAAGCACACACACCCTATAGTAAAAATCTCTCTCTAAAAAAATAAATAAATAAAAAAGAAATACAATCAAGCAGGTTAATTATTTCCATGCAATCAGTTCCATTGCTAAACAAAAGGGTTTCGGGCTAGTTAGCAAAGACAGTAGCAGGTACAGGATGTCGTACCGGATATGGCTTTCTCTATGGCTAAGAAGAGATATGGCTTTCTCTATGGCTAGCATGAGCTATTTTCTCATGGGAAGAGCAAACAGGTTTAGAGAAGCAGCCAGCCATGTTAGGGTAAGGGAACAAAATGGACGAACAGTTGTTCATGTGCAAGATCTAATATGTGGCCTTCCACATTACACCATCCTCCGTTGGTCTCTCAAATTGGGTCTTAATGATATTATGAAGCCTGCCTTCGATAGCTCAGTTCATGCCAGTTTGAAGCTTCAGAAGACCTTTGGTCTATGATGGTCACTTGGGGTCAAAAACTGGCCACAATCCCTCTTCCTCAGTCCTGTAGTTTGTAAAGACTGTGACCCACACATACACCCAGGGTGTATTCAGGCTGACCCAGCTGAGGGAATTGAACCTCTGTCACCATGCGGCTTCCAGACTGTAGTCTGGCATGCCACCAACTGCCCTCCCAAGGCTGGGCCTCTATAGTTTTAACTTAAATTTTCTGAGTCTCACGTGTTCCTGAGCTAGAGTATGAGCATCCTATATTCCTATATGAGCAACTATATTTTATTATTTTATATCTCCTTGTATGGACTAGCAAAGGCCTCTCAAGAAATAATTATTCTTATTTATCGATATTTTCTTGAGATTTTATATTTATGTTTTAATATAAAATATCATTTTCAAACATATGGATGCTGAATATCTTTTTGAAGAATTTTTTTAAAATTATTTTATTTCAGGACCAGCAGGTGGCATGGTGGTTAGGGCACCAGATTCCCACATGGCATACTGCAGTTCAAGTTCCAGACCTGGTGGCTTGCTTTCTCACTTTTCTTCTCTCTCTGGTCAGATTAAAATAAGTGAATGAAGAAATAAAACTTAAAAAAAATTTAATTTCATTACTTTTTGTTTAATTTGGCCAGAGAAGAGAGAGAGAAAGGGAAAGCAGGAGAGCAAGTCTCCAGGTCTGGAACTTGAACTGCAGTATGCCATGTGGGAATCTGGTGCCCTAACCACCATGCCACCTTCTGATCCCTCTTTTTGAAGTATTTATCCTTACATACATACCTATAGATTCTGTTTCAGATAACAATACTATGTTTTGCTTGGCCACTCCCAGCTCTGTCCTGGGATTTCTTTTTTTTTGGAGAGGTTTTTTTCGCTATAGGGCGCGTGTGCTCGCCAGACAGACAGAGAGAGACATAGAGACAGAAAGCGAGAAATCACCCCCCAGGGGGGATGGTCACGCCGCAATCCCTTCTCCTCCATTCTCCTCTTGGGATCTTGGGCATGCACGCACACGCGCCCGGTGTGAGTTTTAAGCCACCGGGTCCGGGACACGAACTGCGGTTGACTACGTGGGAGTCCAGCGACATAGCCATTACACTAACTGCTGGTTCCCAGTCCTGGGATTTCTTAATCTACCAATATACACAAAGTTTGGGTCCAAAACCAACTTTGATTTTTTCATATTTCTTATTTTTAAAAATTTTAAAAAGAAATTTTTGCTATAGGGTGCACGTGTTTGCTGGAGAGACAGATGATGGATAGAAAGAGAAATCATCCACCAGGGGGGATAGGCACACCACAATCCCTTTTCCTCCATTCTCCTCTGGAGACTTTGGGCATGCACACACATGCATCAGGTAAGAATTTTAAGCCACTGGCTCTGGGACTCAAACCATGGATACCCAGGTGGAGTCCAGTGCCTTAACCACTATGCCGCCTGCTGGCCCTTCTCATATATTTTAATAGGTTAACTGTTTATTGTTAAGTATGGTAATAGACAAACAAAAATATCTATTGCATGACAAAATAACGGTATTATTAAATGTCTTTCTAAATCCACATGTAAGCAACAATAATAACAAATGATCACTCCTTAAAGTAGAAAATACAATGAATTCGAATTGTGTTTTACCTGTCAAAAAGCCAGTGGTAACCTCCAGAGGATGCTTTCCAGCTTCACCCTACAGAGAACAATGCCCTCTGAAAACTCCACTTCCTGCTAGGTTGATGGTGCCTGTCTTCCCTCTGAATTTCCTTTGGCACATACTCCTTTAAAACTAGCCAAACACTGGAAAAGTTTCCACTTTTGGATCTCCAGCCCTGTTGCAAAACCCTTTGTCACTTTACCCAGTCTGCTTGAGAGGTTCTCCGTTTCTTTTTCGAGGGAATCACAGTTTTCTCAGAGCCTGGTTTGTCACTTGGGTTTCTCCTGGATCACTTCGGTGATTCTCTGTACAGACCGAAAAGCATGAAAAAGTCAAAAGCAGGTAATTCCAGCCTAAATTGGAGCAGTGTTCCCCCCACTTAAAGCAACCAGGTACTTTGCAAAACTCCAGGCAGAAGAATGAATGATAGCACATTCACCAATAGGAAGTGGAGAAGAGAATTTGTTGAAGTTTGCAACCCAATCCTTGGGAACCAGAGGTGGGAATTTTAAAATGGGGTTGCCCTTTTCCTTGAAATGTTCTTAAAGTGGTATCGCTGCCTGTTGATGTTGGTAAAAGATGGGAAAAAGCACATGTTTATATCAGAGGACTCTCTCCTCTTTAAATGAGACAAATGTGCAGACACACTCTCTCCAAAGCAAGAGAACTAAGCGTGGTCACAGGACACGACCGTATCACATACGATCACTTGGCAACTTTTATGACAACTTAGGGAGGACATAAGAATTATTTTAACATGGTTTATTTTTCATGATCAGAGAGCTGATGTGAATGACTTGAAACAACAGTATTCTCTCTTTTTAAGAAAGAAATGAGAAGAGGCAAGCACTGATTACTTTGAAAAGTTTATGTGTGTGTGTGTGTGTGTCTCTTCTAATATTAGCAATTAGCAGCTAGTCTTATTTTGATTGATCGTTAATACTCTAAGGACTTTTTTTTTTTCTTTAACCAGTGTGATAGTCTCCTCATTTTTTTTTTTTTTTTTTAGAGATTTTCGCTATAGGGCGCATGCGCTCGCCAGACAGACAGAGAGAGACATAGAGACAGAAAGCGAGAAATCACCCCCCAGAGGGGATGGTCACGCCGCAATCCCTTCTCCTCCATTCTCCTCTCGGGATCTTGGGCACGCACGCACACGCGCCCGGCGTGAGTTTTAAGCCACCGGGTCCGGGACGTGAACCGCGGTCGACTACGTGGGAGTCCAGCGACATAGACATTACGCTAACTGCTGGTTCCCATAGTCTCCTCATTTTGAGTCCAACGACAACAAAAAATTCTGAGTAAAGGTATCACATATTCCTACCTATTATGACAACTTATAAAACTCTTATAAGTGCCATATCCTTCAGTAACACACGAAGACTAGATTACATAAGTGATAAATGCTATTATAATTCATACCTTGTTTTGGAACTTTTTAATTTAATGTAACTGCTTCCTAGGTTGTACATCTCTAAAAGTTGTTAAGTGAGCCAATGTCCATTACTAGTTCATTACTGAGTTAAGGTTGCTTGACAATGTGACCCTAGCAAATTTATACCTTTTCAAAGGCAAAAACAAAACAAAACCCAAAGGCAATTTCAGGAGAGGAACATTTACTTATTTATTTATTTTGGAGAGGTTTTAGCTATAGGGTGTGTGTGCTGGCCATTAAGACAGAGACAGAGAGATAAAAAGCAAGAAATCAGCCCCCAGGAGGGATGGTCACACCGCCATCCCTTCTCCTCCATTTTCCTCTTGGGATCTTGGGCACACACGCACATGCACCTGGTGTGAGTTTAAGCCACCGGGTAGAGCCGTGGTCGACTATGTGGGAGTTCAGCGACATAGCCATTATGCCAACTACTGGTCCCTTCAGGAAAGGAACATTTAAAAAATAATTTTAGACATAAATTTGCCAATTAATAAGTATAGCAACCTTTTTTTTTTTTTGAGAGAGAGATTTTTGCTAAAGGGATCATGGGCCTGTGGTAGAGACAGAAAGAAAGTGAGAAATCAGACACTTAAAAATAAAATTTTAGGGGCCAGCAAGCAGCCTGGTGGTTAAGGATGCCAGAACTCCCACAAGGCCGACTATGGTTCAAGTCCCCAACCTGGTCGCTTGCTTTCTCTCTCTGATCATATATAACAAAAGTTAAATAAAATAATTCTTTAAAAAAAGAAAATTCCAATGTTCTCAAACAATGCCTGAACTTTTAAAAATCACCATCAAGAAAGCTCTTTTCCTCTGATGTCTCTTGCTGCTAACACAGGCATTTTCATCTTGAAATATTTTTTGATGGCCTTCTTCGCCATGCTGGGAACTGCCGTAATATTTAACTAAATTGTTATCATCCCTTTTGGTAATCCTTTTCCCCAACAGAAAACATTGTCTTCTTTCCTTTTATGTGATCAAAGTATCATAATTTATATACATTTATAGAACTTATTTGACACTGGGCTTTTGAAGGGCTGCCTGATATTAGGATCTTCCCAAAGCGCCCAGTGCGCCCTTAATCTCGAACCGAGCCTTTCACTAAAAACCTTGACTTCATTTCTAGCACCCGCGGGCATCCGGTTTTGACCATCCCTGTGCCATGAGGTCGCTGCTAACAGTTCAATGGGATTATCTGAGTCCAGATTTTAGGACGCAACACGCGCTCAACGTCGGGAGTTACAGCTGCAATCCCTCAATGTCTGTATTAAATAAGAGGCTAAGTGCCTGATAGAATGGATGAATGAAACAACAGGTCAGCGGCGGGCGATTGCAGAGGTTGGAAAGGATTAAATAACCCTGTAAAGCGCCAAGCCTAAAACCGCTATCTAAAGCGCCACCCCGTGGCCGGATCCGGAAACTACTGTAGGGCCGTGGGCGGGGCAAATCCGGAGGAAGTCGCGCTCTCAGCCAATAGGCATAACGCTTGGAAAACGCTTCTCGCCCCGCCTATCG
>NW_006160141.1:29890-36653 GCF_000334495.1 Tupaia belangeri chinensis | reverse complement strand
CGGACCACGGCAAGTGGCAGCGCGGAGCCGTGCGGGCCTTGGACAGCCACAACTCTTGGTCCTCCCGTCGCGGCCCCTCGGATTTGGGAACCCCGGATACCGGGCCTGCCACATCCTGCCAGTGGGTTCGCGGCTTCCAGACCGGAACGACCTCGGCGCCCGGGGTTTGCCCGAGACCTCTGCCAGGCTGTCTTAGAGCCGAGAAGAAACCTCGGAGTCCTGCTTTTAATCTTGTCTATCGTTTACAAATCGCTTCTCTCCACGGGTGGGACCTGGACATGCGTGTTCTCCTGGATTCGGTTTGGGGAAGTCCGTCTAAGGGGCTCCTCGCCGTGAAAGTACTCGAGCTTGAACGTATGTCCTTGTCTCGGATGGGTTTTTGTCACCTAGAATCGATGGCTGTTCCCCCGCCAGGGAGTTTATGCCAAGGTGCGTTTGTAGATGGTTAATATCGAATAGACCGTTTGCAAGAGAGAGAAGTGACGTGCGGTGGGGACGAAATGATCCTGGAAAAAGGCTTATCACGCCCACAAATGCGTGTTGGAAAACCGTGAACGTTGTTGAAAACCGGCAACTCTTTGGTGTCACGGGCATAGCTTTTATTTCCCCAACGACTTTGGTGTCCAGGTGCATCAAAAGGGGGCATGGTGATATTTTCCAGGTAGTCAGTTCCAGCCAGAGCCTCCTGTAGCACAGCCATCAGGTTCCCCCAAATTGTCTTGGAGACTCCTCTATTAGTGAGTGCGGATTTTGCATTTAGGTTTACTTTTGCTTTACAGAGCAAATCTTGCACTTGTGGGAAGGTTGTTGACCACAAAGATGGTAGGAAGCAGTGATGGCCGCACTGGGAAAAGCTCAGGCGTGGCAGTCAGCCCTCCTGTGCTGGAGTCTGGCATGTCAACCTCAGTTTCCACATCTGTTAAATGGCCTACATAGTGTCTATTACAATGGAAGGGTGTAAGGATTAGAGATCCTTATGGTGCGGAGGAACATATTGGAATCTGTAAGAGGTCTTGAGCCAGCTGGATAAGAAATCAACATCAGGACCAGTAGATGGCGTCGTGGTTATGTCGCTGGGCTCCCAGGGTTTGAGTCCCATACCCGGCAGCATAAAACTCGTGGCAAGTGCATGTGTGTGCGTGCCCAAAATCCTAAGAGGAGACTGAAGGAGAAGGGATTGCAATGTGGACATTCCTCCTCACCCCTGGGAGGGTGGTATGATTTCTTGCTTTCTGTCTCTCCTATCTCGCTGGAGAACACACGCACCCTATAGCAAAAATCTATCAAAATAAAATTTAAAAAAAGATACTGTGCTGGATGCCTGCATTCCAGTGTGAAGACAGAGGCAGGATTCCTGCACTCTGAATTTTACAGGCTCTTGGCGAGATTGACAACAACATACAGGTTGCTCCATAAATAAACGACAAATTCTGAAGAGTGATGTAAAGATAAAAACAAACAAGTGGGTTGTACCAAAGCATACTAGGGGAGTGTTTGGATTGGGCTAGGGAAGGGATTTTTACGTTGAAAAGGATGACAGGACTACGCTTTCTCGACTACGCTTTCCTGGCTAAGCAGACAGCAGGTGCTGTGAGGAGGAGGTTGATGGTCTCAAGGATTTTGAAAGCCCTGGAGCTTGGGGAGAGGCCAGGAGAGTTGCAGATGAGGCTGGAGAAGTGAGTTCAGACAGATGGTGCAGAGTCCTGAAGGCCTGGTAGGTTTGATTTCTAAAAAAGAAGTTTCTGAAGGCTTTATTTAGTAAGCTGAGTATTGGGGGAGGGGGGATAATCAGGTTTACTTTTTACTTATTTATATAGTTTAGGTTTTTGCCATAGGAGGCATGTGCTTGCTCAAGGAATATAGAAGGGAAAGTGAGAAATCACCCCCCAGGGGGATGGTTACACAGCAATTCCTTCTCTTCCATTCTCTTAGGATTTGGGGAATGCATGCACATATGCCTGGCATGATTTCAAGCCACTGGCTCCGGACTCAAACTGTGCAGTCAGCCACATGGGGACCCAACACCTTTACCTCCATGTCTCCTGCAGGCTCCTTGGGTTTCTGGTTTTGGGATTGGCATTTTAAAGCCTCCCTACTGTGATGACCGAGTTGGACTTACAGTTGACTGGGCGGAAGATGACACAGTGTTTGTGGTTTTGGCAGATGGAGAGATGTGCGTGGGTTCGAGATGTGGGAGTTGGAAACCATTGATGAAAATCAAACTCTTTTATTAAAAAAAATTTTATGTAAATTAATTTATGTATTTATTTTAAATTATTTTTTGGAGAGGTTTTTGCTATAGGGTGCGTGTGCTCACCGGAAAGACAGAGACAGAGATACTGAAAGTCAGAAGGTTTTGGCAGATGGAGAGATGTGCGTGGGTTCGAGATGTGGGAGTTGGAAACCATTGATGAAAATCAAACTCTTTTATTAAAAAAAATTTTATGTAAATTAATTTATGTATTTATTTTAAATTATTTTTTGGAGAGGTTTTTGCTATAGGGTGCGTGTGCTCACCGGAAAGACAGAGACAGAGATACTGAAAGTCAGAAATCATCTCCCAGGGACCAGCAGGTGGCATGGTGGTTAAGGTGCTGGACACTCCCACATGGCAATCCACGGTTCGAATCCTGGACCTGGTGGCTTGCTTTCTCACTTTCCTTCTCTCTTTCTCTCTTTATCTGGTCAAATTAAAATCGTGTCTGGCAGTGATGTCAGAGTCCCCAAAACATGGCAACTGGGGGCCAGCAGGTGGTGTAGTAGCTACTGTGCTGGACTCCCACAGGATCAGTCGAAGCTCGAGTCCTGGACCTATCAGCTTGAAAATCACGCCAGGTGCGTGTGCATGCATGCCCAAAATTCTAAAAGGAGAATGGAGGAAAAGGGACTGTGGTGTGGCATCTTCCCTGGGGGGTGGTTTCTCACATATCTCTGTTTCTCAATGTCTCTCTGTTTCTCTCCAGCGAGCACAAGCACCCAATGGCAAAAACCAGGTCCAGGACTCAAACCATGGTCAGCTCTGTAGGAGACCAGCGCCCTTAACCATCATGCCACCTGCCGGCTTCCAAACTCTTTTATTTGAACCTGTTAAGTTTGAGATGCTCTCGAGACATCTAATCTGCTCTGGGTTTACTACGTCAGTGAATAATTACTCAGAATGCTTCGCTTTCCACACGAGACATTGATGTTCTCTGTAGTCTAATTCCCCTTACATCACAGAGAATTTAGAATTAAGGTGTCAAAAGATTGGGTATCTTACAGAGTCACATGATAGCTCTTAGAAAAACGGGTAAGCGAACAGGCAGAATAAACACCAGAAAGCGTTGATTTCTTGTGCTGGTAATATTATTGAAAATTCTTATTTTTTGCCTTTTCTTTTTAAGGTTTTTACCATAGCGCTCATGTGCCTGCCAGAGAGGAGAGAGAGGGAGAGAGAGAGACAGGGAGAAGGAAAGTAAGAAATCTGACCCCCTGACTCCCACCCAAGGATGGCTTTGTCTCAGTCCCTTCTCCTCCATTTTCCTCTCGGGATTTTGGGCACGCATACTCATTATACGTGATTTCAAACTACCGGGTCTAGGATTTGAACTGTGGTCAGCCTTGTGGGAATCCAGCGGCCTTAACAACCATGCCACCTGTTGGCCCTGTTTTATGCTGTTCTATGTAAAATGGCAAGTGCTGTCGTATTAGCTAGGAATTAGATTTTGGAAATAAGAGTTACAAAACTCTGCTTATTGAAGACTGATACTGTCAGGGCTGGCAGGTGGCATGGTGGTTAAGGGCGCTGGACTCCCACATGGCTGACTGCTGTTTGAGTCCCAGACCTGCTGTTTTGCCTGCTTTCTCATTCTCTCTCTCTCTCTCTCCCTCTCTTTCTCACTCTTTCTCTCTCTATAAATAAATAAAGTTAAAATAATTATTAAAAAAACCCTAACTTCTAGAAAAAAATGAAAAAAAAAACCCGACACTGTTGCATTTTGTCATAACTTGATATTCCCTGTGAAAAATCATTTTTCTTACAGAAAAAAATTTTTGTTTGAAAGGAACTAC
Source organism: Tupaia belangeri chinensis (assembly GCF_000334495.1). Classification (NCBI taxonomy): domain Eukaryota; kingdom Metazoa; phylum Chordata; class Mammalia; order Scandentia; family Tupaiidae; genus Tupaia; species Tupaia belangeri. The sequence goes on along the minus strand of NW_006160141.1, from coordinate 32,603 downwards.
CCTATGAAAAGTTTTGAAAAGGTGCCTAGGAAAACAGGGTAGGATCTTGGAGCAAAGTTCAACTTCTTTGTAGTTGTTTTAACGTTTCCTTAATACCCCATGGGATCCTGTGAGTCAATGTCTGTAAAGAACGGAGCCTTTGAAATCCACTTGACGGGGCGTCAAACCTTGCTTTTATCCTTTATGAGCTGTCCAACAGGTAGGCAAATGATAGAAGCCTTGATTTTGTTTCTTCTTCTGTGAAATGATGGTGAACTTCATTTCAGCTTTTCAGCAGTATCAATAGATAAGATGGTGGGACCAGCAGTTGGCGTAATGGCTATGTCACTGGACTCCCATGTAGCTGATCGTGGTTCGAGGCCCGGACCCGGTGGCTTAAACTCACGCCGGGTACGTGTGCATGAGTGCCCAAGATCCCGAGAGGAGAATGGAGGAGAAGGGATTGCCGTGTGGCCATCCCCCCGGGGGGTGACTTCTCGCTTTCCGTCTCTCTAGTGAATGCATGTGCCCTATAGCAAACATCTCTCTCTCAAAAAAAAAAAAAAAAAGTAAATAAAGAAGAACCACCAGGTGGCATGGTGGTTCAGGCACTGGATCCCACGTGGTCAACTCCGTGGCTCTGTGGTTCTAGTCCTGGATCTGGCAGTTTGAAAAACACACTGAGCACATGTGCATGTGTGCCCAAATCCTGAGGGAAGAATGGAGGAGAAGGGATTTTGGCATGGCCACCTCTCTAGGGGGCGATACCTCATTTTCCTTTTCTCTCTCTAGTGAAGGAATGCACCCAGTGGCAAAAATTTAAATAAAAAGAAGAAAAAGTGAGGGAATGACCAGCAAGGAGAACTGTGAGTTATAAGTATTCAAAAGAGAATGATTTGCAGATCAAAATGTTAACTGAGACATTCGGGATGTGGAATGCAGCCTTCGAGTGTCTTAGAAATGAAACAAGGAGCCTGCAGGTGGCGTGGTGGTCAAAGGCACTAGACTCTTATATGGCCAACTGTGGTTCGAATCCTGGACCTGGAGGCTTGCTTTCTCACTCCCCTTCCCCTCCACTCTGTCCCTCTCTGGTCAAATTAAAATAAATAAAACAATTCTTTAAAAAGAAAACTTAAAAAAATTTTTTTTAAATATGTGTAAAATCCCTATAGAGGGGAGAAAGCATTAGAAAATGTGTTTATCTTTGTTGTATCTGCAAGTAAGTAGATAAGCATTTTTCATTTTTAGCATTTGCCATATCAGTATATATGTTATGTTGAGTGCCTACTTTCTTTATTTTTAATGTTATTTATTTATTTATTTATTTCATTTAATTTAAAATTTACTCTAGGGCACGTGTGCTCATCAGAAAGAGTGAGAGAGAGTGAGACAACAAGCCACCAGGTCTGGGACTTGAACCATGGTCAGCCATGTGGGAGTCCAGTACCTTAACTACCATGCCACCTGCTGGCCCCCAAGTGCCTACATTTTAAAAAATTTTATTTTTCAGTTTGCAAAGTTGGAAAGCCTGTATACAATGCATGTGATCCTTTTTAAGAATCATCATTGCATGACCATATTTACCTATTCTTTAACCCTTTTTGATTTTAGAAATTTTTTTTGCTTAAGGGTGTGTGTGCTTGCTTGAGAGACAGACAGAGACAGAGAGAGTGAAAGCGAGAAAACGCCCTCCCCAGCGGGGGGATGGCCATGCCACAGTCCCTTCTCCATTCTCCTCTCAGGGTTTTGGTCATGCACGCATGTGCCCCTGCCATGAGTTTCAAGTTGCCGGGTCCAGGACTCAAACTGCCATTAGCCATGTAGGAATCCAACACCTTAACTATTATGCCACTTACTGTCTCCTCTTGAACCCTTTTGGGAAGAAGTAGTGAAAGGAATATTTTGTCAAGACCGATCATCCAGACTTTCTGTTGTTATTCATTTATTTGCTAATGGGCACATAAACTTGCTAGTTGGTGAAATGGCTATGTCACTGGACTCCCATGTAGTCAACCACAGTTCAAGTCCCAGACCCGGTGGCTTAAACTCGCACCGGGCGCATGTGCATGTGTGCCCAAGATCCCGAGAGGAGAATGGAGGAGAAGAGAAATGGAGAAGAGAGGCTGCCTTCCCCCAAGGAATGGTCACTCTGTAATTCCTTCTTCCTGTCTGCCACCTGTTGGGATGTTAGGCAATATCCACCTGGTATGTTTCTCAAACTGCCGAGTCTGGGACATGAACTGCATGGTCAGCCCTGTGGAATCCATCTGGGGTTTTTTGTTTTTTGTTTTGAGAGGTTTTTCGCTATAGGGCGCGTGTGCTCGCCAGACAGACAGAGACAGAAAGCGAGAAATCACCCCCCGGGGGGATGGCCATGCTGCAATCCCTTCTCCTCCATTCTCCTCTCGGGATCTTGGGCACGCATGCACACGTGCCCAGTGTGAGTTTTAAGCCACCGGGTCCGGGACGTGAACTGCTGTCGACTACGTGGGAGTCCAGTGACATAGCCATTACGCTAACTGCTGGTCCCAAGGAATCCATCTGTGTTGCCCACCAGGCCACAGAGCTGGCCCTATTTATTTAAAGTTTTTTTAATTCCTTTTGTAAGAGAAGAGGGAATGTAGAGAGAAGGTCTCACCATGCTGCTGTCCTCCCCTGGGCTTCTAGCCGGTCAGGGTCACAGTGATACCTGGGGGTCTACCCAGGATCTGCACCCAGGGCCTTCCCATGGGGC
>NW_006160141.1:19527-29869 GCF_000334495.1 Tupaia belangeri chinensis | reverse complement strand
CCTTCGGTCTATGTCTTCGTGGCTGGTCCATGTTTGTTTTTCCAGGTACAGAGAAAAACTTGGGAGTGGGTTACTTCTTAACTATCACCCCCCAATCATAGCTCAGGGGGGTGGACTTTGTTTGAAGACACTGACCTTTTGCTGAAAAAAGTTAAAATAAATAGTTGGTCTTGTGGTTGAAGTGCAGCTGCGGTTTTCCAGTTATGAAAATATCTCAGTACTGTACAGGGGAAAGTGTACTGTGTTCGAAGGTCATGTTCTGCCTCCTTTTTAAAAATTTTTATGTTTTTCTTTTTTAGCAGCAGGGCAGGTACGCTTACCAGAGAGACCGAGACAGAGAGATAGAAAGTGGGATATTACTCCCCAGGGAGTAAGGCCATGCCATGCCATAGTCCCTTCTCCTCTATTCTCCTCCTGGGATTTTGGGCATGCACACACATGCACCCGGCATGATTTTCAAGCCACCAGTTCTGGGACTCAAACCATGGTTGACCATGACCATGTGGGAGTCCAGTGCCTTAACCCCTGCTAGCCCCTCTGCCACCTTTTTAATCATCAAAAATTAAATTGTTGCTTGTGTGGTACTAGCAGATAACATAATGGTTACATTGCTGGACTCCCATGTAGTTGACCGCGGTTTGAGTCCCAGACATGGCTTAAAACTCATGCCAGGTGTGTGTGCGGGCGTGCCCCAAATCCCGAGACAAGAATGGAAGAGACAGAATTGCAGTGTGACAATCCTCCCTAGGGGGTGATTTCTCACTCTCTGTCTCTGTCTTTCTGGTAAGTGTACAAAAAGTTGCAGTCAACTTCATGCTACACGCCCTATAACAAAAAATCTCTCTTAGAAAAAAAGTTGCTTGTGTTTATAATGATAGGTGTATGCGTCTTATTCTTTTATTTATTTATTTATTTATTTTTTGGAGAGGTTTTTGCTATAGGGCGTGTGCACTTGCCAGAAAGAGAGAGAGAGAGACAGAGAGACAGAAAGTGAGAAATCACCCCCCAGGGAGGATGACCACATCGCAATCCCTTCTCCTCCATTCTCCTCTCAGGATCTTAGGCATGCATGCACACGCGCCCCGCGTGAGTTTAAGCCACTGGGTCCGGGACTCGAACCTCGGTCAACTACAAGGGAGTCCAGCGACATAGCCATTACACCAACTGCTGGTCCCTGTATGTGTCTTTTTCTATCCTTTTCTTTTCTGGGGGGCTAGAACATTTGATTCACATGTGTTGTAGAACTTTGTAGACTAGCAGAGGAGGGTGGATATAGCAGCAGGGGGTCTCCCCACATTTGTCCCATCCCGAATACATCAGCGATAACCCAGCACACTGCGAAGCTTTCAAAAACTGATGTGGTAATACTTGGTCTGGAGCACCCTAAACCACGTCCCCTGCTGCCCTAACCAGGGAATTGTTTTAAGCAAATTACATATATGGGTTAATCCCCAAGACAATGCAGTGAGGTAGGCACTATTATTGTTCCTGCCTTAGAGTGAAATAGACAAAAAAAAGCGTACATCAAATTTTATAGTGACCATTTTTTGTGACTGAGTGAAGGGTGTGAGGGCAGGGGCTGAAAGATACAGATCTTTATACTGAATATTTATAGTAAAAAGGAAAGGCTCTTCTATCAAGTTTGGTTTATATTGTCAATACTTTTTTTTTAAAAGGAATTATTTATTTAACTTTATTATTTTATTCATTTGTTTTAATTTGATCAGAGAGAGACAGAGAAAAGGGGAGAGAGAGAGAGAAAGTGAGAAAGCAAGCCACCAGGTCCAGGACGTGAACCATGGTTGGCCATGTGGGAGTGTCCCGCGCCTTAACTACCACGCCACCTGCTGGTCCCCTTATATTTTCAATACTTGTTATTATTTTATTTTTTGTTTTTGCGTGTGCACTCACCAGAGAGACAGAGAGACAGAGAGCAAAATATCACCCCCCAGGGGGGATGGCCAAACTGCCATCCCTTCTCTTCCATTCTCCTCTTGGGATCTTGGGCACGTATGCATACGCTCCCCGGTGTGAGTATAAGCCCCTGGGTCTGGGACTCGAACTGCGGTCTATTACGTGAGAGTTCAGCAACATAGCCATAACGCTAACTGCTGGTCCCAATACTTACTATTTTTATAATTAAGAGCCAATTAAACTAAGATGGTTGAGGGCCAACAGGTGGCATGGAGGTTAAGGCAGCTGGATCCTACATGGCCAACTCCACAGTTTGAGTCCTGGACGCGGTGACTTGAAAATCATGTTGGGTGCATGTGTGTGTGCCTACAATCCTGAGAGGAGGATGAAGGAGAAGGGTTTGTAGCATGCCAGTTCCCCATAGTGGACAGTTTCTTATTTTACCCTCTCTCTTGCACACACTGACTCTGGTAAGCACACATGCTCTGTGGCAAACTAAAACAAAATGAAAACAAAACCAAAACTGTTTAAACAATTATTTATTTAATTTTATTTGTTAATTTGTTAAATGGCACCTGTGTTCACTAGAGGGAGACAGAAAGAGAGAAAGGGAAAGTGAGAAAGCAAATCACCAGGTTCAGGACTCTAACTGAGGTCTGTCATGTGTGAGTCCAGCACCTTAACCACCACGCCACCTGCTGACCTCCCCCAAAAAACTTTTTTAATGAAAAAAGATATTTAGAATACAAATATAGTACCACTAAGAGCCTATCCACTTCTCAAGTTATGCTAATCAGTGGGTCTCAATCATTTGATATATAATTGTGGTGGTATTTGTGTTTATTTTATTTTATTTAAATTTTTTTTTGAGAGATTTTTGTTATAGGATGCAAGCACTCATTGGAGAGAGAGAGAAAGAGAGAGAGAGAAAGTGAAAAATCACTCACTGGGGGGATGGCTACACTGCCATCCCTTCTCCTCTATTCTCCTCTCGGGATCTTGGACACACATGCACACACGCCCAGCGTAAGTTTAAGCCACCGGGTTCGAGACTCGAACCGTGGTCGACTACATGGGATTCCAGCGACATAGCCATTACACCAAGTGCTGGTCCTCCTAATTTCTGTATATATAAAAAAGACAACCTTATTTCTAGTCTGCTATCAAAGTAACTTTTTTTTTTTTGAGAGGTTTTTTGCTATAGGGCACATGCGCTCGCCTGAAAGACAGAGAGAGACAGAAAGACAGAAAGCGAGAAATCACCCCCAAGGGGGGAGGCCATGCCACAATCCCTTCTCCTCCATTCTCCTCTCGGGATCTTGGGCACGCATACACACGGCATGATTTTCAAGCCTCTGGATCTGGGACTCTGCCCATAGTCAGCCCCGTGAGAGTCCAGCCCCCTAACCACTATGCCACCCGCTGGCCCTGGTGCTGTGTTTAATAACTCCCTTGCAGCTGGTGGCGTGGTGGAGGGTGAGAGAGGTGGATGACTAAGAAGTCACACGGTGACTTCATATTTGAGTTTGGTAACAGCGAGATCTGGGTCAAATAAACAAGGGATTACCTTGAGGGCCCAAGTCAGGAGGTGGTGTGAAAGAGCCCGGTGTAGACAGGTGTGATAAGAGAAGGAGGCGAGAGGTTCATTTTGAACTCCAGCACGAAGGGATTTTTTTTTTGCCCAATCTGTTGGACTCACAGCTTCAACTGCTTGTGGGGTGCAGAGCCTTCTCATCACTGCCTACTCTGTTCCTGAGCCAGCTCTATATAAAGATATCTTTAAAAAAATTTTTATTTAATTGTATTAGTCATTATTATTATTTTATTTTATTTTTTTCGAGAGGTTTTCAGGGCGTGTGCGCACGCCAGACAGACAGAGAGAGACATAGAGACAGAAAGTGAGAAATCACCCCCCAGGGGGGAGGCCATGCCACAATCCCTTCTCCTCCATTCTCCTCTCGGGATCTTGAGCATGCACGCACACGCGCCCGGCATGAGTTTAAGCCACCGGGTCCGGGACGCGAACCACAGTCGACTACATGGGAGTCCAGCGACATAGCCATTATGCCAACTGCTGGTCCCTAGTCATTATTATTATTTTTAAAGTATTATTTAGCTTTATTTATTTATGTATTTATTTTAATCTGACCAGAAAGGGAGAGAGAGAGAGAGAAAATGAGAACATAGCTGCCTGGTCCAGGACACGAACTGTAGTTGGCCATGTGGGAGTCCAGCTCCCTTAACCACCAAGCCACCTGCCAGCCCAGATTAAGTGTTATTATTTTAAAATTTGCTATAGGGCACATGTGCTCACTAGAGAGAGAGAGAGAGTGGAAAAGTGAGAAAGTAAGCCACCTGGCCTGGGATTTGAACCATGGTCACCCTGGGAGAAGTCTTAATCTCCATGCCATCTGCTTGCCTGAGAAGTATCTTAATTATTATTATTATTTTAAGACTTTTGCCATAGGGCATATGGGCTTGCTGTAGAGAGACAGAGAGAGACAAAAGAGGGAAAGTGAGAAATCACCCCCCAGAAGGGAAGGTCATGCCACAATTCTTGTCCCTCAGTACTTCCAGAATGCATGCACAAGTGCACAACATGATTTTCAAACTGTCGGGTCGTGGACTCAAACCATGATTGGACATGTGGGAGTCCAGCATCTTAACTACCACACCACCTGCTGGTCCCTCTAAATTATCTTATAGGTTAAATATGTGGAAAGAGGTGAGTATGTCATACAGTGAAATATTCTGAAGGTCTGTTTGTGTGTTGCTTGTATGTAATATGTGGTATACCTAGAAAATGAACGTTTCTGTGTAGCCTGCATCAGTATGGCATGTCTAAAAATGAGGATTTTTATGACAGTTGACAGCTGCTTTTTCCGTTGAATTTTCAGATTTAGAAGGTTTGGGGTTTTTTTAGGTTTTTGCTTTAGGGTGCATGAATTTGCCAGAGAGAGACAATGAGAGAGTGAGAAATCACCCCCCAGGGGGGATGGCCATGCTGCAATCCCTTCTCCTCAATTCTCCTCTCGGGATCTTGGGCACGAATGCACACGTGCCTGGTGTGAGTTTTAAGCCACCCGGTCCGAGACTCGAACTGCAGTCGGCTACATGGGAGTCCAGCAACATAGCCATTATGCTAACTGCTGGTCCCAATAATACAATTCTTTAAAAACAATGAAATAAAATAAAAAATAAAAAATTGTGTCATTGGGAAAGTCATGATGCTTTTTTGCATAGAAAAACACAGGAAAATATGTCCTGACTTTTCTGAAGACCTGAGAGAAGATAGGTCAGCCCCATCCTGCCTTTGGCACTTGGAAAACATACCAGGTGTGTGTGTGTCCATACCCCAAATCCTGAGCAGATGGAGGAACAGAGAAGGGATGGGGGCATGACCGTCAGGGATTCCCTCTTGTTTTCTCTCCCTGTCTTTCTGGCTGAGTGCACACACCGCCTAGCAATTAAAAAATAACAGAGATGAATAAGGGCAAGTGGTTCTCTAATCTTCAACCTTTGCTTAAAGCTGTTTATGTAACTTTTGGCCAACCTCTCTGGTAGAACACAGACCTGGAAGCCACTGGTGCTTTTGGCTTGAGTCCCTGAGCTGATTGGCCTGAAACGGATCAGGCATAGGTGCAGGATTCCGGAGCACTAGAAGACTGGAAGAGGGGGCTCACAGCCTGACCAGGCCTGCAGAGGGCACCTCTCTCCCTCTGTCTGTCTGTCTGTCTGTCTGTCTCCCTCCCTCTCATGCAAATGCAAATCCTGTCTTGAACAACAACAAAAAGGAAAAAGGTATTGATGTAACTTATTTAATTTTTTTTTTCAATCATCAGGACCAGCAGATAGCATAAGGGTTATATTGCTGGAATCCTGTGTAGTCGACCATGGTTCAAGTCACAGACCTAGTGACTTGAAACCTGCTGCTCTGGGTACATATTATCCCAAGAGGATAATGGAAGAGAAGGGATTGCAGTGTCACCCCCCCCACCATGATTTCTCACTTTCTGTCTCTCTCTGTCTCTTTGGTGAACGCATGTGCCCTATAGCAAAAATCTCTCTAAAAAAAGAAAATTGTATTATTTATTTATTTTTTAGATCCTTGCCATGTGCTCACCACAGAGAGAGAGAGAGACAGAGAAAGTAAGAAGTCACCCCCACAGGGGGGATGGCCAAGCCTCAGTCCCTTCTTCTCCATTCTCTGGGAATTTTGGGCACACGCACTCAGCATGAGGTTTAAGCCGCCAGGTCTGGGACTTGAACCGTGGTCAACTATATGGTTGTCCAGCAACATAACCGTTACACCATGTGCGGGTCCTCTATGCCCATTTTTAAATCGCACTGTGGACTTAGTTCTAACAATGCCTGCTAGGGAGCAGAGAGTTCTGTATAACACCAGTAGGTGTCCACACAATGGTCTGCTTTTTTGCCAGGTTTTTTGAGCATCTATTCAGAAGTGCTTCATTAGTGTGTTTGTTTTGAAAGGCAATTTTCTCAAAATCAATGTGTTTGATAGAAGTAAAAACACATCCTAGTAGATCAGCAGGTGGTGTGGAGGTTAAGACGCTGGATCCCAACATGGCTGACTGCATGAATAGAGTCCTGGACCTGGTGACTTGAAAAACACTGCACGTGCCAAACCTCCAAGAGGAGATTGGAGAAGGGATTGGGGTGTGCTCACAATGCTTTCTCATTTTCCACCTCTCTCTCTCTGTTTCTCTCTTTCTGTCTCTCTCTACACATGCCCTGTAGCAAAATAAAAACAAAAATTAAAAGAAAAGTGGTTCTATCAAGAGTGGGTAGTCACAAAGAGCTTTGTGGACTTTATAATAATATTCATGTCCAGTGATATTTGGTTATCAAAAAAGGCAAGCAGCTAGCCTACATATGTGTTAATTACACTGGAATGCAAATGTGAAATTAATAATGTCATTGTGACCAGCAGTTAGTGTAGTGGCTATGTTGCTGAACTCCATGTAGTCGGCTGCAGTTTGAATTCCAGACCCGATGGCTTAAACTCATGCCGGGTGCGAGTGCATGCGTGCCCAAGATCCTGAGAGGAGAATGGAGAAGGGGTTGCGGCATGGCCATCCCCCTTGGGGGTGATTTCTTACTTTCTGTCTCTCTTTCTGGCAAATGCATGCGCCCTATTGTAAAAACTTCTCAAAACAAAACAAAACAAAACAAAACAAAACAAAACAAAACAAAACTAGCTAGTCAATTAAAACTATCTATCTCAGGCCAGGGGCTGGCAGGTGGCATGGTGGTAAACGGTGCTGGACTCCCACATGACCGACCGCAGTTTGAGTCCCGAACCTGGCAGCTAGCTTGCTTTCTCAGTCCCCTCCACCCTACTCTGTCACTCTCTTGGTCAAATGAAAATAAATAAATAAAATAAACTTAAATATTTCTTAAAAAAAACAAAAAACAAAAAACAACAAAACACTTAGGCCAGCTTGTGGCCTAGTGGTTAGTTAGCCTGGTAGTTAAGATGGTACTAGACCTGGTGGCTTATACAACATGCCAGGTTGGGGCCAACTAGTAGTGTGGTTGTTAAGGCACTAGACTTCCACATGGCCGACCTCAAGTCCTGAACCCAGTAGTCTGAAAATCACGCTGGGCTAGACCACCAGGTGGCATGGCGTTAGGTCGCAGGTCACGTAGTTGACCACTATTTGACTCCTGGATCCAGCAGCTTAAAACACGCTGGGCACGTTTGCATGTGTGCCCAAGATTTCAAGAGAAGAATGGAGAAGAGCCTGCAGCATGGCCATCTGCCCTGGGGAATGATTTCGCACTTTCTGTCCCTCTGTTTCTCTCTCTCTGATGAGCACACGCACCCTAATAGCAAAAATTTCTCTCAAAAAATAAAAAAAAGAAAAAGAAAAACGAAAACTATACTGGGCACACATGTGGGTGTGTGCCCAAAACTCTGAGAACAGAGAAGGCATTGCAGCATGGCTATGCTGTTAGGGGTGATTTCTTGCTTTCCCTCCGTGTCTCTCTCTCTCTCTCTTTCTCCAGCAAGTACACATGCCCTGTGGCAAAAACAAAGAAACAAAACAAACAAAAACACCCATGACAGGGATGTGTTTATGTATGGCCAAAATCCCAGAAGGAGGGAGACAGAATAGGGATTGTGGTGAGATGTGACCATGCTCCACGAGGGGCAGTGTGTATGCCCTGCTGCCATGCCTCTCTGGAGAGTACACATGCCCTCTGGCAAATTAAAAACACAAAACAAACCTCATTGTTATGAAGGAAGCAGAAAAGGAAAATGATATGCTAAAGTAAAACAGGCTTGGGCCAACCAATGGTGTGGTGGTTAAGACAGCTTGATCCTGGGACCAGCAGGTGGTGTGGTGGTTAAGGCGCTGGCCACTCCCACATGACTGACCAGTGTTCGAGTCCTGAATCTGGTGGCTTGCTTTCTCACTTCCCCTCTCTCTCACTCTCACCCTCTGTCTCTCTCTGGTCACATTAAAAATAAATGAATGAATAAAATAAAATAAAATAAAAAGACAGCTTGATCCCACATGGCTAACAGTGTAGCTCAAATCTCACACCCTGTAGCTTGAAAAACATGCTGGGCACATGTTCATGCAGGCCCAAAATCCCAAGAGAAGAAATGAAGGCGAAGGGATCGCACCCATCCTCTCTGTGGGGTGTGTTCTCACATTCTCTATCTCTGTGAGTACTAGTACCCTAGAGCAAATTGAAAGGAAGGGAGGAAAAAAGAGGATACAGAGGATAGAGAAGAAATCCCTCAAAAATACCATTTACATGTGTATGTGATATATATGTGCATGCATGTGTGTGTATATATGTATACGTACACACACACACACACACACACACACACACACACACATTGGTTTTCAGGTATTTGCAGGAGAATTTCTCCTACTGAATGGGATTCTTTTCATGGCAAAGCCAGATGGCCTAAGGGACCTAGATTCAACTCCATCCTCCTTCCTCCCAGTGACAATTTCCTGTCCCTGACACATCACACCATCTCTGATCTCAGGAACTCCGGCCAGGTTCCATACTCCCTTGGACTACACAAGCTCAGATTGCTCTGTTCATTCTGAGCTTAGTTAGGTCTTAGTAGCTGGGGGCTCTGGGAATCTCCCTTATTTCTTGGAAGGAACACCATTTGGGAGTTTGGGCATGTATTCATGTCTTAGGGCTGCTGTAACAAATGACAGCCAACTGGGTGACTGGAAGGGGCAGAAATTCTGTTGCAGGTCTGGAGGATAGAAGTCCCAAATCAACTTGCAGTCAGGGTTGGTTCCTTCTCAGGGGTCTGGGGGAGAATGTGTTCATGCCTTTCTCCCAGCTTTTGGGGTCTGCCAGCAAACATTGGGGCCCCTTGGTTGACAACGCAGTCACCCAGTCTCTGGATTCCTGCTCACGTGGCATTCTTTTCTTAGTGCCTGTCAAGCCCACTTTCATCTTTTCCATAATCATGGAATGTGGTCTCTGGTTTCTCTAAAGGACATTGATGTTGAAATATAGGGACCAGCAGGTGGCATGGTAGTTAAGGCGCCGTACACTCCCACATGGCTGACCACGGTTCGAGTCCCGGACCTGGTGGCTTACTTTTTTACTTTTTCTCTCTCTCTTTCTCTGTCTCTCTCTGGTCAAATTAAAAGTAAATAAATAAATAAAATTACAAAAATGTTGAAATATAAAGGGGCCAGAAGGTGGTGTGGTGGTTCAAGTGCTGGGTTCTCATATGGCTAAGTGCATTTCAAGTCCCGGACCTGGAGACTTGAAAATCACAACAAATATATAAACAAATAAATAAATGTTTTCTTTTTAATCATAAATTGTAGCATGGTCTATGAAAGGATAAAATCCATACCTGGTGCTTTATTATTTTTGCATTTTCTCAAAGATCACACCCCTTATAAAGGTAGTATTTTGTGTTAATTAGAAATGTTTCTGCATTTTTCAAAAATTAAGTTTAATTCTGAGTTTTTAATTTTCAGCCAGAAAATCTTGCTCAGAAGCTTCCAAACCTTGTGGAACTGTGAGTCTATTTATTCACATTTTTTAAAAAAACAAGAATGAATATAATTTTAAGCTATTTGGAATGATAGGGTATATCATTTAAATATATTAGTTATTTCTTGATATTTTTATTATATGCTTATGTGGGTCAACTTGTAAGGTTCTGCTAAACCCAGTGGTAAACATTTTACCATTTACATTTGTGTCTAAGATATCTCACCTCATGGTAGTAAGGATGATGGAAAATGAATTTCTCTTGAGGCAACATCTTTTGTCGCAGAATTTTTCTTCTAGTTCATGTAATTGGGAAAATCTTTTGTTACTGTTATAACTATTACTTTGACTTGTGATTATTGGTATGAACAGTCAGCATAAAGTATTTGAAACATTCAATAAGTCTCTTTCC
>NW_006160141.1:13295-19214 GCF_000334495.1 Tupaia belangeri chinensis | reverse complement strand
TTTTTTTTTATTTTTTAGATTTTTTTTTTTTTTTTTTTTTTTTTGCCATAGGGTGCATTCCTTCACCAAGGAGACAAAGAGGGACAGAGAGTGAGAAATCACCTCCCAGGGGGGATGGCCACACCACAATCTCTTCTCCTCCATTCTCCTCTTAGGATTTTGGGCATACACACACATGTGACTGGTATGATTCTCAAGCTGTTGGGTCTGGGACTCTAATCATGGTCTGCCATGTAGGAATCCGGTATCTTAAACACCATGCCACCTCCTGTCCCCCTTGGGAATTTTAACTTTGACCTCTCAATTTGTACAAAATGAGGTGGCTGTAGTTGTGCTTTTGATTACATCAAATATGCAGATTAATTTGTGGCATGCTGCTATCTTAATGATATTACATCTGCCACTCCAGGAATACGGTATGTCTTTCCCTTATTTAGACTTTCAATTATTTTTAATATTTGATATTTCTTAGTATAAAATTCTTGAAATTATTTTGCTAACCTTTTTTAAGAGAGTCTTTCTTTCTTTCTTTGTCTCTTTCTTTTTTGCTATAGGGCATGTGCACTTGCTGGAGAGACAGAGAGACAGAAAGTGAGAAATCACTCCCCCCAGAGGAGATGGAAACGCTGCAGTCCCTTTTCCTCCAGTCTCCTCTTGATATTTTTGGCATGCACACACCCACATGTGCCTGGCATGAGTTTCAAACTGCCGGGTCCGGGACTTAAACTGTGGTCAACTACATGGGAGTCTGCTGACATAACCATTACTCCATCTGCTGGTCCCTATTTTGTTACCTTTAATCTTAGATATTTATTCTTTGTGAATCTATTGTAATGGAATTCTTCATAATTTCACTTTAGAATTGTTCATAGACTGAAATGTTCATAGACTAAAAATGCAGCTGATTCTTATATATTGGTCTTGAATATTCCCACCTTACTGAACTCAAGTCTTAGGTTTAATTGTGTGTGTGTGTGTGTGTGTGTGTGTGTGTGTTCCTTACAACTAAAAAAAAGTATATGAGATCATGTCATCTGTCAGTAGACAGTTTTACTTCTTATTTTCCACCCTACATTCTTTTCATTTCTTTTTCTGGATTTAGTTCCATTGCTAGAATATAAAGTACTGAATAGAAATGATGAAAATAGACATTTTCATGTTTTTCTAGACAATGTTTAGGAGGAAACTTTCGGTCTTTGCCATTAAATGTAATGTTAGCTGTGGATTTTTCATAGCACCCTCTGTATTATTCAGAAAGGTCATGACTTCTCTTTTGTTGAGTATTTTTAGCATTAAAAGGATGTTTGGGGACCAGCAGGTGGCATGGTGGTTAAGGTGCTGGACATGCCCACATGGCTGACCTTGGTTCAAGTCCTGGACCTGGTGGCTTGCTTTCTCACTCCCCCCCCCTCTCTTTTTCTCTCCCTCTGTTTCTCTCTCTGGTCAAATTAAAAAAAAATGAATGTATAAATAAATTTTTTAAAATGGGTGTTTGATTTTTGTCAAATGCTACTTTTCCCCATCTATTAAAATGATTGTTATTAGAATTAGTTGTATTATATTGATTGATACTTTTTTGATAGATAGAACCAACCTGACATGATGGGGGTAAATCCCATCTGGTCCTGGAGTGTAATCCTTCCTGTATTTTGTGTGTTCATATTTTGTTGTGGAATATTATATGACGTATGATAACTGTAATACCAGTGATATTCACCGAGTGCTTACTCTGTGCAAAGCATCGCTCCCATCCCCGTGTTGTCAGTGCTGCTATTATTTGCCTTTTTAAAAAGAATGATTTAATTTTATTTATCATTATTATGATTTATTTTTAATTTGACCAGAGATACAGGGAGAGATGCGGGGGTGGGGTGGGGAGAGAAAGCAAGCCTCCAGGTCCAGGAATCGAACCATGGTCAGCCATGTGGGAGTCTAGCATCCCAACCACCATGCCACCTGCTGTCTTACGTGCTTTTACAGATGGGGGGGGGCCTCTGTAGTTCCCCCTGTTGGCTCAGGGGCTGCCCTCTGCGATCCTCTATGACTCTAATGTTTAGTCGGGGTTGGAGACACTCTCAGCATCTTCATTATAATGTGGGTAAGTGAAATGTGTGAAAGTACTTTTACATTTTTAGTCGTGGGCCAGCAGGTGGCGTAGTGATTAAGGCACTGGATTCCTACATGGCCGACCTCAGTTTGAATCCTGGACCTGCAGCTTGAAACTCAGGCTGAATGTGTGTGTGTGTGTGTGTGTGCAAAATCCTGAGAGGAGAATGGAAGAGAAGAGATTGTGGTGTGGCCATTCCCGCCCCCAGGAGGGATTGACTTCTCACTGTCTTTGCTCTGTTTCTGTCTCTCCAGCAAGCACGTGTGCCCTATAGCAAAAATCTCTACATATAAAAATTATTTTTCAGTTGTAATAGTGGGTACTTAGGTTGGTATTTTGATTTGGGCCTTCTAAATTTCTTTCTTTCTTTCTTTCTTTTTTTTTTTTAATAAGTAAAACTTCAGGTCAAGCAGTTATTTTGCTGAAAACAATTTTTAAAGTCAGTTCTGTCTTTATTTTGGTGTCGAAGCTCTCTGGCTTTCCTATAAGAAATATAAGTGTGTGGACTTGTATATATGTACACCCACAATCATGTACAGTCTTTTGTTACCATGTAAGTAGGTATTTCTTCCTGAAATTAATGTGTAAAGAATATTGATTTGGGGAACCAGCAGTTAGCGTAATGGCTATGTCGCTGGACTGCCACATAGTTGACCGTGGTTCGCGTCCCGGACCCGGTAGCTTAAAACTCACGCCGGGTGCATGTGTGTGCATGCCCAAGATCCCGAGAGGAAAATGGAGGAGAAGGGATTGCGGAGTGACCATCCCCCCCGAGGGGTGATTTCTCACTTTCTGTCTCTATGTTTCTGTCTATCTAGCGAGCTCACGCACCCTATAGTGAAAACCTCTCAAAAAATAAATAAATAAAAGAATATTGATTTTATGAGACCAGCAGGTGGCATGATGGTTAAGGTGCTGGACTCTCATGTGGACGACCATGGTTTGAGTCCCAGCTTGCTTTCTCTTGCTCTCTGTCTCTCTCTGGTAAGCACACATGCCCTAGAGCAAATTTAATAATAATATTAAATAATTCTTTTACAATAAAAGAACATTGATTTTTTAAATGGGTCATCATTTTTTATACACGAAGCAAGAATGAAATGTATCACGTCATGGTGTACCTGTTCAAATCATATTATATCAAGTAGGTTAATACCATGTAGAAAATTCAGTTAATTCAGCATAGAATAATCTTCATCAAATTTCTAATTTCCTGTCATTTTCTGTGCTCACTGACATTTTCACGTTTAGTATTAGACTTGAAAATGTAGAAGAAAAATGGGACCAGCAGTTGGCACAATGGCTATGTCACTGAATCCTATGAGTTCAAACCCTGGATCCGGCAGCTTAAACTCACGCTGGGCATGTGTGCATGTGCGTGCCCAAGATCCCGAGAGGAGAATGCAGAAGGGACTGCGGTATGGCCATCCCTCCTGGAGGGGTGATTTCTTTCTTTCTGTCTCTCTGTCTCTCTGTCTCTCTCTCTTTCTGGTAAGCACACGCACCTTATAGCAAAAACTGCTCAAAAAAAAAGAAAGAAAGAAAAGAAAATGTAGAAGAAAATTTCTGAGTTCTATTTTAAAATATATTAGGAGGGTGTATTTTGAAGTACAATAAATAAATGTTAGATTTGAAAGTGAAGTTTACTTAAATCTAGTTTTGCTGTCTCAAATTCAACAATATGCATTTATTTTCTTAAATTCTTACTGTACAACTTCCGATGGTCTCTGTGATTTTGCTGCATTATTGATCCCTGTTGGTTGCACAAGTCTCCACTAGAGGGTGCTAACGATATTTCTGTAGAAAAGTGTTATTTACTTAGAACTGCCTGAACTCGTCAGCCTTCAATTATTTTTTTCTTTAAGGTATTTGCCATAGGGTATGTGTGGTCACCAGACAGAGACGGAGAAAGTAAGAAATCACCCCCCAGGATGCATGGCCACACTGTATTCTCTCCTCCTCCATTCTCCTCTCAGGATTTTAAGCATGCAAATAGACACACCTGTGATCCTCCAGCTGCCTGGTCTGGGACTTGAACTGTGGCTGGCCATGTGGGAATCCAGCACCATAACCATCTGCTGGCCCCTGATTTTTTTTTTTAAAGATAAGAATTTGATTTCTTGTATATGATTTTTTTTTTGCTATCATATAAAACTATACCTTCAGAAATATTTCATTTTTCCACTCTTGTTTCTCAGCAAGATTGGCAGCTGAAAGTATCTTTGATCTGATTAGTCTGTGACATTATCCATTAGAAACTAAAAGTTGTATTTTGCTTTACACGTTAGTTATTGATTTTTCTTTTTTCGTTAAAAGTTATTAACTTATTTAATTCCATTTGTTATTATTTTTTTAATTTGACCAGAAAGAGACAGGGAAATAAAGAAAGGGAAAGTGAGAAAGCAAGCCCCCAGGCCCAGGACTCGAACTGCAGTCAGCCATGTGGGAGTCCAGTGCCTCAACCACCATACCACCTTCCAGACCCTGATTTTTCTTTATATCATAAATACAAAATGAAAACCTAAATTTAAAATGAATTGGAGAAAATAGTAGCTTCTTTTATGAAGTTGACAAAAAAAAAATACCTCATGTATGGTTTTATTTTATAATAGCCACAAAATCAGTAAATAGATACACTGTTTGCAATTTTAAAATAAAATATTTTCAAGATGTAATTAGTAGTTAATTGTGATAACCACGCCTTGTGACACTACATTATAGTAGGGTGTAAAGTGAGTTTGGGCCCATTTATATTTATCAATTTCTGGTGAGCATTTTATAAACTGATTGACTGGCAAAAGTGCCAAATGATCACAGCTGTTTTTTTTTTTTTTTTTTCCTCTCCAGGTACCTTTACTCAAATAACATAGTTGTGGTTCCAAAAGGTAAATGCACTTACTATTTTCATTAGAATATACTTTATAAACTTGGCTGATAGGTAGAACACTCTGTCTCTTTAAGTCTACTTTTGGTTCGTATATTAGGAAATTTTTAAAAATTATTTTATTCAATTTCATTTATTCATTCATTTATTTTAATTTGACCAGAGAGACATAGAGAGAGGAAAGTGAGAAAGCAAGCCACCAGGTTCGGGACTCGAACCATGGTTGGCTATATGGCACCTTAACCACCATGCCAGTTGCTGGACTCTAGGAAATTTTTTTAAAAGAGATTTCTGCTAGAGGGCATGTGTAGACACCAGAGAGACACAGACAGAAAGCAAGAAATCACCCATAGAGGGATGGCCATGCTGCAATCCTTTGTCCTCCTTTCTCCTCTCAGGATATTGGGCACACACACACACTGTGTGAGTTTTAAGCCACTGGGTCCAGGACTCAAATCACGGTTGACTGTGGGAGTCCAGCAACATAACCATTATTCCATCTGCTGGTCTCTTTTTTTAGATTTTTGTCAGAGGGTATGTCTATTCTCTGGAGAGAGACAGAGAGAGAGAAAGTGAGAAATCATCCTCCAGGGGGATAGTCATGCCACAGTCTCTTCTCCTCTATTCTTCTCTCAGGTTTTGGGAACACTCACATGCAACCAGCATAGTTTTCAAGGTGCCAGGTCCGGGACTTGAACCGTGCTGTCTGCCATGTGAAAATCAGTGCCATAACCATCACGCCACATATTGGCCTGGGAATTTTAATCTAAGACACCTTTGAGAAGAAGGACCCACATCACTCTAGCAAACTAGATTTTTCAGGGAATGAAGATTTTCTACTGATAATTCAGCCTCCAGCAAACGAGCTAGTGGCAGAAGAAGCCAGGCCTTCAGCAGACGGTTCCATATGGATCCCGGCAACTGAGGA
>NW_006160141.1:5847-7283 GCF_000334495.1 Tupaia belangeri chinensis | reverse complement strand
GGTTTGAGTCTCAGACCTGGAGGCTTGCTTTCTGATTTTTCCTCTCTATTTCTGTCTCTCTCTGGTCAAATTTTAAAATTAATTAATTAACCAATTAATTAATTAAAAACAAAATAATTCTTCCCCCCCAAAATGAAATAATTCTTTAAAAAAAGCTTCATCTCTGACCCATTGCACAAGAAATTTGAAGCATGTATTTCTGGTTTTATTTTCTTAGCTGTATTTCTTTTGTCAGTGTTTGGCTTTGTTTTTAATCAAATTAGACAGTAATAACTGTGTATTTTGGATTGGAACTTTTGATTGGCACGTGTAGGATATTTTTCTTTTGAAGTCTTCATGAGTAGTACTGGAGTAGGTTTGCTAATTTGTTGATGCACTTTATAAATCTCATATGAGATTATTTCAAGGGTAGGATTTGAATGGGTAAAGGAATAGATAAATATCCTCAAATATTTTATTGTGTTTGGACAACCATGGTGTGGAAAACAAAGATGAGGGACTGTTGTGCTGGCCCTGGTTATATATCTATTTTTGTTATAGGGTGCGTATACTAACCAGAGAGAGAGACAGAGACAGAGAGAGGGGGAAAGTGAGAAATCACCCCCCAGGGGGGATGGCCATGCCGCAATCCCTTCTCTTCCATTCTCCTCTCGGGATCTTGGGCACACACGCACATGCACCCAGCATGATTTTCAAGCTGCTAATTCCAGGACTCAAACTGCACAGCTAACTATGTGACATCCAACACCCTAACCTCCACACCACCTGCTGGCTCCACGTCCCCAATTGTCATCTGAGCAAAAGCCCTTTCTATATTCTGTCCACGCTGTCATTTATACCTGCTGGCTCCATGTCCCCAATTGCCATCTGAGCAAAAGCCCTTTCTATATTGTGTCCACGCTGTCATTTATAGACTGCTGACATTCTTCATGCCTTTCCAAGGCTTGACATTTTACCATGTTTATTTGTTAGGGTTGAAAAACTTTGAATATGGTTTTGTATCCAGTATTTAAAATTTGAGAAAGTTTAGAACAACATGTGAAACACTTGAAAAATACCCTAGATGGATATAGGGTATCTAAAAAATACTCTAGATGAGGGCCAGCAGGTGGTTAAGGCTCTGGACTCCCACATGGCTGACCACGGTTCGAGTCCCAAACCCAGTGACTTGAAAATCTTGCCATGTGTGTGTGGGGCCTTGTTCAAAATCCCAGGAGGAGAATGGAGGAGAAGGGGTTGTGGCATGATGATCCCCACCCCTGCAGAGGGTGATTTCTCACTTTCACTGTCTCTTTCTCTCTCTCTCTGGTGAGTGTACACTCCCTATGGTAATAACCCTAAAAAAAAAAAAAAGGTTCATTGGGGCCAGCAGATGGCATAGTGATTAATGTATTGGACTCCCACATGGTTGACTGCAGTTTGAGTCCCAGACCCAG
>NW_006160141.1:1420-2774 GCF_000334495.1 Tupaia belangeri chinensis | reverse complement strand
ACCACAGTCGGCCATGTGGGAGTCCAGTGCTTTAACCACCGTGCCACTGCTTGGGCTTCTTTTATAAGGGCACTTACCTCATTCACCCTGGTTCCACTCTCACAGTTGAATCACCTCCTACAGGCACTGTGTCCTAATCCTGTCCCATGGCTGATTTGATTTCAGCGTATGAATCCTCTTGGCACTTTTTCCCTTTTGAGGCCCCCTCCTGCATCTTCCAGGTGCTTCACTGACCCCAGTTTGCACTCTATTTCTTTAGCTCTGTGAAACCAGAACTCTGCTTAGGTCTGCTCCCCCGTGCTGCAACTCTGATGTGCCCCTTGACAGAACCCACGTCTAACATGGGCTTACCTCTCAAGTTTTGTATTGAGTGTTCATCGCTTGAAAACAGCTCTCTTATATTTTTAAGGACTGCTTATTTAACAACTTTAAAAAAATTATTATTAGTTTTTAATTTGCAATAGGGCCCGTGTGCTCACCACACAGAGGGAGAGAGACAGTAAGAAAGCAAGCCACCAGGTCCAGGACCCAAACCGAGTGTGGCCAGCCATTGTAGGAGTCCAGCACCCAAACAACCATGCCACCTGCTGGTTCCTTTCATATGATTTTGACTAGTTTTATTTACTTTGATGGGAGGCAAGTCTGGTATTGGTTACCCTCTCATGTCTGGAAGTGGGTATCCTATTAGGTATTCTTTTAAGTTTTCATCTGATTGCTTACCTGCATTCTTTTGTCTATCTGTGTGTGTGTGTTTAAGTACATACCATTTATTTTATTATTTTATTTTTGAAAAATAATTATTTTATTTAACTTTATTTATGTATTTTAATTTGACCAGAGAGGGACAAAGAGAGAGGGAGAGAGAGAGAGAGAGGGCAAGTGAGAAAGCAAGCTGCCAGGTCCAGGACTCAAACTGCAGTCAGCCATCTGAGAGTCCAGCTACCTTAGCCACCATACCACCTGCCAGGCCCAGTACATACCATTTAAATACTTACATATTGCCAGACCAGTGTAGTGGTTAAGACACTGGATTTCCACATGGCTGACAATTTGAGTCCCAGACTTGGCAGCTTGAAAATCACAGCAAATAAAAAGATAAGAAAATGTTAAGAATTTATATACTGCATTTTCCTATTCCCAGAATCAAAACAATGACATTATTATTATTATCATTTATTATGATGATTATTGTTTTTTAGAGAGAGATTTTTTGCTATAGGGCATGTGTGCTTGCCAGAGATAAGAGAGATAGAAAGTGAGAAATCACCACCTCCCCCCAGAGGGAGATGACCATGCTGCCATCCCTTCTCCATTCTCCTCTTGGGATTTTGGGTACATGTTCACATGTGCCTGG
>NW_006160141.1:0-1392 GCF_000334495.1 Tupaia belangeri chinensis | reverse complement strand
GAACTGTGGTCAACTACATGGGAGTCCAGTGTCGTAACCATTACACCATCCGCTGGTCCCTAACATTATTTATTATAGTATACATTTAGACTAATTCTCCTCCAAAAGCCTTCTCTAATTTGATTAAGTAAAAGTGATGAGATGAAGTGTGATCTATTACAAAGAGAAATGCTGTCCACCCCCAGATGAAGGATCACTGGGGAGAGAGTCCCATCAGGGCAGGCCACGTGCCGTACACTTAGTGGTGACCTTGGTGAGCCCGCCCAAACCAGTGGATATTGGAGGAGGTGAAAAAAACCACAAGCTTTTGTGATTTGCCATAAACCGTCAACTCCCGTGAGAGAAGGTTCTGGTAACAAGCAAAGGATAAAAAGTCACCAGGAGTCAAAGATGTTACCAACATCTGGCATATGAATCAGCCTAGTTTTTTCGAAGTGGTTTTTGTTTTTGTCCTTAAAAAGTTGTTTGGCCTATCAAAAAAGGAGTTTGTTTTTGTTTTTGTTTTTATCTCAAATTAAAGATGAACATGGTGTACTTTGATGGTGAAGAGTTGTGTACATAAAGATACGCACTACACATAACCAGCACGAATTATACCTAAATCCCAGGCTGCTAGTCAAGTCTATTTAACATTTTTCTTTTTGTTTTTCTCTCTCTCTTTTTTAAAAATATTTATTTCATTCCATTTGCTGTTATTATTATTTTTTAATTTGACCAGAGAGAGAGAGAGAGAGAGAGAAAGGGAAAGCGAGAAAACAAGCTGCCAGGTCCACCGTTGGCCACGTGGGAATCCAGTGCCTTTAACCACCATACCACCTGCCAGCCCCATTGTTTTTCTTTAAGGTTTTGGCTGTAGGATGCATGCACTCACTGGAGAGAGAGGCAGAGGAAGGGAAAGTGAGAAATCACCCTCCATGGGAGATGGCCATGCTGCTGTCCCTTCTCCTCCATTCTTCTCCCAGGATTTCTGGCATGCACACACACACACACACACACACACACACACACACACACACCTAGCATGATTTTCAAGTGTCTGGGTCTGGACCTCAAGCCATGTTCGTCCACGTGACAGTCCAGTGATGTAACCTCTTTGCCTTCTGCTGGTCCCACCTGAATTGCTCTTAAAACCCACTCTGCAGGTATGGTTAAGTCTATTTTACTTTTTCTTTAAAGTTTATTTTCTCTCAAGCTGAGCCTTTGTTGCTTTACTGAAATGAAATTGAATGTTTCTTCCATCGTGTTGGACAGAAGGTCTGTCCTATTGCCATCTAGACGACCCCAAAACCTCTGTGCTTCTTGATCTAATGTGGAGGTGGCGATCAGAGCAGCCGTTTTCCTACAGAGGACACAGCTGGAACCAAAGCCAGGCCCTTCCATGGCTTCCTCTGT
>NW_006160140.1:2368209-2388834 GCF_000334495.1 Tupaia belangeri chinensis | reverse complement strand
AAAAAAAAAAAGCACGTGTTTGATCACCCATTAACCCAGTAACTAAAGATGGCTGTCAGTATTACTATTTTAGTAGATGTTACTAGAAGTATTTTGTGCTTTTACATGGAAATATTTTATTCTGCACTCTTTGCTATAATTTTTAATGTAAAGATTATAATAAAGCATGGTATAGCAAAACACTCTATACAACGTTTGCCTTAATTTGCATCAAGTTTTGTTTTGTCTTTTTTTTTTTTGAGATATTTTTGCTATAGGGCATGTGCGCTCACCAGAGAGACATAGAGAAAAAAAGCAAGAAATCACCCCTCAGGGAAGAGAGCCATCCTGCAATCCCTTCTCCTCCATTCTCCTCTCGGGATTTTGGGCGCGCGCGCGCACACACAGACACACACACACATACACACACACACACACACACACACACACACACACACACACACACGGCATGAGTTTGAAGTCACTGGGTCTGGGACTCGAATTACGGTTGACTATGTGTGAGTCCAGCAGTATAACCATTATGCCATCTGCTGGTCCCTTGCTTTGCTTTTTAAAAGGTAGAACTCCACAGGTAAACTTGAAGTCTCCTACATTTTCCTCAGTGTTCCTTTATTATCTCTCTAGATAGAATAATGAATTCAGGACGTTTTCATAATACGTTATTTTTTCATTTAAATTTTTTTCAATTAAATTTATTTCTTCCATGAGAGAATGAGAGAGGGAGAGAGGGAGACAGTATGTGAGCACACCCGACAGTAGTCTGATGCTGCAGTCCATCTCCAGTCCCAGCCTGCACTGGATCATGGGCACATGCATGCCTAGCCTACTAAGAGAAGTCTGTGGACAAGAACCTAGAACTTGCACATGTGAGTTAGCCTTGCAGAGTGTCTCATTTTACTGCTGTACCACTGCTCACCCTTACTATTATGGATTTTTTTCTTTCTCTTTTTTTTTTTTTAATTTTTTTGGTCATAGGGTAAATACACTCACTGGAGAGAGACAGAGAGAGAAAGGTGAGAAATCACTAGGATGATTTCTGCTATCTCTTCTCCTCCATTCTCCTCTTGGGATTTCCAGCATGCATGCACATAAAACCAGCATATTTTTCAAACCACTGGGTCTGGGATTCAAAGCAAGAAGTTGGCCATGTTTGATCTGGTGCCTTAATCACCAGACCACCTGCTGGAAACTACCACATATGCTTTTACAAATACTTTCACACACCAATTTGGGGCCAGCAGGTGTCATAGTGGCTAGCAAAGATGTTGTACTCCCACATGCTTGATCGCATTTCAAGTTCTGAACCCGGAAACTCACACTGGGCATTGTGTGTGCCCAAAATCCTGAGAAGAAAGGGACTGCAGCATGACCATCCCCCGGGGGGTGATTTCTCACTTTCCCTCTCTGTACAAACTATATAGCAAAAATCTCTCAGAAAAAAAAAAAAAGAACCTAAAAAAACACTTTTACACACCAACTGTTACTGTTCTTTTATTTACTTTGAAATATTTACTAAATATCACTTTGCCTTATTAATTTCCTCTTGTTCGTATATGTGAATGAATATTTGTGTATATATACACACACACCCACATGTATATATGTATATACCTCTACACATATCCAATCATTCATATACATTTTTCCTCAAGCACTTAATATTCATATGCAGATATCAGGTCTTTTAGTCCTATAAAGTTCAGTCAGTGCATAATGGGAGATATTCTCTTGTATAATCACAGTATAATTGTCAAATTCAAGACTTAACACCATTATCTAATATACATTCTATTTTCAAATTTTGTCAACTATCTGCAAAATGTCTTCTATGGCAATTTTCGCCATGATCCAGGAACTAATCCATCACCATGTGTTACATGCAGAGGTCTGGTAATAGTTCCCTAGCTTTTCCTGTCTTTTATGACATTTATTTTTATAGAGCAGAAGCCAACTACTGTATAGAATGTCCTTCGAATTTCATCTTCTGGTACTTTCTCATGACTAGATTCTGGTTAAGCACTTTGGTCAGGAATACCACAGAAGTGATAATGTGTCCTCAATATGAAGGAGCACATGGTACCAATCTAACCCATTACTGGTGACAGTAACTTTGATTACTCGATTAAGGTAGTATCTGCCAGGGTTTTCAAGTATAAAGGTACCTTTTGTCCCTTACAGTTGGTAACCAATTGGCTGGAAGATACTTTGAGACTGTACAACTATCATGTTCCCTAAAATACTTTTACCTAAGTTTTATGTTTCATTGGCAATTTTGAGTCCTATATTATTATAGAGCTAAAAATGTTCACTTTACTATGCATATACATTTACTGGTTGGCATTCTAGTATAGAGACACTCTTTACTTATTTATTAGAAACATGACCAATGAGGCAATGACTACAGCATCCCAATCTTAATTTCAAATTAGTTCCCCATTAAAAGGAATCAGGACTTCTTAGAGAAAAGGTTGAGGCAATGAAATTACGAAATAAAACTGGGAACATTATTTTATGATAGAAAGGAAGTTCTGAGGACCAGCAGTTGGCATAATGGCTATGTTGCTGGACTTCCATGTAGTCGACCGCGGTTCGCTTCCCAGACCCGGTGGCTTAAAACTCACGCCAGGCACGTGTGCGTGCGTGTCCAAGATCCCGAGAGGAGAATGGAGGAGAAGGGATTGTGGTGTGGCCATTCCCCCTAGGGGATGATTTCTTGCTTTCTGTCTCTCTGTCTCTCTCTGTCTGTCTGGTGAGCGCACGCGCCCTATAGCAAAAACCTCTAACTAAAAAAATAAATAAATAAAATAAAAAGGTAATACTCTCAGTCCTAATTTAATTATTTTTACTGCCATATGGAATAACTTGTAGAAATAAATCCCAATTGATTTGCCTTTGTATTATTAAAAAAAATTTGAATTTTTTCCAGCAATGATGCAGTTACACATCCATGTACCTGTTTTCCTTTTACACACTTGGGAGATATTGTCAAGGGCATAAAAGTGGTTTTTTTCCCTTCCCTAGTTTACTTTATATTTTTGTAACCTATTTTTTTTCTTATCTCACTTATTCTGAGCGCACCTAAAGGTTCACATTTTGAGACCCTCTTGTTTATTTATTTCATTTCTAGCAAATAAAGACGTTTAATTATGCTTTTTGAGCAAGGCTATGTTTTAATTCCCTAAGTTTTCTAATAGAAAATAAAAACAAAAAAAAATGAGGATGATACAATGAACACCTGTGCTCTGATGAATTAGCTTCAATAATTATTGACTCATGACTCATCTTGTTTCAGTTATCCCTCATTCATGTCCTCGCTAGATTATTCTGATGACTATGCTTTATAGAATAGTTTCCTTTTATTTATATTTTTCTATCATTGTTATAGATTTATAGCTGCAGAGGGGACATCAAAATTCCAACTCAAAGTATCATCTTACCATCACTATTTCACTTTTCAAAGCTTCTTTTAAAATTCAGCTTTATTCAAAAGTTCGATATGTATGTAAATCTATGTATAGATTTTAGCGATTTCAAGCTCCAATAATGATGATATTTTGGCATATTTAATATGTAGATATACATAATAATATACACTCTGTGTCAGTCTTGGTGAGAGCAGAAGTGCCAATGTTATATGCCTAAATCTTTGCAAATTCACTTATGGTATTATTAAATTATATGATTTAAAATATTCACTCATTCACTTAAATATTCACTGACCGATTACTGTATTTCAAGAATTACTTTAGGTGCAAAATGTTTAAATTTAGGCCAATTCCATTTATATAATAAATAGTATATATGTATTTAAAACTTTCTTGAAAGAATATAACCTTTTTCAAAAAAGAACAGTTGAAAAAAACTTAGGAAAACTGTGACATATTTAAAATTATTCCATTATGTAAGACAATCATCCAATAACATTTTAAAAATATTTATGCATGTGGAATTTTACTGAGTTCCTTTCTTCTTTTACATTTAAAAAGACAACAATTCCAAATAAATAAAAATAATCAATACAACAATACAATCTAAATCCAACAAGCTGTCAAAACTACATACTTTTGTGCAGTGAAGAATACGGTAAAAGAATTAACAATGGTGATAAGAATTCAGGGGACTAGGATGCATGCTAAAAAATGAGGACAATTATGTCACCACAGTAACCATTTACCTCTTGACTTTATCATAGTTCTCTTGCCGGTAGTCACCTTGCTGAATTAACTGTTTTGTGTCCGCTAATTCTAAGGCCAAA
Source organism: Tupaia belangeri chinensis (assembly GCF_000334495.1). NCBI lineage: Eukaryota > Metazoa > Chordata > Mammalia > Scandentia > Tupaiidae > Tupaia > Tupaia belangeri. The sequence continues at coordinate 2,384,579 of NW_006160140.1, read as the reverse complement.
CGCTGACATCTGATTTGAAGCTCAGAGTAGTTTTTTCGTTCTTCCTCATATGTCTAGAAATAGAAAGAATAATAAAACATTTCAACTAAATATAATTGATTAAATTCTGTATCAAATTCTTCTGTAAAGCCATAAATGTCCTTGTAATTAAGGAACAAAAAAAAATCCTTATTTTTTCTGTTTAGTAATTTTTCCCTACTCAAAGACAGGTAATCATAAATTCAGAGTCTTTTGTGAACTGATTTGTTTAAAATCTAAACCCTGTTTCCCAAAGGCAAAAATATGACAATTATCTTTTGGTTAGTAGATAAGTACATAAAATGACTATTGATGCTAAATTACCAATGTTAAATGACATTTTTCAACATTTACTGAGTTACTGTTAGGTGCTCAAGATATAGAAACGACTAAAACACAGTTCCTGTTCTTAAGGAGTTAACAAGAGCCAAAGAGCCATGTTGATATTCCTATAGCAACAACTACAATGAAAAAACAGTTACTGAAGAGATTAACCACACAGTTCCAATTGTGGTATTCAGCAAAGAGGGAATTGTGTGGCTCTTGAAACACTGTCTATATTTACCTTTCCACTCTTAGTACACCGGTAGTACGTAATTTAGGACTGCCGAGATATGGGAAGAGAGATGGAAGTGAAAAACCTTAAAGTGGATTCACACGGTCCTTCTCAATTTGGTCTTGCTTACTACAAACCTCATTTCTCCCCATTCCTTCTATTCACACTTTACCCTCTAACTCTAATGGAAATCTGAAGTTGTTTGAATACATCATGCTTCCTCTTATCTGTTCCCACTGCCTGAACACCTGCATGTGATCTGAACACTTGATTCCTTCACATCACGGATATCACTGTATCATCAAATTAGTTTTCTATGTACCTCACCACAGTGTCAACACGCCAAGGGCAAGGACTTTGTCTTGCTCACCACTGGACCTCCATAACTTTACACAGTCCCTGACATGTAGTATGAATAAAATAAATCCTTTTTAATAAGTTAATTAAGAAATGAAGGAACATGGAAACTGAGAGAGGAAGCAGGTCACATGAACTCTATTCTTATTTTTCTCCTATGAACTCAAAGCTCTTGCAACTAACCATCAGCTCTGCCCCCAGAACCTCGCATGCTGTATAAATCCTGTCCTAAGTCATTCTTTCTTAAGTACCCATCTAACCAAATGTGGTCCCATTCACTCTATAAATACTGACTGAATTATTTCTATGTGACTGGTCCTGGGCTAAGCACTGAAGATACAAAGATGAGTAAGACATAGTTTTAATCTTTAAACTATTAAATATAATGTTGAAATGTAACCCAAATTTCTATCGAAGGGGAGCCTGAGAGATGTAATTATGGAAAAACAATATATGGATAAAAACAAGTTGAAAGAAGATTACGAAAAACACAGAAATACAGAAAAGTAGTACTTTCAGTGGCTCAAACTCGATTGATATCTTCATACGTAAATCAGTTCTGCGTGACAACAAACAGAATGTGGGCTATGAGACTGAGTGTTAAAGTGGAGAAGAGGCAATCACAAGATGAGAAGATCAATACACTTCAAGGCCAAGGTTCACACTGAATCACAGAAGAGCCCAGGGAAGACTAACTGTAAAGCAAGACTTCCACTAAATAAAAAAGGAGTGTCTCAGAGGGCCGCTACTGAGGAAGTTGGTAAGGTGAGGTATCCACATGACCTGAATGCCCAGAAAAACAGAGCTTTTTGTGAGGGTGGATGGGAGATCTAAGCGTTTAAAGATCTAGAGAAGACATCAACATCTGAACCTGAAATATGTCAGGTAGAAACTCCTGGTCCAGAGAGCAATTTCAAGGGAAAATTTATATGAACTACATATATATGTGTGTGTATATGCATGTGTGTATGCACATGTATATATAAATATTCTTTAAACATAAACAGAATATGAGCAAGTATAAGCAAGTGTATCCCTTCAGTGTTGGGATACAAACTACAACACTTTCTTTGGGGCTTTTCAACTAAAAATACCTCCTTTAATAAAACTATTACTTTCATATTTTTAAAAAAATCTACTTCAATTATTATTAGCAACTAAAGTAAAGCACAGCATTGGCAAAGAGGAAAAGTAGCATCTTCCCTAAAAATACTAATAAATCAACTCCATGACTGTGTAGAACTCTGTGGTTAAGACTAAAGAGTAGAGAAAGGATCCTTTTATTGAGAGAGATATTTTTGCTATAGGACATGTGTGCTTAACAGAGAGACAAAGACAAAAAGTGAGAATCACTCGCCAGGAGTCATGGCCATGCCACAATCCCTTCTCCATTCCCCTCTCAGGATCTTGGGCACACATGCACACACACTGGTGTGAGGTTTAAGCGACCAGGTCTAGGACTCAAACTGCAGTCAACTATGTGGGAGCCCAGCAATTTAACCATTATGCCATCTGCTGGTCCCAGAAAAGACCATTTTGTATTCCTTTCTCCATTCTTCCCTGTCTTGAGCTTAGCGTCAACCTCTATAGGAAGACTCTTTGCCCCAACTCTGAGTTAGACATGCATGCTCTATTTTCTCACAGTATCTGGTTCTTAGCTCCGTAAGATAATGTATAATACACTGGGAGTAGTCATTACTTGCTTTCCATATCATAAGGAAAAACTCAAGTTTCCTTTTTTGAGAGATTTTTGCTATAGGTGTGTGTGCTCACTGGAGAGACAGAGAGAAAGAAAGGAAGAAATCAGTCCCCAGGGGGATGGCCATGCCATGATCCCTCCTCCTCCAGTCTCCTCTGGGGATTTTGGAAACACACACAAATGCATCTGGCTGAGTTTTAAGCCCCAGATCTGGAACTCAAAGTGAGGTCAACTGTGTGAAAGTCAGTGATGTAACCATTACATCACTGCTTGTCTCAAAACTCAAGTTTTCTATAGTCCTAGTTAGTACCTAGGACTCTGACTCTTACACAGATCATTTGCAATTAATGTCTAAAGAGGAAGAGCAAAAAAGGACATTAAATATAGACTAAAACAAAACAAGGAGGAAAAATCACAATCTTTTCAAACACAAAGAAGCAGACATATAAAATTTCCAGTCACCATCCCTTTGTAAGAGAAATTTCTACATAACAGTAAATGAGTTAATAGTCAAGTCTCAATTTCCTTTTTTCAATAATAAAAACAAAAATTACACCAGGAAAATAAAAACAATCCAAGTCACTGGGAAGATTTCAATCGTTTGCCAGTTTTCTACCTATTTTGAACTGATTTGACAGCCCAGTTAATGTCATCTTGTCTATCTCCTAAATTATTCACATGAGGAAATAACTGAAGGCTACTTCTAGCATGAAAAAAGTAAATGTGTACTTGCTATTCCATGGTTTCTTGTTTTATCTATATTCCTTCACTTTCTTCACACTCACCTAAGCTTGGAGCTACATGAATACCTGCCTTCTCTCTGAACGCCCAGTAACCCTAATATACTAGTTACATGAGAAACGTGTGCAGAATGGATTGATACTGAAACATGAATCAACTATGCAGCACTAGCATTTAAAATAACTACTTCAAGATATAGGAAAGAGACTTTAAAACTTAGTATTCAACAAATTATCAGTTTTTCAATGAAAATGAAAGATTATCATATATTTGAAATAAAACATTCCATCTGAAAAAACGCAACATGCAAGTGAAATTTTCTCCACGATTTTAAGAAAGATAGCCAAAAACAGCATGAAAAATAGTTTTTATTTATCTGAGTAGTTATTTAATGGGTAAGTTTACTTTATAAAAATCCATCAAGCTCTATACAATTATGATTTTAATCTCTGTACATATGTTGCATTGCAATATTTGAAGGAAAAAAACAGGCTTCAATGGGGAAACATTAACTGGGCAGAGAGTTCTGCAAGAGTGTTATATAAGGAATGGACAGGGCGCCATGCAAAGTTATATTGAAGGGGTAAAAGAGCTGGTTGGAAGGGGGTGATGAAGAGATACTTTTTATTTATCTCTTTATTGTTAAGACTATTTGACATAAGAAACTGAAAATCTTAACGTTATTCAGCGTTTGGCCAAGTTGTGAACTATTAGACCTTTCGACCTTTTTATTTATTTTTTTGAGAGGTTTTTGCTATAGGGCGCGTGCACTCGCCAGACAGAAAGAGAGAGACAGAAAGTGAAAAATCACCCCCCAGAGGGGATGGCCATGCCACAATCTCTTCTCCTCCATCCTCCTCTCGGGATCTTGGGGACGCATGCACATGCACCCGGCATGAGTTTTAAGTCACCGGGTCCGGGACGCGAACCGTGGTCAACTACGTGGGAGTCCAGCGACATAGCCATTACGCTAGCTGCTGGTCCCCTAGACCTTTCGTTTTTATAATGAAAACTTTTTTTTATTCTTCTTGATTCCAAATAGTAGCTGACCTTTTTAGATAAATAGAATATCGGACATAAAAGATACCCTGGAGGAGATAACACTTTTTATTTTCAAGGTAAGAACTCTAAGGCTCAGAAGGTTTAAAGATTTATTCAGGATTTCAGAGCTAGCAAAATAGTAAAGTTAGAATTCAGGTTCTTGAATTCATACATAGTTTGCTCTTTCAATTTTAAGTTCCTTTTTTAATACAGAATCTATTCTGTGGAAACCATAAAACCACTGATCAGAAGTTATAATAATAACTTTATTGGAGATAAACCACTGATCAGAAGTTATTATTATTGGAGAACAGCAGATGTTGTAATGGTTACGTTACTGGACTCCCATGTAGTCGACAGTGATTTGAGTCCTGGACCTAGCGGCTTAAAACTCACACTAGGCACGTGTGCATGTATGCCCAAGATTCTGAGAGGAGAATGGAGAAGGGATTGCAGTGTGGCCATCCCCTCTGGGGGGGTGATTTCTCGCTTTCTGTATCTCACTCTCTCTCTGGCGAGAACACACACCCTATAGCAAAAAAAAAAAAAAGTTAGTATTATTTACTGCTCCAACTCAGGGTGTTAAAAATCACTTGACAAGGTAATATCAAATCTAAATGTTTCTACAGAAAGTAAAAAGGACTCAAAGATGGAATTAAGCAGTTATAAAATATTCAGCAGCTGGAAAAACCAAGGGCAATCACTTTAAGATCTGAAGAATTCCTAAGCATCGTTTAAATGATTTGTCTTTCACACCATATCAGCTGAGAAGAAGACGGCAACCTATGTGTCAGAATAAATCTTTAATAAATGAAGAAGCCTGCCTGTCAGAAGATACGGTAACTAAGAAAATTGGCAACAGGATATAGTGTCACTTACCTATGGTCAACAGTTTAAATCACAAGCAGTGCAATTGGACAGCAGCAATTTAGTGAATAGCAATTTGGTTAGCTATTCCGGGATGGTGAAAATTCACTCCTCAGAATTCATACACATTTCCCATCAAAAATACTAGCCCAAACAACTAAATACTGAAAAGAACAAGAAACCTAGTTGAGTGTTACTGATTGTCTCTTTTAGTAACAACAGTTTTTGCTCCCAGAGACCACTCTTTGTTTTTAAAACCTTCAGGACCAGCAGTTGGCGTAATGGCTATGTCACTGAACTCTCATGCAGTCGACCGCAGTTCAGGTGCTGGACCCAGTGGCTTAAACTCATGCCAGGCATGTGTGCTTGTGCCTAGAATCCCAAGAGGAGAATGGAAGAGAAGGGACTGCAGCATGGCCATAACCCCTGGGGGGGTGATTTCTCGCTTTCTGTCTCTCTTTCTCTCTCTTTCTCAGGAGTGCACATGCCCTATAGCAAAAACCTCTAAAAAAAAAAAATCCTTCGAGAAATGTTATTTTTTAAAATGTTATTTAAAAAAATGTATTATTTTAAAGAATTTTGATTTCTAAAGACAGATAAAACTGAAAAAAGTCTTCTATGGCCTGGGACCAGCAAATGGTGTAATGGTTACATTGCTGGATTCCCATATAGTAGACCACGGTTGGAGTCCCGGTCCCGGCAGCCTGAACCTCATTTGGACCCTGCGGTTTGAAAATCACACCAGGCGCATGTGCATGTGTGCTCAAAATCCTGAGAGGAGAATGGAGGAGTAGGGACTGCAGTGTGGCCATCCTCCCTCGGGGGTGATTTCTCACTTTCTGTCTCTCTGTCTCTGTCTCTCCATCAACTGCACGTGCCCTATAGCAAAAATCTCTCACAAAAAAAAAAAAAAAGTCTACTGGAGGTTAAAATGAAAACAAGAAAATGTTAATACTTTATGTACTCTGAATATTAAGTTTTACATGTGGTATCTTTTTTGCCCTTTTCTTTGAAAGCTTTTGGATTCTCTGTCTTGGCTAAGGCAATCCTGACCTCTAAGACCGTGCTGTCAAACAAGACTTTCTATAATATAATGCAAATATTCTGTATCTGGTCCCTCCAATATGGTAGTCACTAATCACCCATAGTTAGTGAGACTGAAAAACTAATTTTTTTTTAACACTGTCAGAGGGTGGAGGCATTCATCAGAGAGAGAGAGATGGAAACAGAGAAAACACCCCCTATGGGGATGTGGTCACACCATTTTCTTCCATTTCTCTCTCCTGCCAGGATTTTGGGCATGCACTCACATGAGCCAGGCATGTTTTTCGAGTTGCCAGGGTCGGGATTGAAACTGTGCAGTAGGCCACGTTAGATCTGGCTCCTTTAACTACTAGGCCACAGAACTAGCCCTCAAAACTAAATTTTAATTCATTTAAATGATCACATGTGTCTTGTGACCACTACAGTGACAACTCAGTTCTAGAACTTGCCTACTCCTGGAAAGCATAGGCAGAGAGCATTACGGTCACCCGAGTGTTCTGAAAATGAACCACCTTAGGTTCCTACCTCTGTACTTCTACGTCAGTCTTCATTTTTTTTTTTTTTTTTATTACTTAGAGGGCTCATGTTCACTAGCGTGCATATGGGAGAAAGAAATCACCCTCTATAATCCCCTCTCCTCTACTTCGCCATCCTACTGGGACCCTGGGCATACACACACACACCTGTGTGCTTCTTAAGCCACCAGGGCTAGCCAGAATTTGAACTGTATGGTTAGCCATGTGTGATCTACTTTCCCCAACCACCAGGCCACCAGGCTAGCCTCATCGGTCTTGTCTTTACAGGTGAGTCACATTCATATTAAAGTTTGAGAAACACTGATAATATAGTAGTCCCCCTTTATATGCAGTTTAGCTTTCTGAGATTGCAGTTGCCTCCATCAACTGCATCCAAAAAAAAGCATATGGATAATTTATAAAACAATTCTTAAATTTTAAATTGCACACCATCTTCTCTTCCCTTAGACTTTCACCATACAGAGTATGCACTCACTGGAGAGAGAGAGAGAGAGAGAGAGAGAGAGAGAGAGAGAATAAGAAATCATCCCCCCGGAGGGATGGTCATAGGATCATCAGTACACACACATCCAGTGTGTTTTTTGAGCCACCAGGTCTGGGACTCGAACCATGGAGTTGTCCATGTGGGATCCAATGCTTTAACCATCATACCACCTGCTGACCCTGCACACCATTCTGAGCAGTGTGATATATACACTATCCTCCACTAATCATTTAGTAGCTGTCTTGATTATCAGATCAACTGTCATGATATCACAGTGCTTGAGTTCAAGTAGTTTAATTCATAATGGCCCCCAGAGCCCAAGAGTGACACTAGCCATTTTAATATGCCGGAGAGAAGCCTTTAAGTACTTCTTTAAGTGAAGGGGTAAATGTTCTCAACTTACAGGGGAAAAATTTCATGCTGGGGTCACTATGACTTTCAGTACAGTAAGATATTTTGAGAGAGGTCACATTTACCTAACTTTTATTATATTAGGTTGTCAGGAAAGTCACAAAGTATTTTTCCATGCAAAAATGCATCATGACTTTTCTGACAGCCCAAAATATTGTTATAATGGTTCTATTTTACTATTATTGATAGTTATTAAGTATTTCTCCTACTGGGACTAATTTATAAATTACGTTTTATAATAGGACATAAATTGGATGTACAGTAAAAGATGCAGCGTACATAGGGTTTGGTACTATCTGTGGTTTCAGGCATCTACTGGGGGTATAGAAATTCATCCCTTACAGGTAAAGGGGTGTGGAACCACTGTAATTGTCTGAATTAAATCTTAAACTTTAGACCATGGATCCCACTGACAGTCAGGTGATCTCTGTGAACCCCCTAAGACTACTGTTTCCCCAAACTTAAATAAAAACACAGTCAAGCACTGTATAATGATGTTTTGGTCAATGACTGCATGTAAAACATGGTCCCATAGGATCATACAGACTAGACCATATAGACTAGATACTATCTCGGTTTGTGTAAATATACTTTATGATGTTCATATGAGAATGAAAACACCTGGGACCAGCAGTTAGTATAATGGTTATGTCGCTGGACTCCCATATAGTCGACCGTGGTTTGGTTCTGGACCCTGTGGCTTAAACTTATGCAGGACACGTGTGCGTGTGTGCCCAAGATCCTGAGAGGAGACTGGATTGCAGCGTGGCCATGTAACCTAGGGGGTGATTTCTCACTTTCTGTCTGTCTCTTTCTGTCTTTCTGGTGAGCGCAAGAGCCCTATAGCAAAAACCTCTCCAAAAAATAAAAACCTTAAAACAACTCTTGAGGTACCAGGTGCTGGTTGATCTAGTATCTCTCACTTTCCTCCATCACCATCTTCTTTTTAATACTATTCTTGGCAGTTTGGAGCATGTATTTTTCTCATATACACTAAAATAATTTATTTTCCTTCAAAACTTACATTTAATACAATTCAGGGACCAGCAGTTAGTGTAATGGCTATGTCGCTGGACTCCTATGTAGTCAACCGTGGTTCAAGTCCCGGACCTGGTGGCTTAAACTCACGCCAGGTGCATGTGTGTGCATGCCCAAGATCCTGAGAGGAGAATGAAGGAGAAGGGATTGCGGCGTGGCCATCCCCCCTGGGGGTGATTTTTCGCTTTCTGTCTCTCTGTCTCTCTCTGTCTCGCTAGCGCATGCGCCCTATAGCAAAAATCTCTCCCCCAAAAAAGGAAAAAAAAAAAATACAATTCACACATTTTTCCCTCCGCCTCCCTTCCCAATAATCAATAAAAATGTTGGATCTAACTTAAGTGCATTCTATTAATATATTAAAAGCAGAAAATTGCTATTTTAATGACCCTGTACTAAGATAATACAGCTTCCATATTCAACACTTAGAGTACATACTTTCTTTATATGATTCCAATAACTTCCTTGCCAGAGATGGACATAGGAGAAAATCTTCCACTCACAAGGAAGGTAATGGACTCAAATGAACAACTCTGTAAAATCTTACTGAACACTAACACTAATTGCTATTTGTGTTAGTCCATATTATGTTTATATGACTATTCTCCTTTAACATGCTGATAACAATGGATTATTCTTTCTGTGCCACAATATGCTTTGTTTAATCATGAAGTTTCATTCTTCTGACACAATGGTACAATTCATTTGTGAACATTTTATATAAATTTTTTGCACCTGCAGTAATAAGTAAAATTGGTCTATAGTTTTTCTTTTCTTTTTTTTTTTTAATAGAGATTTGTTTTGCCCTGCTTTTTACTATCTTTCTCAGAAGTTTCCATCTTTTTCAATAGTCTGGTAAAGTATAATTACTAGAATTAGCTATCTTCCTAGAACTCAACAGTGAACCCATCTGGGGTAATCCAACTGTTGTGTCAGCACTGTAGCCTGGTGGTTAAGGGAGCTGGATTTCACACAACCCCGACCCCAGCAGCTTGAAAACCATGCTAAGCAGGTGTGGGTTGCACACCCCGACCCCAGCAGCTTGAAAACCATGCTAATCATGTGTGGGTTGCATGCCCAGAATCCCAACAGGTTGGAGAGATGAAAAAGAAGGCATTGCAGTATGACCTCAACCCAATGGGGAGTGCTTTCTCGCTCCCCTTTTCTGTTTCTTTCTCTGGTGATCACATGTACCCTCTTAGCAATACAAATAAAAATAACCCATCCGTGAACCTGGCTTTAACTTTATCAGTGATATACTTTACTCACGTTTTTAATAGTTCTTTTTTAATTAAAAAAAATTTTTTTTCGGGGAGGGGAAGTTTTTGCTATAGCGTACAGAAAGACAGAGAGACAGAAAGCAAAACACCCTCCAGAGGGGTGACGCCGCAATTCCTTCTCCTCCATTCGCCTCTCAGGATCTTGGGCACGCATGCATACGCGGCTGGCATGAGTTTAAGGCACCAGGTCCAGGACTCAAGCCGCGATCAACTACATGGGAGTCCAGCGACATATCCACTATACTAACTGCTGGTTCCCCAAAAAAATTTTTTAGAGAGAGTTTTGCTAGAGGGTACATGTGCTCCCTGCAGAGACAGAGACAGAGAGAAAGAAACCGAAATTGAGAAATCACCTCCTGGGGGGATGGCCATGCCACAATCTCTTCACCTTTGTACTCTGGGAATCTTGGGCATGCATGCACACATGCCTGCCATAAGTCTGAAGCGGCCAGTTCTGGGACTCTAAATGTGGTCGGCCATATGGGAGTCCAGTGACATAACCATTACACCATTTGCTGGTCCCACTTTTGTAATAGTTCTATGGTAACTGTTCCATTTAATTTCCCTATTGTCAAATTTAGTAATCTACAGGTTGTTAGTATATTTCATTTTCCTTTTTGATTTTTTTTTTCTTTTTACACAGAAATGGAGAGAAGCAAAGAGAAAAGAAACAGAAAAAAATAAATGTTTTTAACAGGGTCTCATTGTGTCTCCCTCCTTCTGTCCCAGACTCCCAATTAGTTAGGATTGCAGAGATACACAATCGTGTCCAGAGTGTTTGGGCTGGCCTAGCAATAGAATCCAGGGTGTTCATGAAGCTTCCCAAGTGGTGACACCATCTGTATGCCACTGCAGCTGGATCTCCTTTCCATTTTCAAGCTTGATGCGACAGAGCTGCATGCATGTATTATTCTTTAATTAATGTGCACTAATAATTCTACATATCTTAACTTTTCTTTTCTTTTTCTTTTTTTTTTTTTAAACTTGCGGAGGGTGCATGTGTTCCCCAGAGAGAGAAACAGACAGAGGCAGAAGGTGAAAGCATTCCTCAGTAGAACCTGGTCATGTTGCAATCCCTTCTCCTCCATTTCTCCACACTGCTGGAACTTTTGGCAAGCACATACATATGTCTGGCATGTTCTTCCAGCCACTGGGACTGAGATTCAAACCATGTGGCTGGTCCTTTGGGATTTGGCTGCCATGGAGTCAGCCCTTCCACTTTTTCAAGATAAGTACTACATATCTTTATTTATCATCCTTCTCTTAAATACATTTTAATGCTGTATAAGAATTTCTATATAAAATATTCTCATACTCATTGCTTTGTTTCAATTTATATTTCCCCATTCATTAAAAGATACCTGCCTTTTTAAAAATAAAGTGTTGACTTTCTCATTTACTTTTTTATTTTTTTTTTTTTGAGAGGTTTTTGCTATAGGGCGCGTACACTTGCCAGAAAGACAGACAGAGATAGATAGATAGAAAGTAAGAAATCACCCTCTGGGGGGATGGCCACGCCGCAATCCCTTCTCCTTCATTCTCCTCTCGGGATCTTGGACATGCACACACAGGTGCCCGGTATGAGTTTAAGCCCCTGGGTCCAGGACGCGAACCGTGGTCAACTACATGGGAGTCCAGCGACACAGCCATTAGACTAACTGCTGGTCCCCTCATTTACTTTTCTAAACATTATGATTCCTGGTTTAAAAATAATCACTACATTTTTGTGGGGTATATGACTTCTCTTTATTTCTCATTTACATTTATTTAATCACTGCAAATTTTTATAGTGTACAATATGAATTTTTCAGAGCATGCGTGCAGTGTGTGGAAATCAAATGAAAGTTAATACCATATAAGCCATTTTCAACATAGAACTCTCTTGTGTCTGTTAAATGGATTTTTTTTGAGCCCCTCCTTCTTACCCCTCTATATAGTCTCTGGTGTCTATACTTGTCCTTCCTAGTATAGCTTCCATTCTTTCTATTTCTGCCATAAGCATTTGTTATTTACCTAGGGGTGATATATACAATGTTTGGCTTCACAGTCTGGCTTGCTTCACTTAGCATTAAACCTTATAGATTCATCCAGTTTGTATCAAATGAGAGTCTCATCATTCTTTATGGCTGCATAGTATTCCATAGTATATATGTGCCACATTTTTTTTTTTCAACCCAGTCATCCTTTCTTGGGCATCTGGGTTGATTCCATTATCTTAGCAATTACAAATAATGCTACAGTAAACACGAATGTGTAAGTATCTTTCCGACTGTTTCTTATCCTTTGGGTAAATACCAAGGAGTGAGATTACTAGGTCATTATGTAATTCTGCTTGCAAGGTTTTGAAGAAGTTCTGTATTGTTTTCCACAGTGGTTGTACTAACTTACATTTCTACCAACAGTGTAGGAGGGTTCCCCTTTCACCACAAACTCACCAGCACTTGTCATTATTGTTTTTTTTTTGGAGAGATTTTTTCACTGTAGGGCGCGTGCGCGCGCCAGACAGACAGACAGAGACATAGAGACAGAAAGGGAGAAATCACCCCCCAGGGGGGATGGTCACGCCACAATCCCTTCTCCTCCATTCTCCTCTCGGGATCTTGGGCACGCACGCACACGCGCCCGGCGTGAGTTTTAAGCCACCGGGTCTGGGACACGACCCGCAGTCGACTACGGGGGATTCCAGCAACATAGCCATTACGCCAACTGCTGGTTCCCAAGAACTTGTCATTATTTTTTTGATCATATTCATTCTGATTGGGGTAAGTGGTATTTCATTGTGGTTTTGATTTGTATATCTGTTACGATAACAATAAGAGACATTGAACATTTTTTCATATGCTTTTTGCCCATTTTTTCTTAATCTTTTTTTATTTTTCCTGAGTAAGCTGCTTGAATTTCCTACATATTAAGTTATCAGTCCCTTATCTGTAGCATAGTCTGCAAATATTTTCTATGCAACCTCAGAAACTGTGATAATCAAAACATCACAGTACTGTCACAAAAACAGACAGACACATAGACCAATAGAACAGAATGAAGAATTCAGAAATAAATCCCAAAACACATGGCCAGCTGCTTTTTGACAAAAGATACCACACAATCCAGTGAGAAAAAGAAAAGGTCTCTTTAGCAAATTGTGCTGGAGGAACTGGATATCCACCTGCAGAAAAATGAAACTGGACTCCTACTTCTCACCACAAACAAAAATTAAATGGATCAAAGATCTAAATGTAAAGTCTCAAACTATAAAACTACTTGTGGGAAACACTTGAAGATACTAGTGTAGGCAAAGATTTCTTAAATAAGACTCCTAAAGCATATGCAATAATTTTTTTTAAATGTGTTTAATTGCCAGGTATTATTTTTTTCTCACTTGTTTTACTAAATTATAAAAAAAAAACAGGAAAACATAAAATCCATACTTAAGAACATTTAGAAGTTTATATGTGGGCAAGTGTATACATAATAGTTTTTATCAACTTTCCATTAACATTTTAAAAAACTTACTCCCTGGCCAAGAAATATGAAACTTTGTATATGTTCTTTTAAAAAAGTGTATTTATTTCTTCTGAGAGACAGACAGCACCCCCAATGGGGCCTAGAAGTGGTGATCCACCCACAACCTAAGCCTATCCCAAAAGAAGAGCAAGTATTTGGCCAGCATATTCAGGGAGGTTTCTAGATTTGAACCGAGAACTTCACACATGGGATTGCCTTGCAAGGTGTGACATTCTACCACCATACTATCACTCGGCCTCTGGTTTGTGATTTTCTCTCAGATGCTACTTTACCTGATAACATTATTTTCCTGTGTCCATTTTTCCCATAACTTAGCTCATACATTTATTTTTCAATCTATATAACAATATGCATTATGCATGTTTCTTACATAAAAATGGAGCTAGGCTTGGTTTGAAGGTCAATGTGAAAGTCTTCTCCTTTTAATGGAACACTTATCTAATCCTTAGCTTTCTAGAGACAAAGGAGACATAATCTATCTTATTTGAGGTAGGGGTGGAGGAAAAAGTTCAAAGATTTTTTTTTTTTTTTTTGTAGGCCAAGCTCTGCCAACAAGCTGTTCTCCTGCTAAGGTCTCTCTCACATTGTCTCCTGTCTGTCACTTAGTCCAGGGAAAGAAATCTGAAACTGGTGGCATCTCCACGAAGGCTGCTATCACCTTCGTCCCTTCTATGCATCAAACTATTCCTAGATTGAGAAGTATTGTAGAATCTACTCCTTTTAATGACTGCTAGACCAACAGAGCATAGCATAAGTAATGGCCTGAGATTTCAAAGTGAGAACTTACTTAGAAGCCTTTAAACTTCGGCAAGGCTTCGGCATGATTTTTTCAAATGCTTCCTCTGACATGCCAGTTGTCATATCCTGAGTCATGCCATGTTGAAGAATGCCTAACCTAGTCACATGGACAGGCCAAGTGGAAAGAGAGTAATCTTATCTATCCCATCTGGGCTGCAAACATGTGACTGAAGAAGAATGAGATAAACCCAGACTGTCAGTGGAGAAATACCCAGCTGTACCTACCAACCATCAGAGCTGCAAAAAGGAATACACTACGACTCTCAGTTTTAGGGTGATTTATTATGGAGCTTTACATAACTAGAACACCAGCTTTCCCAAAGCCCAAGACTTTACTCAGACCAAGTAGTCAGCCAGAAGGCATCTAAGAGGTGGCAGATAATTACAACTGGAGAAGAAAAGAAAAGTGAAATGCAGTCATACCGACATCTACTAGAGTCCCTTTATTTCCCCCTTTCGGCTTAGCCTAAATAGCAAGGCTTATTTTATTCAGTAGCTTATGATGACTATGTAATTTAACCTTAAAATGTCAAAATGAGGAGGAGTCTATTTCGTTTTTATTTGGCATGGCTATACTTAGTAGAGAAATGACTTGATGTGATCACAATTTTTCTTTATCTGAACTGTGAAATCTTTATTCATACAATGATCCATGATAGCATCTGGCCTTTATTTGGTAGAAACACATATTTCAATAATAAGTTGGTTTTTAATTATCTTTGGTAGTGCTAATGCCATGACAAAACAAATGCAAACCTGGCACTGACATCATATTGACAGCACTCTATTATAAGCTATTTATTCAGATATGTCTGCATATGCATCCATTAACTTTCGAGATCATTAAATAAGTCATTACATTAAAAAATGATAATAAAAGAACTCTTAGACACTCAAATATATGTCTGTTGAATCTGGATTAAAATGCACTGTTTAGGGCCAGCAGGTAGCATGGTAGTTAAGGAAGCTGGATCTCACATGGGGTAAGTGGGAAATCATTGTGGTTTTGATTTGTATATCCCTTATGATAAAGAGACATTGAACATTTTTTCATATGCTTTTTGGCCATTCGTATGTGTTCCTTACAGAGGATTCTGTTTAGTCTTTTAGTCATTCACCCATTTCTCCCTTAATCTTTTTATTTTTCATGAGTAAGCTGCTTGAATTTCCTACATGTTAATAGTTATCAGTCCCTTATCTGTAGCATAGCCTGCAAATATTTTCTATTCAACCTCAGAAGCTGTGATAATCAAAACATCACAGTCCTGTCACAAAAACAGACATCCTAATGTGAGTCCCAGCCCCAGAGGCTTGAAAATTACACTAGGCACTTGTGTGTGTGTGCCCAGAGTCCTAAGAAGAGAATGAAGGAGAAGGGACTGTAACACATCCATCCCTCCTGGGCAGTGATTTCTCACTTTCCCTCTCTTTCTCTGTCTCTCTCAGGAGAGCACACATGCCCTAAAAAAAGGCGGGAGGGAGCACTATTAAGAAGGGCCAGATGGTGGCACACCAATTAAACAATGTCTTGCGAGATGAGACCCACACAGGGAGGTGACCAGTTCATGTCCGGTAACTCCCTGAGTATGCCAGGCATGCGTGTGCCTATGATCTTGACTGGCTAAGGCTAGGGGTTGACAGAGGCATCAAGATCCTCTTGGGTGTACTGTATCTCTTTGTCTCTCTCACCCATGGAATTAAAAAAAGGAACCTATTTAGATTAAGAGAACAAAGTGGTCATAGTACCTGCACATGGTCTTTGATAAGGCTCCTCATCAATTGTTTTCCCCTTCCACAATATAAAGACACACCCTCTTGGCCACAGATTCAAAATTTAATTTCAAGACCTAATAAACCCCTCAAAACCTGTCTCTGAAATTATGAAGCGAAAGGGTTACTGGATATTCTTAAGAGTATAAATACAAAAGCAAATAAAAAAGTCATATTACTTTTTTTTTTTTTTTGGAGAGGTTTTTGCTAT
>NW_006160140.1:2367359-2367897 GCF_000334495.1 Tupaia belangeri chinensis | reverse complement strand
TAGGGCACGTGCGTTCGCCAGACAGACAGAGAGAGACAGAGAGACAGAAAGCGAGAAATCACCCCCCAGGGGGAATGGCCACGCCGCAATCCCTTCTCCCCCATTCTCCTCTCGGGATCTCGGGCACGCACGCACACGCGCCCGGAGTGAGTTTAAGCCACCGGGTCCGGGACGTGAACTGCGGTCAACTACATGGGAGTCCAGCAACATAGCCATTATGCTAAGTGCTGGTCCCAAAAAATCATATTACTTTTAAAGAGGTTATGTTTCCTTACACAGCATGTACAAAACAATCAGCTATTCCAAGACTATTATCAATTAATAAGAAAAAAATTTTTTAATGTTTTGTGTTCATGGTCGATGAACATGTCACATTAGAATCCTGGGTTATTTATTAAAAATTGTGATTCTTGGGGACCAGCAGGTGGCATGATGGTTAAGATGCTGGACATTCCCATGTGGCCGACCATGGTTTGAGTCCTGGACTTGGTGGTTTGCTTTCTCACTTTCTGTGTGTGTGTGTGTGTGTGTGTGTGTG
>NW_006160140.1:2365921-2367031 GCF_000334495.1 Tupaia belangeri chinensis | reverse complement strand
AGACTCCCAGATGGCTGACCACGGTTCAAATCCCAGACCTGGTGGCTTGCTTTCTCACTTTCCCTATCTCTGTGTGTCTCTCCCTGGTAAAAAAAAAATAAAAAATAAAAAATAATCAATAAACTTAAATAAATAATTTTTTAAAAAGATAAAAATGAATTTCAGTAAATAGTTAATATTCTCTGAAATGCAAAAACCTGAATAACAAGTCTATATAATTAATGGAATACTTCATATCTATATAAATAAAATTAACTAGCCTACTTACATATGACTATTTATGATGAACCTCAAGGTAATCTTGCAGAATTCTTTAAAGTCACGTAACTATGCTTCTAAACAAGGAAGTTATCATGAACAAAATACTTTTCTGGCTTCCTAGTTACCAAAGTTCTCATTAGAGCAAAATATTTCATCATTTCCTCATGAAACTTACTAGCTTAAGTGCAGACTCAATGCTTTACAGAGTATTGCTATGGTTTCCTTCTTTTGAAATAAAAGCATGCAGAACTAACTGCAACAGCAAAAACAGCTGCACACAGATAAGTGTATGCAATGGACCAAATCTTGACCTGATAATAAAATTCTTCAGTAGTAAATAAAGGTATAAGTACTTTTAAAAACATAAAAGTGCCATGCGCAGCTCATGTACGTAATGCTGCTCAAAATATGCTATAATTAGACTACATTACAGGCACTCATAAACTCCGGATTTCAGGTAAAAGACAAGTACTGTTTTCCAGTGTTAGTATGTAGATACTATCTCCAAATTACTAATGATCTGGGCAACAATCTAAAGGAAAATCCCAGGGAGCCACAAAATTGTACTTTGGAAAAAGTGATTTCTTTTTATAGAACAAGAACCACATTCTATTAAAATTCTGAAGTTTACTTACTACTTTCTTTCATGAGTGAGTGAGAAACAAAGACAGAAAGACAGGCGCCCTCTATAGGATCCTGAAGCTGTGATCTGTCCCCCTACCTCAGCCAGCCGTGGATCACACCCATGCACATAACAGGAGTAGGGATTTCTAAATGTGTTCACCTCAGATCTGCGCAAACTAGCAGATTACATGAATAAAAGCAGAGTTCAATTAACTGTGTAACTGT
>NW_006160140.1:2337841-2365731 GCF_000334495.1 Tupaia belangeri chinensis | reverse complement strand
GGGCACGTGCGTTCGCCAGACAGACAGAGAGAGACAGAGAGACAGAAAGCGAGAAATCACCCCCCAGGGGGAATGGCCACGCCGCAATCCCTTCTCCCCCATTCTCCTCTCGGGATCTCGGGCACGCACGCACACGCGCCCGGAGTGAGTTTAAGCCACCGGGTCCGGGACGTGAACTGCGGTCAACTACATGGGAGTCCAGCAACATAGCCATTATGCTAAGTGCTGGTCCCAAAAAATCATATTACTTTTAAAGAGGTTATGTTTCCTTACACAGCATGTACAAAACAATCAGCTATTCCAAGACTATTATCAATTAATAAGAAAAAAATTTTTTAATGTTTTGTGTTCATGGTCGATGAACATGTCACATTAGAATCCTGGGTTATTTATTAAAAATTGTGATTCTTGGGGACCAGCAGGTGGCATGATGGTTAAGATGCTGGACATTCCCATGTGGCCGACCATGGTTTGAGTCCTGGACTTGGTGGTTTGCTTTCTCACTTTCTGTGTGTGTGTGTGTGTGTGTGTGTGTGTGTGTGTGTCTGGACAAATTAAAATAAATGAATAAATGAATGAGTAAAATGAATAATTATATATTTTTTAAAAGTTGTGATTATTTCCATCTCTGAACAAAAAGAAAGCATTCATAAATCTTAATTTTAAGCAATGCTTTATTCACTTTAAATTTAATATAAAGAAACAAATCTACTAACTTACTAATTAATTTGTTAAACACTCTAGGTAATTATAACTGATATATATCATCATATGTATCTTACAGAAAAATTTTAAGTACATCAGTTGGGTAATATAAAAACGAATTTCATGGGGCCAGCGGGTGGCATGGTGGTTAAGGCACTAGATACTCCCATATGGCTGACCACGGTTCAAATCCCAGACCTGGTGGCTTGCTTTCTCACTTTCCCTATCTCTGTGTGTCTCTCCCTGGTAAAAAAAAAATAAAAAATAAAAAATAATCAATAAACTTAAATAAATAATTTTTTAAAAAGATAAAAATGAATTTCAGTAAATAGTTAATATTCTCTGAAATGCAAAAACCTGAATAACAAGTCTATATAATTAATGGAATACTTCATATCTATATAAATAAAATTAACTAGCCTACTTACATATGACTATTTATGATGAACCTCAAGGTAATCTTGCAGAATTCTTTAAAGTCACGTAACTATGCTTCTAAACAAGGAAGTTATCATGAACAAAATACTTTTCTGGCTTCCTAGTTACCAAAGTTCTCATTAGAGCAAAATATTTCATCATTTCCTCATGAAACTTACTAGCTTAAGTGCAGACTCAATGCTTTACAGAGTATTGCTATGGTTTCCTTCTTTTGAAATAAAAGCATGCAGAACTAACTGCAACAGCAAAAACAGCTGCACACAGATAAGTGTATGCAATGGACCAAATCTTGACCTGATAATAAAATTCTTCAGTAGTAAATAAAGGTATAAGTACTTTTAAAAACATAAAAGTGCCATGCGCAGCTCATGTACGTAATGCTGCTCAAAATATGCTATAATTAGACTACATTACAGGCACTCATAAACTCCGGATTTCAGGTAAAAGACAAGTACTGTTTTCCAGTGTTAGTATGTAGATACTATCTCCAAATTACTAATGATCTGGGCAACAATCTAAAGGAAAATCCCAGGGAGCCACAAAATTGTACTTTGGAAAAAGTGATTTCTTTTTATAGAACAAGAACCACATTCTATTAAAATTCTGAAGTTTACTTACTACTTTCTTTCATGAGTGAGTGAGAAACAAAGACAGAAAGACAGGCGCCCTCTATAGGATCCTGAAGCTGTGATCTGTCCCCCTACCTCAGCCAGCCGTGGATCACACCCATGCACATAACAGGAGTAGGGATTTCTAAATGTGTTCACCTCAGATCTGCGCAAACTAGCAGATTACATGAATTTTCGCAGAGTTCAATTAACTGTGTAACTGTGTAACTGTATGTCTCTAATATCTCTGCATGTTTTGGGTAGGCATAATTATAAAACGGGTATAATAATTGAGATACCTTAGAGCTGAAGAGTACCTATTATAGAAGAAAACTTTGTTTATACAATTTTATCTCCCAATTACAGCTCTACTAAATTTTGCTAAAAAAGCATTTGATTGGCTGTAGAGGGTTAATATAAAATAAGAAGCATTAATGAAAATAACTTAATGTAATACTTTGGCTGCTAAGTCAAAAATGACTTGTTTTTTTTTTTAAAAAAAAGATGGACATATACTGCCACACTGTGGTGAAAAAAATTAATTGCCAGTCTCAAAACTCAGGAGACACAGCTAACAAATATCTGCTTTGCTTTGCTTTTCTCTTTTCTTTTTTCTTTTCTCTTTTCGATTTTTACCATAGGACATGTACACTCACCAGAGAGAAATAGAGAGAGGGAGAGAGAGAGAGAAGTGAGAAATCACCCCAAGGGGAAGAGTCATGCCACAAACCCTTCTCCACACACTCTTGGTGTGTTTCTCGAGCCACCAGGTCGAGACTCAAACTCCAGAGTCATATGTGAGGTCCAGCACTAAAACCACCATGCAATGTGCTGGTCCTGTTTCTCTTAAGGAACCACTATGGCTTTTTCCCATTTTGGACCGCGTCGGGTCTGCTTGTTGGTCTCTGCAATCTGAAAGTTGACAACTTCTTTGCATCCGGGAGGCTGCTCCCAGCGACACTGCAATCGTCACCATGCCACAAAACGAATATATTGAATTACATCGTAAACGCTATGGATACCGTTTGGATTACCATGAGAAAAAGAGAAAGAAAGTCGGGAGGCTCATGAATGTTCAAAGAAGGCAAAAAAGATGATTGGTCTGAAGGCTAAGCTCTATCATAAACAGCGCCATGCTGAGAAAACACAAATGAAAAAGACTATCAAGATGCATGAAAAGAGGAACACCAAACAGAAGAATGATGAAAAGACTCCACAAGGAGCAATACTTGCCTATCTGTTGGACAGAGAAGGACAGCCCCGAGCTAAAGTACTTTCCAATATGATTAAACAAAAACGGAAAGAGAAAGCGGGAAAATGGGAAGTCCGTCTACCCAAAGTTCGAGCCCAGGGAGAAACAGATGTGTTAAAAGTTATTCGAACAGGAGAGAGAAAGAAGAAGGCATGGAAGAGGATGGTTATAAAAGTCTGCTTTGTTGGAGATGGCTTTACTAGAAAACCACCTAAATATGAAAGATTCATTAGGCCAATGGGCTTACGTTTCAAGAAGGCCCACGTAACACATCCTGAACTGAAAGCCACCTTTTGCCTGCCAATACTCGGTGTAAAGAAGAAGCCCTCATCCCCACTATATACAACTTTGGGTGTTATCACCAAAGGTACTGTCATTGAGGTGAATGTGAGTGAGCTGGGCCTTGTGGCACAAGGAGGCAAGGTTATTTGGGGGAAATATGCCCAAGTTACTAACAATCCTGAAAATGATGGATGTATAAATGCTATTTTGCTGGTTTGATAGCAGTTGCATACAAATAACTCCTTGTAATTTTGAAGATGATACACCATCTGGAAAACCATCACGACTGATGTTTCTGAATATAGCCAGTCTTAGATGTCTGCAGTCATCGAAAGATTATTTATTAAATAGTACAAAAACATTAAAGTGGCCTGATTTTACAAATAAGAAAAAAAAAAAAAGAAACCACTATGAAGTTGTCATTATGGCTCCATTTTTGAAACATCCGCATTTCTTTTTTTTTTGGAGAGGTTTTTGCTATAGGGCTTGTGCGCTACCCAGAAAGACAGAGACATAGAGACAGAAAGCGAGAAATCACCCCCCAGGGGGGATGGCCACACCACAATCCCTTCTCCTCCATTCTCCTCTCAGGATCTTGGGCACACATACACACGCACCCGGCGTGAGTTCAAGTCACTGGGTCCGGGACTCCAAACACGGTTGACAACATCGGAGTCCAGCAACATAGCCATTATACTAACTGCTGGTCCTGAAACATCTCCATTTCTTAGCTGCTGTCTTCTCTTTTAAGTCTCCATTAATACATTACTTGTTCTATGAAAAAGTAGTACCTTCCTGTATTTGTTCTGAGTTTATTTAACCTCTCTTAAGTCAATGTTTACCTTCTTTCTGCTATGACTTTATAAATTTCACTCACATTTTTACTTGGCCAGTAACGTATATTTGACACATTTTAATCACAGTAAACTAAGCACCCTATTTACCAGGTTTAGTTTCTACACACTGAACTTTATACTTAACTGGGCACTTAATTATTAATTGGTAAGAAGTACAAATAATCAAAGTTACATATAGTTTGAATAAGCTGCACATTTTACACAAGACCTGCTAATGTTTTTTCTTTTGCTTTTAGTATTTTCCTTCATTATGCCCAACATGTCATCACATACTGACATTATAAGCCAGTAAAAAATTACATATATATCCAATGAAGCTAAGGTCCTTCAGGAGCAGCACGGGGATCTCTACCTATACAGACTAAATGTTCTTTCTTCATTTGTATTTAAAACAAAAATTCAAGGTGATTCTGCTTCAGGTAAAACCTAAAGTAAGTGCCTATCTGATAATCCTCCTGTTAAGATCAACTATAAATTCTGGGAAAATATTAAAAAACTCAAGACCCAAAAGAATACTCAAATCAGGCAGATTCTGGAGAGGAGTCTATTTACATATGGAAGACAAAAACAGCACTCAGGCGAATTTCCTGTTTGCTATTTTTTAATGATTATTAGCCTGAGGGCAGGTCCATTCTTTGCCATGTTAGATCTATAAAGGTACAAAAAACCCTTGGTGTTCCTAGCTTGGAAAACCAGAAGACAGAGTTTGGGGAAACTGAAGCTGCTCTAAATTGAAGATGGAATTCCAAAGACAGACAGAAAGGAGAAATTCTGTGGGTAACTTCTGTCCTAATCTGTGGCTGTCCTCTCAACAACACATGTGTAGGAAAGACTCCAAGCAGCTCTAGGAAAGCCAAAAAAAATCTAAACTGAAATTTGAGCTGCTGCCCAAGAAACAAAGTATGTATTTTGAGTACAATGAAGTTCATTTCCTGCTAAAATAAAAACATCAGCACTGTCTAGAGGAATATAAAATGTAGAGTCTTTACAACATGAATATTCACATTGTTATCAAAATTTACTTTATAATTTTAATAAACAATTTAAAGTTACTCCATATCCAAAGAAATAAGAACACAGTGATCTATTCTTAAAAGAGAAGTTAAAAGAAACCAACTGTGAGGTGACCCAGATCTTGGAATTAGCAGACAAGGACTGTAAGTAGCTATTTAACTATTCTTGATATTATAAAGGAAAATACACTCATAATAAATAAATGAATAGGAAAATAAAGCCAAATACAAGTTTTAAAAGTGAAAAATCGCATGCCGCAGTATTTACCTAGAAGAAATAAAAACATGCCTACACAAAAACTCACATTCAAATGTTTGTAGGAGCTTTATTTATAAAGTCTCTAGCATGGAACACTCAAATGCTCATCAACTGGCACATGAATATACTCATACAATGGAATATTACTTGGCAATGAAAATGAAGAAACTACTAATACACAGGGTGAAAAAGGTCTAGTAATTTCTCATGACTGATGGATAAGTAGATGTTAGATAAGTGATTAGACTAATACAGTGAAAAGTTAATGGCAGAAATGACATGATAGCATTCTGGAACATTTGGTCAATGCGCTAATCAAGCTAATGATTAGTCTACTCTCCTATAAGTGAGTTATAAGTATGATAGCACACACTTTAACATTTAGAGTGTGACATGTGAAAATGAATGAGGTGTCATTAATACATATACATAATAAATAAGGGAGATCATTCAGGTACATCAAAACCTGGGAGCCACTGTAGTTGAAAGTTAAAAGTATTCGTTTCTTTTTACTTATGGCAGTTAAGAGATCTGTATATTTTAATCTATGTTTCCTGTTTTTTACCTAAATTTTCTAATGCTGTGATGTTAGAAATAAAGAGACTTAGGGGTTAGCAGGTGGCATAGTAGTTAAAAGTGCTGGACTCCCAGATGGTTGACTGTGCTTTGAATCCTGGAGCTGGCTTGCTTTCTTGCTTTCTCTCTCTCTCTCTCTCTCTGTCCTGTCCCTCTCTGGTTGAAATCAATCAATCAAAAAATAAAGTCAGATTAAAAAAAGAAGAAATAGAGACTTAAAATACTAAATAAGCTCTTACTAATACTTATATCTCATTTGAGTAAATACTCAACAATTTTCAGAGATGGCCAGTATTAGGATTTCAAAAGTAGTTAATTATAAAAATGAGTTACAATAGCAAAATGCTCAACCATGGATTAGAGATCAATATGGTAGACTTATCCTGTCAATTTTAAAATAATTACTTTCTTTTTTTATTTATATTTTTTAATTTCATTTTCTTTTATACATTCTATCACATTATTTAGCTTACAAGGTGAATATTTCAACAGGTAAACATTTCTCCTTAGTCCAACTGATAAAACTATAAAGTATCTTCAACAGATAATACATTTTTTTTGTCCCATTAATGTTTTGCCCCTCTATTTTTCTTCTAAATGTCCTTCCTCAGACCCTACTCTTTCACACACACTATATCTGGAATTTACATCCATTTACTGAGTTTCTGTATCCTTTAGTCAATCAGTTTCAGTCATAGAGGTGGACACTCAGTATATATTAAGTGGGGACATACAATGTCTCTCCTTCAGAGCCTGGCTTGCTTCACTCAGCAGTAAATCTTCCATATTCTTCCACTTTCTGTCAAAAGCCTGGGTTTTGCTGTTTATTTTTTAATAGCTGAATAGTATTCCATAGAGTATATGTGCCACAGTTTTTCTATCCATTCATCTGTTAAAATAACTACTTTCAATGTCACCTCTTTCCCACTACTCATGAAGAACTGTGACAGCATCCTCTAATCCCATTTTTTGATCACCAACTTTCTTTTATTCTTTATCACACATCTTGAGAAAATTCTTATAGAAAAGTTGGGGATTCTTCCCACTAGTGATCAAAACTATACAAACCTCTGTCAGCTGCTTCAATTGGCCTTTGTGTGTACTTAATTCTTCTGATAGGTCATTCTTCTTCACTTGTAGTTCACAGATCTCCTTCCTTAATGGATTTACTAGTTCATAGAACCGAATCTTGTAAAAAAAAAAAAAATCAAATAAACAGTCTAGAAATTCAAATTATAATAAAAATTTGCTAATTTGCAGTATACTCTCATTTATCATTAATAAAAGCAAGTATCCACGAAACTGAAGACAATTGTCAATTGATTCTAAACCCTTGGGCCAGGTAATCTGTAATTTCCCAGCTATGACAGTTCCTCTATCTCCTCTATACTCATACTCCATTTACTATTTACTCTTCATTTATTGCTACTCAGTCCACATTATATGCTTGTCAATTTTTCTGGACACATCAAGTGTTACGGAGTTTGCTCTTACTATTTCTTCTGCTAAAATTAAGTCATTCCTTGGGGCCAGTAGGTGGTGTGGTGGGTAAGGCACTGGTTTCTCACATGGCGAACCATGGTTTGAGTTCCCAGCCCAGCAGCTTGGAAATCATGCCAGGTATGTGTGCAGTCATTCTCATAATTTCAAGCAGAGAATGGAGAAAAAGGTACTGCAGTGTGGTCATTCCCCACTGGGAGTAATTCCTCACACACCACCCCCTATATCTCTCCAGCAAGTGCATACATCCTATGGCAAAACCCCCCCAAAAAATAAATTAAAAAAAAAAAATAAGTTCTTGCATATAAGTACACAGCTTATGCCTTGTCTCTTCCCAGGTCCCTCATCAAATGTCATCATACCAACTAATAAAATCTTCCCTGATTCCCTATGCCAATTTATATAACACTCCCACCTGACCACACTTCTGTTCCACAACTGTTCTTTCCTCCATGGCACTTGGATAAAGACATTCCATTGGGCGGTCAGAAAAGTCATGACATTATTTCTTCTGGGCAAAAAATGTGTCATTACTTTTCCGACAAACCAATACGTATTTAAGTTATTGTCTGTGCTGCTCTACCAATGTTAAGCTCCAGGAGAGCAGACATTTTTGTCTTTTTTTTTTTTTACTCCCCACATTTTATTGATTCACAAATGATTTTAATTTAAGTACTTTCAATAGCAAGTGGAGCAGACAGATACATATTGATGAACATATGTCTGACTTTTAGCATAAAACTCAGTGAATAGAATGAACATACTATCAAATACACCTGACCAGAGCTATGTAGCTTACTGCAGTCAAAGCAGTTTTAGCTTTAATAGATCAAAATAAAAAAATATTAAATTTGCTCAAGACTCAAAGTCAGGAAAAAGGTTAGGATTCAGTTCAAGCAGAAGTAGAGGAACCTATCAACTGCTCAAGAGAAGACAAAAATTCTTAAATCTGGAAAACAAAGCATAGAAGAAAATCAGTAGTGCCTTAGTCAAAAGTCATAAAATTCTATTTCACCAGTTCAGCCTCATGTAATTAATTTCTCTCTTGTTTAATTTGCAGTGTTACTGTCATCCAATCTTTCTATTTAAATTGTGGAAGTTGGGAACAGCAGTTGGCATAATGACTATGTCACTGAACTCCCATGTAGCCGACTGTGGTTCGAGTCCCGGACCCAGTGGCTTAAACTCACACCAGGCATGTGTGCGTGCATGCTCAAGATCCCGAGAGGAGAACAGAGGAGAAGGGACTGTGGAGTGGCCATCCCTCCTGGGGGATGATTTCTCACTTTCTCTGTCTCTCTCTCTCTCTGTCTTTTTGATGAGTGCACATGTCCTATAGCAAAAACCTCTCCATAATGAATGAATGAATGAGTGAACGAATAAATAAATAAATATTGGAAGTTAACATTCAATATATATATTTTTGGGGGGAGAGGTTTTTACTATAGGGCGCATGCGCTCGCCAGACAGGCAGAGAGACAGAAAGCGAGAAGTCACCCCCCAGGGGGGATGGCCACGCTGCAATCCCTTCTCCTCCATTCTCCTCTCGGTATCTTGGGCATGCATGCACATGCGCCCAGCGTTGAGTTTAAGCAACCGGGTCCGGGACTCGAACCGCGGTCGACTACGTGGGAGTCCAGCCACATAGCCATTACACTAACTGCTGGTCCCAACATTCAATATTATTATTGACCTTTCTGGACTTGTCCCTATCATTAAGTTGGCCATTCTCTGGTTGTTTTTTGTACTCTTATTTCTGTGTCTGACTTTAGTTTTCCTGGTATAGCGCTCCTTTCAGAACTCCTTGGAAAGATAGAGAGCTGGCCGGTGCTGGTAAATTCTTTCAGGTTTTGTTTATCTGGGAATGTTTTTGTCTTTTTTCCCATATTAAGGATAATCTTGCTGGGAATAGTATTGTTGGTTGAAATTGTTTTTCACTTAATACTTTGAATATATTTTCCCATTCTTTCCTTGCTTGTATTGTTTCCAGTGAGAGGCCTGACATTAGCCTAATGGGATATTCTTTGAAAGTTACTTGATGTTTCTCTCTTGCCCATTTTCGTATCTTGTCTCAGTGGTTTCAGTCAATCTAGCTATGATGTGCCCTGGAGAAGATCTTCTTGGGTTGATTCTATGTGGGGTCCTTTGTACTTCCTGGGTCTGATATTTGAACACCTTTCTAGGTTTGGGAAGTTTTTTCCAGGATTTCACGAATATGTTACCAATGCCCTTCCTAGTTTCTTCACCTTCTGGGATACCAATTATCTGGATGTTTCAGCATTTAAAGGTGTCTAGTGTTTCTTGTATATTATTCTCATTTTTTTGGGTTATTTTCTCAGTCTTTTTGGTGAATTTTTCTAGGTCAGTGGTTTTTTCTTCTACATCTGGGATTGATCTAATCTCTTCTACATCTTCTGTATGATCTAATCTCCTTTTAATACTTTCAAGGGAGGGTCTGACTTCCTGTATTATAGCCTTCATCTCTAACAGTTTCGTCTGATTCTTTGCTATGGTGTGTATGTTCTCTTTAGATCACCAAGAACTCCTTCACCTCCTGGAACTTGTTGGCTCTTTTCTATGGCATCTTCTGGAGTTTGTTGTCTCTCTTCTCTTTCATCTCTTTTAGCTTTGTCACTATCAATATCCTAAATTCTTTATCTGACATTTCAGAGTGCCTAAATATATGATAAGTACTCATATATGATAAAGAGATAAAAATTTATTTTTAATTTCTTATCTCAGGCTATTGGCAAAGTACTACTACAGTGTAAGGGATAATGGGAACGAATCAGCAGGGATCTTTCATATTACAATTTCTATTCAGTTCAGATCTATCTTGCCACTCTTAATTTTCTCAGGAGAATTTGCTTGACCGAACTGAGTAAAGTGTTACATCTGACGAGGTCCTATAGAGGATGACACAACAAACTAGGAGAGGGTAACTAGGGACCATGTACTGTACAGGCTTATCATTTGAAGCTCCTTAAACATCTGTCCTTATTGTAAAAGTACCAGATCTGATAAGAGATAAGTCTAGTTGGTCCTCAACACAATAGATATGCATATAATCAATTAGCTAGGATACTATGATCTGTGAAAACAAAAGCTATATATAAATATAATAAGACATTAACAAACCAGAAAACAAAAGTATGTATAATTGCCACCAGTGGGCTATTTTACATACACTGTGGACAAGGCCTTAATGACAGCACTTGAGATACTTGTTTTAGACAGCATTCTCTGAACAGGAAAACTAGATTTAGCTATTTAAATAGAAAGCTGGACATAAAAAGTAAATTTCTTTTCTTCTTCTTTTTTTTATAAACTTTACCAGAGGGTGCATGCACTCCCTAGGGACAGAATGGGAGAGGGAGAGGGAAAGTGAGAACACACTCCCCATGAAAAATGGTCATGCCACAGTCCTGTCTTTTTCATTTCTCTATCATGTCAGGATTTTGGACATGCACACACACAGACAAGTGTGAGACCATTGTCATAGATTAATCCTATGGATTAATGGATCTGTGTAACCAACACTGCCAACAAGATCTTGTGCTAGTTTAGTATCACAAGACTCTCCTGCTTCCTATCTCTCTGTAATCATACCAACTCTATTCTCTATCTCTAACCACCTTCTAACAACAAATCTGCTGTTCACTATAATTTTTCATTTCAAAAATGTTAAAAACCACAAATTTATGATAAAATAATTTATTACTTGGAATAGATAATCATTCATTTCAGAATCCTATTTGCTGCTAGACATTAGAGATGAATAATCAAGATCCTTTAAAACTTGGTGATATGGAGACCAGCAGGTGGCGTGGTGGCTAAGGTGTTGGACACTCCCACATGGCCGACCACGGTTTGAGTCCTGGACCTGTGGCTTTCCTTCTCACTTTCCCTCTCTCTCTCTCTGGTCAAATTAAAATAAATGAATGAATAAATAAAATTAAATAAATAATTCTTAAAAGAAAAAATTTGATAATATGAACACCACTCACCACTTCAAAGCCATGAAATAATTTACCAGTTTCGTACTTCAAAAATAATACCTACTACATAAAAGAAAATTATAGTCTTAAAAAAAATATATATATATGTGTGTGTGTGTGTGTGTGTGTGTGTGTGTGTGATACAAAACACTTACAGATACATATTCTGGAATGGACAGCTGCTCTTCAGGAAAAGCTTTTAGTTTCATATACTGCTCTTCTGTTAGCTCAAAGTCACGCAGATTTCGGCGAACGTCTCCAGCTTTCTCCCTTAGCTGAAGATTTGTCTCTTCTAGTTGCTTCTGTCTCAATAAAATAGTTTCCATTTCTTGTTTCATTAGTTCTTGATATTTTCTACATTAGGAGAGAATTTATGACATGCTTTAAAGAAATATGAGTTTTAATTTTCTCAAATTTCCTTATTTACAGTAACATAAAATAAAGAAATGAAAAGCCCAATAGTATTTTTGGCTCTAGCTAAATGCTTACTTACTTAACCATAACCTAACAATTCCACAATAATTATTAAAATGTGTAGCCACACAAATGATTTTTTATTATTATTTTAGAGATTATTGCCTTAGAGCCTATGCTCTTGCTGAACAGAGAGAGGGACAGATACAGTGAGAGGGAAAGTAAGAAATCATCCCTGAGGGGAAATGGCCACACTGCAATCCCTTCTCCATTCTCTTCCTGGGATCTTGGGCACTTATGCACATGCGCCCAGCATGATTTTCCAGTCACCAGTCCTGGGCTCAAACCACAGTTGGACATGTGGGAGTCCAGTGACATAACCATATGCCATCTGCTGGTCCCAGCTACATAAATTATTAAAGGAAGAACTGATTGCTGGAGACATGGAGAGAAAACATGAGGAAGCACTACCCCTGGGGAAAGGTCACACCTGAATCCTTTCTCCATGTCTCTCTGCCTTTCAAGATTTTGAGTATGCACACATGCACTTGGAGGTGTTCTTCAGGCTGCTGAGTCCAGGACTCTAATCATGCATGGCTGACTATGTGGGATCCAACCACCTTAACTACTAGGTCATGGGTTGATCCATTATTTCCAAAGAATAATTTCAAAAATTCAAATTATAGAATTACATATTTCCTCTGCCTAAGTTTTAAGTCTTACATCTACTATACATCTACTTTGGACTCTATTTATTAAAAGTAATATTTTTCATTTCTTTTTCATCCTGGCACTTCAAAATGACAACATTGCCAAATAACCTGAATTTACTCTTAACTCTCAAAGAATATATGTAGCATGCTGTTTTTGGTCACTTTCCTCAAAATTTTGAGCACAAAGAACATTCTGGGGACCAGCAGACGACGTAACAGTTATGTTCCTGGACTCCCACATAGTCAACCGTGGTTCAAATACCAGACCTGGGGGTTTAAAACTCACACTGGGTATTTGTGCACGCATGCCCAAAATCATGAGAGGAGAATGAAGAAGGGACTGCAGTGTGGCCATCCCCCCTGGAGAATGACTTCTTACTTTCTGTCTCTCTGTGTTTCTGGTGAGCGCATGTGCCCCATAGCAAAAAATCTCTCTTAAGACAAAAAGGGGGAGGGGCATTCTGATTTTTCCCCTTTCTACTATATCATTTTCATCAACTGACAAATATGCTGTTATTTCCCATATCTCAAAACAAATGGACAACCAAAACACGAGAGACCCTATTTCACTGCCCCTTTTGCTTGCTCCTGCATGAAACCCTCTACTAACTCTCTCTGATTCCTTTCCTGTCAAATGCACGCTATACAAGTTTTCACCCAATCTACTGACATCCTAAGGTCACCAAATAACATGTAAATTTCTAGTGACCAATTCTTAATTCTTTGCATACACAACTTAATGTTCGCATTCAACACAACTGATCTTACCTTCCTTGATACACTTTCTCTTTACCTCACTTCCAAGACATCACATTCCCTTCATTTCTATTCTGTTTTAATACACTGCCATCTTAGTCTCTCTCCTCTGTCATAATGTTTGGAGTACTTGGTCTTGACTATATTTATTCCCTTTGGGAATTCATCTAGCTTATGACTTAAATACTATCTGTATCCTAATGATGTCCAGATTTGTACTTTCAGATCAGACTTCTCATATATCTCTACATGGTTTTCTAATAAGACTGTTCTACTGAACATGTCCCAAATTAACCTCCTGTTTGCTCATAAACTTATTCCACTGTGGTTTCTCCAAATTGACCGTTAACTCTTAGGTTTTTATTCAGGCCAAAAGTGTTGGTATAACCTTTGATTCCTCTTTTTCACTTAAATCCTAAAACGAATCCATCAGGATAACCTATCAGCTCTAACTTCAAAATATATTCAGAATCCACCCACTGTTACCACTGTCAGCATTAAAAGCATTACTGTGATAACCTCTTATCTGCCCTCTCAGCAGCGTCATTTAAACTGATAAATGTCTAGAAAATTGGAGTGGAAGCCTTAGTATTGAATATAGTGTTTCTCAAAGTACTGGCTTTGGCACTGGCATCACCTAAGAACAAATATAAATTCTGAGGATCCCACACCAAACAAACATCTCTAAGGACATAATCCAGTAATCTTTTTCACTAAGCATTCCAGATGTTTCTGATGCATGCTAAAGTTGAAATCCACTGACCTAATGTGACAATAGCTAATAATTGGATAGGTCACTTTAAAAATATAAGTGAAATCTTACAAAGATAAAAGATAACTACACATTTACTTCTAACTAAAACATAGACAAAAATATTCATTCGCCACACCTTTTATATAGGGTCCAGATTTTTTGTATACAGAGTTATGCTCTGCCTTTTTTGTAAATCATTATTAATGATTTCTGAATTCAGTTTCTCTCTCTCTCTCTTTTTTTTTGTTTTGGAGAGGTTTTTGCTATAGGGTGCATGCGATCGCCAGACAGACAGAGAGAGACATAGAGACAGGAAGCGAGAAATCACCCCCCAGGGGGGATGGTCACGCCACAATCCCTTCTCCTCCATTCTCCTCTCGGGACCTTGGGCATGCACGCACACGCGCCTGACATGAGTTTAAGCCACCAGGTCCAGGACTTGAACCGCGGTAGACTACGTGGGAGTCCATCGACATAGCCATTACGCTAATTGCTGGTCCTTGAATTCAGTTTCTCTTAACGGCAGGAGATTTTTATTTATTTTTTTTAGAGATTTTTGCTTTAGGGCGCATGTACTCGCCATAGAGGCAGAAAGTGAGAAGTGACCCACCAGCGTGGATGGCTATGCCACAACCCGTTTCCCTTCAGTCTCCTTTCGGAATTTTGGGCAGGCACGCATATGCATCTGGCATAAGTTTTAAGCTACTGGGTCCAGGACTTGAATCAGGGTTTACTATGTGGAAGTCGGGCATTGTAACCATTACACTGTCTGGTGGTCTCAATGACAAGAGATCTTAAAAGTTATTCTGGTAGAAATATGAAAAGATAACTTCTACAGATTTGTTTAATTTTTGGCCCTAATCTTTAAACCTGTCTTCTTACACTTAGTTTGATTTTTTTAGTCGATCACTTTTATTAAATCTTTCTGAAGAACTCATTATAGGTTTTTTGGGGGGAGAGATTTTTGCTGTAGGGCACATGTGTTTGCCAGAGAAAAATAGAGAGACAGAAAACAAGAAATCATCCCCCAGGGGGGATGGCCACACTCCATTTTCCTCCTGGAATCTTCAGTATGCATACACATATGCCCAGCATGAGTTTCAAGCCACCAGGTCTGGGACTTGAACTGAGGTCAGCCATGCAGGATTACAGTGACGGAACTGGTATGCCATTTGCTGGTCCTGTCATTATAGTTTTTATAGAAACATAGCTTGGTCCCACGGCTTGGTGATTAAAGGAACCAGATCCCACACGGGCTCCATGTCATTTGAATTCTAGCCTTGTTGGCTTTAAAAACAGAGGAAAGCAACTGTGGCACCACCTCCCCAACCCTACCCGCTGTGAGACACTTTCTCTTTCTTTCTCTTTGTCTTGGTCAACACATGGACCCTCTGACAGAAAAAAGAAACAAAATATCTTTTTGTACTCATATTTCATTGTTTGTATAATTTTTAGTTAAATAAAGTACAATAAATACAATTGGCATAAATATATTTGAGAGAAAACAACAGACTCCTGCAAACACCCTACAGGGCTGAAGAAAGTATGCAGGCAGAAAAGGTCCTTCCAGCCAGAAAAGTCTAACAGGCCATGAGACTCGATCAGAATGTTTTACAGAATAAATTTTAAAAAAGGTCAATCTTGACAGTACTTTAAACAGTGGTCAGTTTAGAGAGCTTCCTTTATTGTTTATGGTTCATTTACATTGGCCAATGTTTGTTGAATGAAGGTTGAATTTTGACTTTTTGTCTGCTGTGTATTGTATCAACACATTCTTTTCGAGTTCTGATGTGAAAATTATTATCATAGCTGACTTAAAGTTTCTCTACTTTAGTTTATAAAACCATGCATGAACAGGTAAAGAAACCACTGTTTTCTTGTTTGTTTTTGTTTTTGTTTTTTTCTCCCCCAGGTTTTTGCCATTAGGTACATGTGGTCACCAAAGAGGAAGAAAAAATAAGAAATCACTTCAACAGGGGGATGGCCATATGGCAATCCCTTCTCCTCCATCCTCCTCTCAGGATTTTAGGCATGCTCATACACACGGCTGGGTGATTTTCAAGCTACCAGTTCCAATACTCAAACCATGGTTAGCTGTGTGGGAATTCGGAGTCTTAACCACCATGCCATTTTTGACCCAAAGTAGCTACTTTTAATTCCTAAATATAATAGATACTAGGTGCTTTTTGTAAACTTTTCTCACCTGGCATCCTTCTGTTGAAAAGTCAATTGGCTGTCTAATCTCAATGTAAGTACCTGTTTCTGGTGTAGTGCATCATTAAGTTTCTCCTCCAATTCTTCAATCTTAATAAAGAGAAAAAGGAATGTTCAATTTTCAAATGTATCAATGTAAACACATACATATGTATCACTTAAAAAGGAGATATGTATACATCACTTAAAAAGGTTATTCGTAAAGCCACAAATGGAAAACAATATGGAGGTTTCTGAAAAACTTACAAATAGAACTACCCTACCCTAGTAATCCCATTCCTTGTTATTCACCCAAAGGACAGAAAAATAATCAATCAGAAAGACACTTGCATATCCATGTTAACAGCAGCATTATTCGCAGTTACTAAGACATTTCCAGAATCAACCTAAGTGCCCAAGAACTTATAACTGGATTAAAAAGTGGGGAACATATATACTATGAATATTACTCAGCCACAGTGAACAATAAAACCCATCAGTTTATACAAAGTGGATGAATACAGAAGTTTCAATGCTAAGTGAAGTAAGCCAGACTATGAAAGACAAAAAAGGGTATCCCTCCTCAATATATACCAAATGTCTACACTCTATGCCAGAAATTCGAAGATATAATAGTAAGGATGACAAAGGTCGGCATCAGATAATGGCAGCCAAAGATGTCATTTAGACTGCAACCACCATGAGAGATTTTGAGCCAGAACCACTCAGAGAGGCTGCATCAAAATTTCAGACATACACAGGTTGTAAGGCAGAAAACGTTTATCACTAAAGTCCTCTGATCGAGGGATAATTTATTGCTCCGCAATAGGTGATTTGTCCAGAGATTAGGAAGAGGGGACTAAAGAATTTGTTAAGCCTTATAAACTGCAGTCTGTTCATACTACTGTTTGAACCTGCCTCATAATTGGATTTCTGCCAGGCTTTCATCAAGATTATTTTTCCTTCTTAACCCACTTTCACTAACAAGCTTACTGTCAACTGAGATTTCATGCTGGTGCCTTGTCCAGGTAATTATTTCCAGGTCAGACCCCTGCATCTGCACTCCAGATCCACCTATCTGACTATTATACATCTTCAATTGACTACCAAATGTGTGATGCTACAAACACCTAAAACAAAATAATCAGCCTCATTTAATCCTGCATTTCCTGCATCTCCCTAGCCTCCAAAGCAAAAAATAGTATTTGATATGCTTAGTTCTTCTTCACTGCTTATTCTGATAAGACGCTACTTTTTTTGCTGAGTTTACTTCATAACTAGCTGTCAAAACAGCATCTTCGATACCCACAGATAAGATATCTTTTAGACCCCTATCATCTCTTACCTGGACTAATACAGTAGTTTCTCTGTTGGTTTCCCTGTCGACAGTTTTGCCCAACTTACAACACCATCTTCATTGACCTAACTTTTAAGATACTCTACAAAAATTTATTCCCTCAGTTTTAAGTCCTTTCGAGGATTCTGTTTTTAGAATAAACTCTGAATTTTGTGGCATAAACTCTGAATTTTGTGTCAAAGGCTTGATCTGGCCTATGAAGAAAGTTTCTTTCGTTACTAGCTTAAAAGAAAACTATTCCAGTCAAAATAAATGCTGGCATTTCCCAAATTTGTTGTGTTCTCTTAAAGCTCTATGTACTGGGATTTTGTTCTTAGTATATTTAGAAAATTCTCTCTCTTTCCCTTTCAACCCAGGCATTTCTTTTTTTCCTCTCTTATTGCCAGAGGGTACATACACTCAACAGAGAAAGAGGGAAAAGAGAGAAAGCACCCCCTATGTGGCATGTTCACACCAGAATTCCTTTCCTCTAGTTCTCCTTCTCATACGATCTTGGGCATACACATGCAAGCACCCGATGTTTTCCAAGCTACAGAGATGGAGATTTGAGTTGTGTGGCTGGCCACATGGGATTGAGCTCCCAATCTACAGCACTTAACCACTGTTCTACAGGGCTGGCCTTCAATATCGGCAATTCTTGTTTATTCTAAAACAGATCAATTTAACAACCAATTAATTTCTAATATAATCCAAGTGAATCCTTCTTGCAAAATTTCTCCCTTTACTGATTCATTCTTACCATTAAGCAAATGTGTTTCATTTCTCACTAGGAAAATAAGACAGTACATCCTTGATCACACCACTCCCTCTGCTCACCTTCAGAACAAAACTTGGTCCCACACTAGTCCAGCAAAACCACTCTTGTCAAAGTCCACAGCACACAGTCCAATGGTTATTTCTGTATATTCATCTTGACAACATGATTTGACAGAGCCAGTCACTTCATTTTCTTTGGCTTCCATATTTTCTTGGTGGTTTTCCTCATCTCCTAACTCACTGGAAACCCCTTTAAGTTCCTTAGATTCCTTTGCTGAATTCTTTAATAATTTCTAATTATTAGACTGCCTCTAGACTTGGTTTATGGCCTTCTGTTTTCTTGAGGTAACATCATCTAATTCTATGGCTTTAAGCCCATCTATATCCTGATGTATATTTCACATGTGGTCATACACCCTGTTCTGCACGCTAATTGACAATTCCATTTACGATTTTATGAGCAATCTAAAATTTAACACGTTCAGAACAGAACTTATTTTACCTCCTGGATCAGAGTTTTCTCAGTCTTCCATTTCTCAATGACTCCAGTTGAAGCCAAAAACTTGTAGTCTGAGTTAACAGCTTAATAACTCTCTTTTGTTTCTGCTTTATCTGTTGTTAGCTTATTATTTCATTGCTGTTTTGAATAAAATCAGGGTACATAACTTCAACTGTCTAAATTCTGCCGGTAAGTCTTGCATTTATGTCAATCTGTGGTAAGGGTTCCATGATGATGGACCAAACTACCTCAGGTTCTGCTTCTGTACAGTTCAGGAACTAAGAATGGGTTTTACTTCTATTTTTTTTCTTTTTTATAAGAACTGAATCTATTTTTATTCTTTTACCTTTCATTATTTTAAATCTTTGAGGGGTACACATCACATGGATTCTATGTTCAACAGCCTTAGTAGGAAGGTTGCTTCAGAATATGGATCAAGTCATGCCACTGTTTCCATGGGAATGAGTGATCTTCCCCCAGATTACTCTGGTTTTATTTGGTTTTCCACCAGAAGTCACTGTGTTGTTTTTTGCTTTGTACATGTAAGCAGACATCTTGCCTAAACAGAATTCCATTTTAACTCAGGCATAAATATCTTCGATTTTAAGAAGACCTGTGTGCTCCCTTTGATTCCACAGACCCTGCTTCTAGCCAACAAAATGGCCTTGGACCACAGCCTTCCATACATGGTTGCCTTTTAGAAATCCTGTTCCCAGCAGGCCTCGGTTATTTGTCCCCAGAGTTCACCAGTGGGATCTTCACTTAGGTATTACAACTTTTAAAGGTTATTTTTTTCTGTAAACTTTTAACTTAATTATTTTTTTTTTCTTTCAGAGGTTTTTTTGCCTTAGGTCATGTGTACTCACCAAGGACAGACAGAAAGACAGACACGGTAAGAAGGAAAGTGAGAAATCACCCCCCTGGGGGATGGCCATGTCACAGTCCCTTCTCCTCGTGGGCTCTTGGGCACCTATGGATGCTCCCAGTGTGATTTTTCAAGCCGCTAGGTCTGGGACTTGAACCACAGTTGACCATGTGGGAGTACAGCAATGTAACTACTACGCCATCTGCTGGTCCCTACTTTTTATACATTCAACTGCTGTATATTATTTTAGCTTGCAATACTGAATTTTCCCAGCATGAACAGACTGTATATTAATCCAATTACAGGTAGTATCATACATGCTATCATCAACAGATCATTTTCTATTTTTATATCCCTTAAATGTTTTGCTTCTTTCTTTTTCCCCTAGATTCCTTTGCTTAATTAATGTCTTAAATCAACAAAAGATACAAAATAATCACAGTCCTCAAATTTACTATTTTTCACATTGAAAATATTGTTACTGCTAGAAAAGAAACATTTTTTCAGGGTTACAACTTTTCAACTAAATTCTAAATTTAATCCCTTAACTCTGAAAAGCTGTGAAGATAACGTTCTTATTTCCCAGATAATAAGGGACCCAGGATCTTTAATGAGAAGTCAACAAAAAAGAGTTTTGGGCAATTAAAAATGGACAGGTGAGATGTGAAGAGAGGACGGAATAAAGAAATCGAGTTAGCAAGGGGAAAGCAGGCAACAATGGATAGGAATGAAAATGTGAAACTAGAATATGAAATTTTCATCTTTGTAGCCCTAATGCTCAATGCATCGCAAGCTTTGAAGAATGAATGGCTGGTTAGAAATATTCGTTGGTCGATTCCAGACTCATACTTTCTCACATCGTAACAGCTCTGAAATTGAAACACGTCATATGATCTATGGTACACAACAGTTCCATCAGCAGTTTTTAACCTTAGTGCAACATGGAAGGGTTGGTCTTATGAGAGAGGTGCCTTAGCTTCAATGAATTCTGCAATATGATTATTTCTTCAAATACTAGTCAGCACAGATGTTACTCCTAATGCGTCTCCAAGCAGAACACTCCTAGTACTTATACAATAGGCAAAAATACCTGGATGTGTAGAATGGGTCAACTATTCTGAAGAGAAATTGCAGTACTTTTAGTAAATCTAATGTATAATTATTTGCTAAAGAAATGTTTACAGAAATCAAAGAGAAATCTCTAAAGGCAGCTAATGCTTCCTGGTGGTTGGAAGCCTCTGGAGGTGACCAGCAGTCTATCACTGTGTGAGTGGCTAGTTTTGTCTATGTAGACTGAGAATCATGGGAGATCTGGAAGCAAAGGACTAGATGTACACAAAGTAACACATGATTTTTTTTTAAAATAATGCTGAGTAGTGAAAAAAGATACGATCTAAAGCAACCCACTTAATTTACATGTATGTAAAGTAAATCTACTCTCAAGAACACAGGTAAACAGAAAGATAAACATTAAAATGGTAACATAAATAAAGGAAAAAAGGACTAGTTAGTGGTGTGTTGGTTAAGGTGTCTAAATACCACATAGCTGTGTTCACGGTGGCTTGAGAAACACACCAGATGCACATATGTGTGCATGTCCAAAATCCTGAAAGAATGGAAAAGGGACAGCAATGTGGCCATCACCCCTGCAAGGTGATTTCTCACTTTTCCTCTCTCTGGCAAGTGCACAGATCATTTAGCAAAATTAAAAGAAAAAAAAAAATGGGGAGGAAGAATCTGAGCTATGAGAATAAAAAGGATAAATGTACTTAAGAGAGACCTTTTGGGGAGTAGTGATTATTTTTGCATCATAAAATCAGGAATATGCCTAAATTCAATCTTCTACATTTGTAGCCCAACTATAAAACCACAACAAAATTATACCAAGTACCATGGGAGTACAAAAATAAAATTGTGCCGGGGATCAGCAGTTAGCGTAATGGCTATGTCGCTGGACTCCCATATAGTCGACCACAGTTTGAGTCCAGGACCCGGTGGCTTAAACTCACGCCGGGCACATGTGCGTGCGTGCCCAAGATCCGAGAGGAGAATGGAAGAGAAGGGACTGCGGTGTAGCCATCCTCGCTGGGGGGTAATTTCTCGCTTTCTGTCTCTCTGTCTCTGTTTGTCTGGCGAGTGCATGTGCCCTATAGCAAAAACCTCTCAAAAATAAATAAATAAAATAAATAAATAAAATTGTGCTGAGTAAGTACAGCTATAAATGAACAATAAATGTGTTTTTATTGTAATGATAAGTAAATCATAACTATTAATACTTATTATATATCAAGGATCTAAGAATTTACATACATATATTGATTAATTTAAAGCTCTCAACAATTCTATAAAATAAATACTACTATTATTTTACAGAAAATCAGAGGAAAAAAGTTAAGGAATTTTCCTAAGGTAACTCAAAGCTGGAATTCCAACCCAAACCGTTTATACCTAGAACTAAGCTCTAATCTGTTACAGAGTCTCTCATGAATTAGCAAACATTTGTATAATGTGAAACTTACAGTTTAAAAAAAGGGAAGCCCCATAAACAAGTGCAATGAAAGCTGAACATAAATAATAAAACAAATAGCCATGGGCCTGCTAGGTGGTGTGGTAGTTAAGGTGGATGGATCCCAAATGGCCAAATGGGCAATTTGAGTCCCAGATCTGCTGGCTTGAAACACATGGGGTTCATGTGCTTGTATGAGCCTAAAATCCCACGGAGAGTATGGAAAAGAAGAGACTGTGATGTGGTCAATTCCTGGGGGGTGCTTTCTCTCTCTCTAGGGGTGCTTCCTGTCTTTAGTGAACCCATGTACCCTATAGCAAACAAAAACAAAAACCCATTAAAAAAAAGCAGCCAAGCAAAATGTACTATGGATGTGGTATATTGTTGATACTTAATCAAATATTTGTTGACTGTATAGATGGATTAATGAATATGAGATTACCCCAGGCTTGTTCAATGAGTTGAATCAAAGGTTTTAAGAAGTGGAGATATAAGAGCCAGTAACACTGTAGGAGTACACTTGAAGAAAAGCAACGTGAGTAAAACCAGGGATAGAATAAGCACTGGATGCACTGATAAACTACCAGGTGATGTAGTCTGGGGAGCTAACTACAGAGGCTATCTAAAAGGAAGTGACTGGAGAGTTAGCTGGGTAGAGCCTGGGCTTTAGAATTCCTAGGTCTGGAACCTACCTGGCTCTATCACTTCCAGATGAATGGCCTTGGGTATGCTATTAAGGCCACCCTAGAGCCTTGTTTCATCAAGAGAGAAATTAGGTCAAATCATTCATTTAAGTAGTAGCTGAGGGGCCAGCAGATGGCGTAGTAGTTACGCTGCTGGACTCCCACATGGCTGACTACGGTTCAAGTCCTGGGCCTAGTGGCTTGAAAATCATGCTAGGCACATGTGTGTGCGTGCCCAAGATCCCAGGAGGAGAAAGGAGTGCAGCATGGCCATCCTCCTTGGGGGGGTTATTTCTCACTTTCCCTCACTTTTTTTTTCTCTCTTCTTCCCACAAGTGCATGTGCCCTATGGCAAAAAAACTCTTGGGGGGAAAAAAAAAGTCAAGAAAGGAAATAGCTGAGCACTTACTACGTGCCAGACTATTTAAGTCCTGGGGATAAAACATCAAGTATGATGACTTCCCTTTCCTCACAGATTTCACAGTCTATTAAGTGAGCCAAATGTCAGTTGGATAGTCCTAGGACACATACATAAGGCACAGAAAATAAAGGGGTGAAAAAAAAGGTGAGGATACTATTTTAGTAGATGAAAACCAAGACTAATATTTATTCTATGCTAATTGTTTGTATTCCTCAAAATTCATATATTAAAACCTAGTATTAGCAGATGAAGCTTTTGGGAAATAATTAGAATATAAGGGTGAAGCTCTCAGTATTAGGGCTCTTATAAAACAGACCCCAGGGAACCAGCAGTTAGCGTAATGGCTATGTCGCTGGACTCCCACATAGTCGATCGCGGTTTGCGTCCCGGACCAGGTGGCTTGAAACTCACGCCGGGCGTGTGTGCATGCGTGCCCAAGATCCCGAGAGGAGAATGGAGGAGAAGGGATTGCGGCGTGACCATCCCCCCTGGGGGGTGATTTCTCACTTTCTGTCTCTATGTCTCTCTCTGTCTGTCTGGCGAGCGCATGCACCCTATAGTGAAAATCTCTCCAAAAAAATAAAACAAAAAAACAAACAAACAAAAAAAACAGACCCCAGAAAGTGAGTTCACTCTTCTGCCCTATATGGACATTGTAAGAAATATGAAACCTGAGAAAGGGCCCTCACCAGAACCTGACCATATTGGTATCTTAGACTACCTAGTGCTATGCAAAATAAATATCTGCCGCCAGGCCGGCCCCATAGCCTAGTGGTTAAGAGAACCAGAACCCACATGGCCAACCATGGTTTGAATCCTGACCCTGGCAGGTTAAAAAACATGTCAGGCTTATGTGTGTACATGCCTGAAATTCCAAGCAGATGGAGAAAAGAAAATGGACATCTGCATAACCTTACCATGCCACTGAGGGGGTGCTTTCTCTCTCTCTCTCTAATTCTCTCTCTCTCTCACTGGCTCTCTGAGGAAAACATCTACTCTGGGCAATTAAAAAATAAAAAAAGATAAATAAAAAGTATAGGGCAGGCTCTGTGCCCTCATGGTTTAGGCAGCCAGATCCCACATGGCTGACCCTGAGGTGCAAGTCCCAGACTTAGTGGCTTGAGCATGTCACCATCTCAGGCATGTGTGTATGCTTGCTCAAAATCTGGAAGGAAGGAAGAGACAAAGAATTGTAGTTTGACCATTCCTCATAGTGAGTAGTGGGTGCTTTTTCCCCCCCCCCCCCAGTGCATGCCCTTTCTGGCAAAAATTAAAAACTAACTAAATATATTTCTTTTGTTTATGAGGTACCTTATCTATGGTATTTTATTATTTCAGCCTAAGTAGACTAAGACACAAAGTAACAACTACTAGTCTAGCTTACTCTATTCATTGACTTAAGGTCACCAGTCAGAAAAGTCTCTTCCTCACCCCAAAATACCTGCATCTCAATGATTTGTTACATGGCTTAAGTGAGACAACACACACAAAGCTCCTAGAATGGTTTCTGGCATAGCACAAACACTCAATAAATGTTAGCTATTAATATTTTTAAAAACTTACCTACACTAGTTCTTTATTTTATCGAGATGGAAGTTTTAGACATTTTCTTATTTTCCCAGAGTCATGGTTAAGGAATTTTTCTAATGAAGTATGTGAGTATACACAGGTGCTGAAGTAGGAGACTACTTAATAAAAAGAGAAGGGGTAACTGAACAAAATGGTGAGGCAGGAAATGAGACCAATAGCAAAGATGGAGAGTTTACTAATGGAAAGAAAAGATTTTCTCAAAGACAGGATTACTAAGAACAAACGACGTCTTCTCTTTTGAAATTACTGTAAATTTCTTATAGCTAGTGACAACTCTACTAAGTCTTACATAAAACAACTGTGAAAACCACACAGGCAGAGAAACAAGGACTAGGATATTTCTTCTTACTGGTATGGCAAACACCACTTGCTAAAGACTATTGCACCTGAATTTTTACATCTTACAATGACACAGTAACCATCAACTAGGAAGTCAGACACAGGAACTAGGAAATAGAAAGGTACCAAAGA
This sequence comes from Tupaia belangeri chinensis, assembly GCF_000334495.1. NCBI lineage: Eukaryota > Metazoa > Chordata > Mammalia > Scandentia > Tupaiidae > Tupaia > Tupaia belangeri. Next base: position 2,340,265 of record NW_006160140.1, on the reverse strand, counting down.
AACCAAATCTCCAAGGCTGAGGACAATACAGAATCAGTAATGTATTTATGACCTCAATTCTCCCTATCAAACTAGTTATGTCAGAGTTAGTTCTCAGTGAAGCAGAAAACAACTTGGCTAGAAATTAGACCTAAGAAACTACACCCCACAGATGCTAGATTTTTTAAAAAGTAATTGAATCAATTCCAAAGGTAATTGATTCCTGCTCACCTTTACATCATTCTATCTTTCAATAATCAAATTTTTCAAAGGCCATACTAGAGAAGAAATATTAAGGTATAATTTCCAATTCACTGTGTGTGTGTGTGTGTGTGTGTGTGTGCGCGTGTGTATGACATATAATTATTTACAGTTTGAAGACGACAAAGGATACAGACGACAAAGTTATATCTGATCTTACCTTTGTAAGATAATCCACTTTCAAATTGTCGATCATCATATTTTTCTGCGATAGCTCTATTTTCAATAACTGAATATTATGAAGTAGTTCCTTCCGTTCAATCAGCTGCCTGGTGATTTTGACTTTACCCTCCCGCTCTTCTGATGAAGAAATATCATCTGTAGGAACTGTTGTTTCTAAACTAATATCTTCAGACTCCAGAGAACTGGAAATGTTCACTTTTTTTGACTCCTTTGAAATTTTTCGAGACATTTTTATTATTATGGGTTGGTTTTCTTCTCTATTTCAGTCTTCTGTAAGTTAAAAAAAAAATAATCTAAATGTACCGAAACATTAGTTACAGAAAACCTACAGTACATTAAAGAGATGCTTTAAAAATTTCCTAAATTAGAATGTTTGGAGGACCCCAAATCTCAGACAGATTATTATAATAAATTACTATACAAATGACACATATACTCATTAATTCCTACTATAAATAACCCTTTCATAAACAATGATAATAGTAAACCCAGTTCCTGGGGGGAGGAATCACAATCGGGAGGAAATGAAATGTACAAAATAAGTGATGAAAGCCTACTAGTACCCAAGAATGTCACTAATAATAAGATTAGAAAAATCATGTTTGAGTTGGTCAGGGGAAGGTTATACAGAGAAAATATGTGGAATCTGGAAGGATTTGGACAAGTGCATTAAAAAAAAGTGAGCTTGTGTAGGTTTTATGGTTGGTACAGACAGGGATGAAGTGTGAAACAATAGCAGATCAAAGTGGTAATCCTGCAGGAGCCAAGTCTTCGTGATTTTGAATAGTAACTCCTCTCGCCCCTCAAACGCACACACAAATACACATACCCTTATAGATCAAGGTTGTGAAGGATCTTAAGTGTCAAAATAGGTTCGAATTTTATTCTACAGGCAATGAAGCATCCCTTAAGATTTTTTAAGTAGTAAACAGTGAGACAAAAACATGCTTATAGACCAGTTAATAGAAGGGAAACGAGGGTAAAAGAGAAAAACTCAAGTTGAGAACCTCTTAACCTTTCACAAGAATTTTTTCAACTTCCCTGTATTAACACTGCATGTGTTCATTTATGGTACGGTCTCCTATTTCGATGTTTCTAAACGGAAGATCACGAGGGTTGTTTGGAAGAAAAACAGAACAGGAAGAGTGGCCTCCCTCCTCCTTTTTAAAGGGAACAGGGTGAGAAAAGGTGGAATAAAAAACAAAATCCTCTCGTAGATTACAAAGGATCGCGCGCCGGTACGTTCAACTGGAAGAGTGATTCCCAAACAAAGCAGCATCGGACGACCCTCTGCCCCGCGTGGGAAAGAAAGGAGACAGCCGCAAGCTACCTCGAATGCTTCAATAATTCCACATCGAAAGCTGACCCAGCCTCTGCTGCAGACACTTCGAGGTGCCGAAGGCGTCTCCAGTCTGTAGCTCAGGTTGCAGGACCTCCACTAGAGATCTTGGGGCCAAGACGGTTGGGACTCGTAACCAAGACAACCTCCCGGGCGCTCGGAGGAAGAGAGTAGAAACAACAGCGGGTACTTGCCCACGCTGCCGGAACCTCAGCCCGCAGCTATCTCTTCTGAGGCGCGGGAACCAGGGCATGCTGGGAACTGTAGTCCAGAGGCAAGCCCCGCCCAGGGTACGGGCGGAAATGGCTTCGCGCTCCTCCCCCCTTGGCTCTCGCCCAATCCTCGCGACGGTCAGAGAGCCAATCAACAGAAGTCTTCTGCGTTTTCCCGCGAGAAAGAGTCTCTACCATCCTGGATTGGGAAGAGGCGAACGTCCGGGTGAGGTAGAGCTGTGCGACAGAGTTCCTCGCTTTACGCTTCTCACCGGAAGAACGCTACCGTGTTGGAATTCAGAGGCGCGAAGCAAGATGCTGAAGTCCAAGACGTTCTTAAAAAAGACCCGGGCGGGAGGTGTGATGAAGATAGTGCGCGAGCACTACCTGCGAGATGACATCGGCTGCGGGGCGCCCGGGTGCGCGGCTTGCGGCGGGGCGCACGAGGGG
>NW_006160140.1:2331917-2337482 GCF_000334495.1 Tupaia belangeri chinensis | reverse complement strand
GCCCCGGGGACCCCCGGCCGAGGGCCCCGGCAAGCAGCCTCTGCCCGCGGCCGCACTATTTGCTACCTGACACCAACGTGCTACTGCACCAGGTGCGCCGGCGGGGGGTGAACCACTGGCAAAGCGGCCCCACCGGGACATGGGGGTGTGGCTGATACGAGAACAGGCGCCCCTGGGGCGCGCCTTGGGCGTTATGTGTCAGTACCCACGCGTGTTCCCCAGGCCACGGTTCTCTTCCTTGTGCAGTTATTTTTTTTACCGGTTCTTGGAATCGTATTTTAGACACGTTGTTTTTCTAACTCCTGGTGTCTCTTCTGCCTTAGATTGTAAGTGCCTGGAGGCTGGAAACCTGGGCTTCTGTGGCCTCCAGTGTGCGATCCCCAGGCAGCTTGTAAGTGCCTACGAATGAGTTATGTGGGCCAATGCATTTCCTTAACAGTGATCATAACTCTACGAAGCTTCGTGATTGGTCTGTGTCTTTATTAAGCCCGAAAGGCTGCGTAACTATTTTCACTTTATAGTAAACTTTTAGTAGCTCCTTGGCTTAACGAATGTTCAGTGTTTTTTACATAGGCAAGGTTTTTTTTTTTTTTTTTTTTTTTTTTTTTTTTTTTTTTTTTTTTGGTTTTTTTTTTTTGTTTTGAGAGATTTTTGCTATAGGGCGCGTGTGCTCGCCAGACAGGCAGAGAGAGACAGAGAGACAGAAAGCGAGAAATCCCCCCCCAGAGGGGATGGCCACGCCGCAGCCCCTTCTCCATTCTCCTCTCGGGATCTTGGGCATGCACGCACACGTGCCCCGCGTGAGTATAAGCCACCGGTCCGGGACCCGAACCTTGGTCGTCTACGTGGGAGTCCAGCGACATAGCCATTACACTAACTGCTAGTCCCCGTAGACAGGGTTTTGTGTTTGACAGAAACAGATTGTCACTAACTATAGAAAAAATTAACTTTCTTTTTTTGTTTGTTTCTTTTTACGTTTTCCCACAAGCATTTAGTCTACATATCAAAAACTTTTTGATCATACTCCATAGTTCTTGACAGTTAATAAACAACTTTCAAAATTTCAAAATCTTCCTGTCTTTTCTAAGATCGATGTTCTTGAGGACCCCGCTATCCGAAATGTAATCGTGCTACAAACAGTCCTCCAAGAAGTGAGAAACCGGAGTGCCCCTGTCTATAAACGAATCCGAGATGTGACGAACAACCAGGAGAAACATTTCTATACATTCACTAATGAACACCACAGGTAGGAAAAAAGTTATGTAAAATATTTTTAAAACCATGGGATTTGCTGAGATTACAAAGAGGGGTCCTGGGAATAATTTATGACGTTGTCTGAAGATAAATGATAGGTGTTGTGGGTTATTCAGTTCTATATAGCTGTGCAGAAGATGATGCTAAGTGGATCTCCCCAAGGTCACATAGGCATTGATAGAATTTAGCCTGGCACCAAGGTCAGTTGGTTCTAGGCTGCAATAGGTATTTTTATTTTCAAACTCTTTTCATTTTGAGTTGGTTTTAGTTTTAAACTATTGAACTTTGAAGATGAGATTTGTGTAGGTTCCTGGAATATTGTATTATGTGAATAGCCCATGTAGGGTAATGTATGAGTTTGTAAAGGGGAAAAAAAAATTGATGTCTCAAATTTCTCTTTTTTCTCATATTTCAAACTTAAGTATCATTCTTGTAAATATTACCAGTAAAGCACTTTTAGACTTCTTAGTACTAGCACCTTGAAATTCAAAAACAGAAGCTCCCTAGTTTTTCAGTATGGAAAGACCAAGTTTTGTGGAGCATGATCTTCAGAATCTTAATCAGGGGTTAACAGTTTTCTTGGCTCACATACAGTGACTACACCTACAATGCTGGGGTTGACGAGAAGACTCAGTACATTTTACAGAATCTCATCTAAGATTTTATTACTCAAGTCATGTTGAAACCAGTTCAGAAATTTATGATGATGTCTTTCACTGACATTCTTAAAGTGTTAACAGTATATTTAATGGTGAGAACTAAAGTGACTGTGAAACAGTTAATATAAGTCTAAAATTCTAAAATTGAACTTACTGTCCATCTTTAAGTACTAGCAGTTATTGTACTGAATTGTTCATTGTAGTTATAGCTGGCTTTGCAGAACAGATTTAAAGAAATATGATAAGTGTGCTAACATATTTGGCCCTTCAAAGAGACTTAAAAGGAATATGTGTATCTATAGACAGTCCCCAACTTATCTATAGTTTACGGTTTTTGTTTGTTTGTCTTTTTTAAACTTTGTGATAGAGAAAAAAATGGTATACATTCAGTAGAAACATACTTGGATAACTCATCATCATTCTATTGTTCATTTTCAGTAAGGTAGTCAGTAAGTTACATGAAGTATTCACCACTTGGTTATAAAATAGGCTGTATGTTAGATGATTTTGCCTAGTGGTAAGCTAATGTGGGTGTTCTGAATGCTATTAAGTCAGGAGAGAATAATCTTCAATTTTTGGTAGATTAGATGTATTAAATGTAGTTTTTACTTAGAATGGTTTTAACTATGATGGACTTACTGTATTGTAATCCTATGGTAAGTTGAGGAGCATCTGTGTACCTGGTCTTTCGGTACCGACTTTACTATGGATAGTTTATTTGTGTTAGATGTTTGTGATATGGGATCATATGATTTTAAATCTTCTATGGGTACTATTTGTAGCTTTTAGAAATGGTATTAATCTGCAGCTTGAATGAAATTTTATCAGACCTGTAAAGTTTTATTATAGTTTGTTTTTTAAAAACTTGTCACTTAATATCTTAATCTAAAGGATAAATTCTGATCTTGAATGTTTCCTTTTATGAAATGAAAGTGTCTCTTTATTGTCCCATTAATAACATAGTTTTCTTCTTTTCCAAGCAAATTATCTTCTTATCTATAAGAATCCTATTTTATTTCCTCTCTGAGGTATAAATCTAAATACATCCAAGAGGAAAAGGTACACTCTTGACTTTTTAGTTTAGGCTGCTAAGTATTTGCATTGTAGAAATTTTTGACATATTCTTTTCTCTGTTTAATTTTTTTTCTTTTCCTTTACATTTAGAGAGACCTACGTAGAACAAGAGCAAGGAGAAAATGCTAATGACAGGAATGATAGAGCGATTCGAGTAGCTGCAAAGTGGTATAATGAACATTTAAAGAAACTGTCAGCAGAAAATCAGCTACAAGTTATCTTCATAACAAATGACAGGAAAAACAAAGAGAAAGCTATAGAAGAAGGAATACCAGCTTTCACTTGTAAGTCCAGATGTAGGCACTGTTAGGGCATATTTGCAAACATGTATAAAAATTCACTTCAAATACCAGAGACAGTGTGGGAAGAGAGTGGGAGATGTCTGAGGGTAAGAGATAGGGAATCAAGGATGGGGGGAGAGCAAAACATACAGGAAACAAGAAATGGAAAATTATTTGTTGACAATAACATGTATGTTGATGTGCTTGATTGAGACAATATACAGTGTACTCTGGATGGAAAATCTCATTTTGTATGCTGTAATGATGTACAGTAAATGAACGTAAACAAATAAATTTAAAATTAAAAAAAAAAAAATTCACGTCAAGCCAGGCCCATTCAGCAGCCTAGTGATTAAGGAAACTGGATCCCACATGGCCTACCATAGTTTCAGTCCTGACCTTGACAGCTTGAGAAACACCAGGCATATGTGCATACATGACTAAAATGTCAACAGGCTAGTGAAAAGGAGGAAAAGAGATGGTAGCATGACCAAGCCCCATTGGGGAGTGTTTTCTCCCTCTCTGTCTGTCTCTCTGGCAAGCTTATGTGATGATAAATTTACATCAGCTCCTGTCTAATTTCTTGTGATATTTTTGCATTTTTTATTTTCTCAGAGTTTTTAGTTTGTGGTAGTTACTCATTTTTCGCTGGCCATTTGCAATTGGCTTAGCAATGAAAGCACATAGATAGACCGGACCCTTTGCTTCTGCTCAGGCATGATCACATCAGCACATTGTTGTGTTTTGTTTCGTTTTTCAAAAATTACAACAGACATATTGTCACAGACAAGGTTAACCATATTCTTTCACATCTAAGGAAAGAACACTTGAATTTATCAAGAACAAATTTATATTTCAGGTGAAGAATATATAAAGAGCCTAACTGCTAATCCTGAACTCATAGATCGTCTTGCTTGTTTGTCAGAAGAAGGGGTATGTTTGAGTTTATTTTGTTTTTGAAAACTTCTGAAAATGTTAAAATAGCAATTGGGATGTTATGTTTACAGTTGCCAAAATTAAAAATTGGAGTCACAGTGGGTAAGTTGGAATTGAAGTAGGAAAAATGAGTGGAATCCCTGTTTGATTTGTAAGCAGAATTAGGTATTTGGGGCCGACCTAATAACCTAGTGGTTAAGGGAGCTGGATCCCACTTGGCTGACCCTGGTTCAAATTCTGGCCCTGATGGCTTGAAAAACACTTCAGACATGTCCAAATTCCTGACAGAGTGGAGAAATGGGAAAGGAGGGATTGTGGCATGACCATTCCCCATTGGGACATGCTTTGCCTCTCTCCCTCTCTCTTGTAATTTAGATAAATAAATAAAAAGTATCTTTGGTAAGTAAAGAAGTGGCAGGCACTGCAGACAGCATGAAGTCTAAAGGGGAAGAGAAAAGAATGTTGACATAAGGTAGAACAGGAGAGAGGCCAGATAATGAGGACCTAGAATTTATTTTGTACATTAGTAATTTTTCAAGTGACTTATAAAGAGCTCCCTAAAAGGCCACTGTGAAGGAAAACAGAGTACTCTGAGTTCCCTAACTTAGGTCAGGCTAAGAGAAATTAAAGGTATGTGAGAATAAGTAGAAAGAATGGGAAAGTATGATTAGAAGTATTTATTATTATTTTTAGAAAGAGATTTTTGCTATAGGACATGTGTGCGAGACAGAGAGACAGAAAGCGAGAAATCACCCCTCAGAGATGGCCACACAGCAGTCCCTTCTCCTCCATTCTCCTCTCAGGATCTTGGGCACGCTCACGCATGTGCCCCATGTGAGTTTTAAACGGCCAGGTCTGGGACTCAAACATGGTTGACTACATGGGAGTGAAGTGATGAAATCACTCCTCAATCTGCTGGTCCTAGAAGTGGTATTTATTATTTAGACCAATCTAATGTCCTGTACAATGATGAATCAAGGGCAAGATTGCAGGCAGACAGATGAATAAAGGGGTCACTGTAATACTGGGTTGTCAGAAAAATTATGACGCATTTTTGCATAGAAAAAACATGACTTTTCCAACAACCCTTAGTTGACATGAGAAGGAATATTAGGGGAATAAACTCTGAGAGTTCATTTCTTTATATGTGAAGTGTGTTTAGCAATAATGATGTCATAGTGTTATGAGGACTGAATGAGAAATCATGGTAGCATTAATAAAATTCTTAACCCAGTACTTGGAACATAGCTATAATAAATGTAAATGGTGGTGGTAGTTATTGAAATAGGTTTTATATGGTAGGACATTATACATAGATGTAGTCTTTACAATATTCTCCCATTCCTGCCTGGCTTTAACCA
>NW_006160140.1:2303501-2331517 GCF_000334495.1 Tupaia belangeri chinensis | reverse complement strand
TAACCAACATTATAAAACTGTAGGGGACCAGCAGTTAGCGTAATGGCTATGTCACTGGACTCCCATGTAGCCAACCGCAGTTCAAGTCTTGGACCCGGTGGCTTAAACTCACGCTGAGCGCGTGTGTGTGCGTGCCCAAGATCCTGAGAAGGAAATGGAGGAGAAGGGATTGTGGTGTGGTCATCCCCCCTGGGGGGTGACTTCTTGCTTTCTGTCTCTCTCTCTCTCTCTCTCTTTGTCTTTCTGGCAAGTGCACACACCCTATAGTAAAAACTTCTCCAAATAAATAAACAAAATAAAACTATAGGAACCAAGAAGATAGATACTGGCTTTGCTCTTTGGAATACAGATTTAGGATGTCGTGTCTAATATTAGTTGTATGTGACTACTTAATTTTAATTCAGACTAAAAGTTCAGTTTCTCAGTTTTACTGTCCATTTTTCAATTGCTCAAGAGAATCTTGTGCCTAGCTTCTAACCTATTGGACTTCACAAAGAGGATATTCCTTTCCGTACAGAACGTTACCTTGAATAGCACTGGTCTAGAAGAAACACTGCTGTGGTCTCTCAGGTTTGCAGACTTACATATACCATAGTGTGGGCTTAAGGGAAAAAAAAAAGACCTGATATTGATGATGGTTGTATATTGTGTGTACAGAGATACTAAGTGCATCTTTTGGTCTGTTTATTTTACAGAATGAAATAGAAAGTGGGAAAATAATATTTTCAGAGCATCTTCCCTTAAGTAAATTGCAGCAAGGCATAAAATCTGGTACATATCTCCAAGGAACATTTAGAGCCAGCAGAGAAAATTACTTAGAAGCTACGGTATGGATTCATGGAGACACTGAAGAAAATAAAGAGGCAAGTATGTGAATAAATTTCTTATACACTAAAATACTTTTTATTATCTTTAGTAAGTATTTAAAACTTTTACATAAGAATTTAAATTTACTTTATCTTCTTAGTTTATCGGCTTGAAAGACAGTTATATCGCAAGTTATAGATGTTAGTGAAATTCATCACTTTTTTAGACAACTACTCGTTGAAGTAAAGCACTGTCTGTGTATTTTTAAGAAAATAAAACCCAGGCCCTCAACTGGTATGTAAGTTAAGGAGGCCAGATCCCACATGGCCCACTGCATGGTTTGAGTCCTGGACTGTCAGTGTGAGAAACATGCTGGGTACGTGTGTATGCACACCTAAAATCCTGAGAGGAGAATAGAGGAGAAGAGATTGTGAAGTGGCCATTCTCCCTGGGGGATGCTTTCTCTCTCTCTCTCTCTTTCTCTCTCTAGTGAACTTAATAAGTAAAAACCCAGTGAAATAAAAATTAAGATGCTTCTGTTTAATGTATGATAACCAGTTAAGGTAAATAGTAGATTATAACCAGTTAAGGTAAATAGTATTGACATGACTTATGCAGAGGACTTCATACACTTTAAACAAGTAGCAATCATTTTGGAGTGCTCACTGGTTGCCAGGTAGTCTTCTAACACTATATGCAGCATTTCATGAAATCTTTAACCATCCTGTAAAAGTAGGTACTCTTTCATTTTCCATGTAGGACCCTAAAATTCAGAGAGTTAATGTAGTTTTCCCACGATCTCTTGATACTCTTGTAATTTATGGTGGAGCCATAAGCATAGCCCATATTTTCTCACCTCTGTTTTTTTTTACTTGATATTGAGAAATTAAGAATATAAAAAAAGGACACTGTAAAGAAAGAAAGCATATAAAGGAAAAGAATCGGATTACAGAGAAATTCTTTGAGTATATATAAACTCGTTAGGTAACCTTCTTATTATTTTATTGCCTTTAAAAATATTTTGGCCCATGCCATTTGTTCTAACAGATAATCTTACAAGGTCTTAAACATTTAAACCGAGCTATTCATGAAGACATCGTTGCTGTGGAGCTTTTGCCCAAGAGTCAGTGGGTAGCTCCATCTTCTGTGGTTTTACATGATGAAGGTCAGAATGAAGATGATGCTGAGAAAGAAGAGGAGAGAGAACAAATGGTATGAAATCAAAGAGGTTGTTTGTTTGTTTGTTTGTTTTTTGTCTGTGTAGCTTTGTATTAATGTGTTATCTTTGGGGAAGTTAAAGACATTTCATAGCTTTCAAATTTACTGAATGAAATTACACTTCCCTAAATTCAATGTATGTCATACACACAGTTTTTTCTTTTTATTTGCTCAACTAAATGGTTTTAAATACGGGAAGACAGTTAAGTATGAAACTGGTAACCTGTGGTATCCAACTTTTAATCTTAATTAGTAAGGCTTCGGTAAATAGAAATTAGAAATTTTCCGAAATACTCTCTGTAATGTTAAAGTTTTCTCCCACTGATACATGTATTTCTGGACCTTTAGATTTAGGTATATTTAATCATATCTTTTCTGTTACCATATTTATCATGAAGAAAATGCCTTCAATTATTTACTAGCTAAGTCTGTTTGACATATGAGCTTTCTATTTCCATATTTTATAATTCTAAGAATAATAAATATCTAAAACTTTTGTATAATAGTTCGTTTTTCATCAATTATATTCAGTACTCTGAGATCGTATTATAACATTATCCTTAGAAAATCCGGTCCTTTGGAGCATATTCGAGGTGAAATGCCAAAAGATCATCTGTTGTGTTTGACAGCAAAGTCTACTTTATTCCGATTTTTATTTTGGATAAAGGAGAACTTTTAAAATGCATCTCTTTTAATGAATTAATAAAGAGAACTGGTCATAAACCACACGGCTAATTAGTGCAAACTAGTATTAATTAAAATGTTAATCTAATTCCCAGACGTGTATTTGTATTTTAGTCAGTAAATCCTCATTTAAACCTGAACCCAAGTAGAGTTCTAACATTTAATCTGTTATGTTTAGTTTTTCTTTGCTTTTTTATTCTCTGCTTTTGTTGTGCTCTGTTCAGCTTTTATGGTTTGATTTGGCATACTCTTGCCTAGAATTTTGGGGCTTCAAGATTCTTTATTTTCATGTCATAATGTACTCCCTGAATATATTAGTATCCACCTATGTATTCTGGTTTTTAATATACAGTAATGTCACATATAGAGAAAAAATTAACTAGAGATTTTTGTTTTTGTTTCTCAGCTTAAGACTGTTGTAAATGAGAAAATGCTAAAGCCTACAGGTAGAGTTGTAGGAATAATAAAAAGGAATTGGAGACCATATTGTGGCATGCTTTCCAAGTCTGATATTAAAGAGGTAAGTAAAGAACATTTTATATAATAAAAAATGATAGCATTTATCGAACTTTTAACTCCTCCCAGATTTTTTGTGTGTAAAATCTTTTTTCCCAATTTTCTCTAGTCAAGAAGACATCTCTTTACACCTGCTGATAAAAGAATCCCTCGAATTCGTATAGAAACCAGACAGGCTTCTACATTAGAAGGACGGAGAATTATTGTTGCTATTGATGGTTGGCCCAGAAATTCCAGATACCCAAATGTAAGCTTAAAGTATTTATTTTAGGATATTTAACTAACATTTTGTGAATAATACGCATATCTTTTTCTATTTTTTTTTTTTTTTAAATGTTAGCTATAGGGCGTAAGTGCTCACTGGAGGGGGAGCATGAGAAATCATCCTTGAAAGGGGGGGTTACCACACTGTAATCTCTTCTTCTTCATTCTTGTGTTGGGATTTTGGGCCATGCATGCATGCACATATGCCCAGTGTGATTTTCAAGCCACCAGATTCAGGACTCAAATGGTGCATTCAGCCATTCAACTGCCTTAACCACCATAACACCTGACTGGCACAGTATTGGTATAAAATCTATTTTTATGTAGGATTTGCACTGAAACTTAGGGTTATTTCAGTTACTAGGTTAGCATATTTGATTGAAAATTAATTTTAGGAAATTCTAGTGTAAATTGCATGGTTATTTTTACTCATATTTCCAGATGAATAACTTTCATTGACTATGACTGTGGAAAAAGTATTTGAGTCCTATCTACATAGATTCTAATCAACAAATTTTGAAGGTACTGTATTTGATGCACACTTTGAACATGAAAGTTAATAGGCAGATGTTTAATGACTTAAGCTTTCATGAAAGTCCATCCATCATGAATAAGTTAAGTCTTGTCATTTTTGCCTTTAATTTACCAAAGTGTCATTTTAAAGAATTTATGGGAACATTTTGAAACACTGAAGTAATGTATAAATGCTGAAGAATTTATTATGATAGTAAAAACACAACTTGGTTATACAATAGGCCTTTCTAATAATACCTTTTGGTTTTAGGGACATTTTGTGAAAAATCTAGGTGATGTTGGAGAGAAAGAGACTGAAACAGAAGTTTTGTTACTTGAACATGATGTTCCTCATCAGCCTTTTTCACAGGCTGTTCTTAGCTTTCTGCCAAAGATGCCCTGGAGCATTACTGAAAAGGTAAGTTGAAAAGAATTAATAGTGACAGTAAAAGTTATTATATCCTACCTGTTTTGTTAAATTGTGTGTTTGCTTTTCTTTCCCCTCGGTGTGGAAATAATATGAAACATTTATTTGATATATTGGACAAAAAGAGCTAAGAGTAATCCAGCTCTACTGCAGCATTACACGAATTCCTCCCTTAGCCCCAGCATAAGCCTGCTTTTAAATATGTAGAAATCATGATCTCTCTTCTGTATTTGGTTGGGTAAACTCTCAAACTATTTCGCAATCCTTTCTTTACTGAAAGGTAAGTTTATGTTGTAGTCGTGATGTTGAAAAAAATGTCTTTCTTTACACTGTGGCATCTTTCAGGACATGAAAAACCGTGAAGATCTGAGGCATTTGTGTATTTGTAGTGTGGACCCCCCAGGATGTACTGACATAGATGATGCTCTGCACTGTAGAGAACTAGAAAACGGAAATGTGGAGGTATTCCTATTGCGATGACATTCTTGCCTAAATATAGGTCTGTTCTCAAGTCCATATTCTTTTGACCCAGGATGAAATTTGTAAATTACCCATGTGAAGTATAGTTACAGCTTCAGAAACTAATGAGCATGTGCTAGAAGTTGAAGTGGTAGATATAACTGAGTCTTTTTTAAATTTAGCTAGTTCTTTTCTTCTTATAAACTCACTGGTGTATTTATCCCATTAAGGATGGTTGACATCTTATTTCATTTTAATAAGGTTGGTGTTCATATTGCCGATGTTAGCCATTTTATTAGGCCAGGAAATGCCTTGGATCAAGAATCAGCCAGAAGAGGAACAACTGTATATCTTTGTGAAAAGGTAAATGTATTGACTTTAAAATTTTTTAGCAATCATGGCCGCTTGCATTCTTGAACAGTCACAGTTTGAAATAGTATATGAACTAGCTAGAGGAAACAAAATAAGATGGTCTTAAATCCCTTAAAATGTTGCCAAGATTTGTTTTTGAAATAACAAGTATGGTTCCCATTAACATAAAAATTGTGAAGATGAAGGGTAGGGTTTAGCTTAGTCTGTTATGAATTCGTTGTCAGAATTCCTCCATGGAGTTTTTTCTGTACCAATGTAGTTTCTTATTTTAGCATTTCTAAAGCACATTATGTCATTTTTGTTAGGTCCAGTCATAGTGCTGGTTGGGCCCTGGTCAAGTTACCAAGTACAAATCTATAGGACCAGAGGGTTCAGACTTTCCGAGAATAGCTACTGGTGGTCAGCATACAGGACTTAAACTTAGAGCCACTGATGTGAAGTCCAATTTACTTTTATTGCTTTCCTTCTGTAACAGTCTTGCTTAAATATTTTATGAGAATCAAACTTTTTGAATTTTTCTTAATTATTCTATTTGCAAAGACCAGCACACTTCCTTTTTTTCCTTGTCATATGAATGCTATTTGAGAATCAAACCTCAATAAGATTATGACTATAGCTAAGTAATCTAGGTCTTTTATCTTTTACAGAGGATTGACATGGTTCCAGAGTTGCTTAGCTCTAACTTATGTTCCTTAAGATGTAATGTTGACAGGTATTTTTGCATGTTTTTTCATAAGAACATTGTATTTGCTGTTTATCTACCTAATTACCATTAACAGCTATTGTCTAATGTCTCCCACAGACTGGCATTTTCATGTATTTGGGAAATGAATCACAATGCTGAAATCTTAAAGACGAGGTTTACCAAAAGTGTCATTAATTCCAAGGTACATTTCATCATCCATGTCTAATGTTTAATTTTTTCGGTATTTTTTAAAATTTCCTAGATTAGAGAAAGTTAGGCTTACAGAGTTAGAAAATTTCCTCTATTGTTGCAGCAAAATCTAGTTATCTGTTAAATTCTTGATGTTATTCAGAAATTAGTTTTTTGCGGAAGTTTTCTTATATTTAAAAACTTATAAAGCCTATATACTTGAGAGGACCAAAGAGATGATTTTATGCACTAACTCAGGAATCCAGTAATTGAAGTTGCTCCTGCTTACAAATGTTAATATTTTTAAAGTTACCATGCACAGTTTTCACTTAGAAAAGGTGTTAAATCATATATGAATTTCAGTGAAACTTAAAATCTTTTTCAGACAGAATAGAGCCAAATTGTCTTTTTTATTCTTTTTTTAGTACTTCTTCTAGATACCCTTATATTCTCTCTCACTTTGCCCTAAATCTCTTTCTAGGTTTGCGAAACCCCTTTTCTTGTAATGATTAGTTTTTCAAATGTACCCTTTTTTTGTCTGTTAAGCATCATATCATACTTTCTGTCCTGATTACTGGTGATTAGAAAAAAGCAGTGTCTTTATACAGTTGTTTATTAGGGCACATGCCAGAGAGAGAGAAAGAGAGACATTGCCAGCCAGGGGTGATGGCCCTGCCGTAATTCCTTCTTTTGGAATTTTGGGCATATGGACCTGGAGTACATCTTAGGCCACTGGCACTGGGACTCAGAATTGAAGTCAACCATGTAGGAGTCCCGTGCCTTAACCCCATGCCACCTGCTGCCCCCTGCATTTGTATTTTTTAAAAAGAATGATTTTACAATTTTTCCAGACTTGGTCAGTATAACAAAATCATGTGGAAAAAAAACATTCAGGTGACCATAGTAACAAAATTTTTTAGAAGGTAAGCTCTTAGGCCTTAGTAGATTAGTTGGGTCTCCTAGGAATCTGACCTGACCCACCTTATCTAACTTATAATTTGATTTTTAATATTTCTCTTAGTTGATTTTTACTTAATGAAGCTGCTTTTTTTGGTCAGTATAAAAAATTGTAATTTCCCATGTATAAAAAGGAATAGAAGCAATTGTTAGTATATTTGGGCTGTTTGTCACTACAGATTACCTAAAATCTCTATTATGATTTCTTCCATTTTTAAGTACTTAATTATAGATATTTAGTAGATTCCTGCAAAGCATGTTGTTATCTGGAATCCTGCAGTCTTTTTAATTACTGATTACAAGGGAGTAATGATCATCTGGGTAGAGTATCATTTTATAGTTGTTATCAGAGACTAAATTTAAGCTTTTATCTTTATTAATAACATTACCTAAGTGTTTACACATTAACTGAAATACAACAGTAAATTTAAGCAATTACTAGCAATACTGCCATTTATTTTGTATTTACTTGAGTTTGTTCTTATATATTGCCTCAGATAAGAGTTAATGAACCAGAATCATAAGTGTGAAGTGTCAATATTAACAGCTGTGAATTTCTCTTGTTACTGATTTTAGGTTTTCTGAAATCATGAATTTTACATATGTAGTGGACATATGAAATCATCATAAACTAGTTTTTATTTGTAGGAGTTGTATTAATAGATGATTTCCTTTTCAGGCTTCTCTTACATATGCTGAAGCTCAGATGAGAATTGATTCCGCAACCATGAATGACGATATTACCATTAGTCTCCGTGGACTAAATAAACTAGCCAAAATTCTGAAGAAAAGAAGAATTGAGAAAGGGTATATTTTAAGAAATCAGAGATGTGTCTTACTTCATTTATCATAGTATTAAGATGATTTGTAGACTTTTTAAAGTGTTTTATGATGGACATTGATGAATCATTTTTATATATTTTTTAGAGAGATTGTTTTGCTGTAGGGTATGTGTGCTTGCCAGAGACACAGAGACAGGTAGCAAGAAATCATACCCCAGGGGGATGCCCTTCTCCTTCATTCTCCTCTCAGGATTCTGGGCATGCAGGCACACATGCCTAGCATGAGGTTTAAGCCACTGGGTCCAGGACTCAAAGCATGGTCAACTATGTGGGAGTCTAGCGACGGAACCATTATGCATGCTATCTGCTCGTCTCTACATTGATAAATATTTAACAAAATGAATAGAGACCCTTTAAATGGAGACATTCTATTTCTTCCTGGTACCTTTTAAATGTTAACAACTTGATTCTAGATTGGACAGGAATTACGTTATTTGTTGTACTAGAAAATGGTATTTTTGAAGGGGGGCCATCAGGTGACATGGTGGCTAGAGGTGCTAGACTCCCACATGGCTAACCTTGGTTTGAGTCCTGGGCCTGGTGACTTGCTTTTTCACTTTCCCTCTCTCTCTGATCAACCTAGAAAATAATAATAAATTAAATTAAATAATTCTTTTTTTTTTTATAAAGACCTTGAAGAAAATTCTAGGAAACAAGAATTCTTTAGAACTTCTAGGGATTGCTTCTTTTTCTTTTTTCCTTTTTTAAGATTCTTTTTGTCATAGGGTGTGTGTGCTCACTGGAGAGAGATGAAAAATGAGAAATCATATCAGGCTCCCCATGTGAGGTGGCCACACCAAAGTCTCTTCTCGAGCATTTTCCTCTCGGGATTTTGAGTATACATGCATACCTGCACGTGCACCTGGCATGTTTTTCAGGCGGCTGGGTCTATGACTCTCCCCGTAGAGTTGGCCATGTGGGATCTAGCGCCTTACCCACCATGCCACCTGTTGACCAGGGGTTGTTTCTAATTTCAATTAGAAGTGAATTTTCAGGTTGAGCATTGGTGTTCAAATGTAGATGAAGTCCTTTATTCACTTTATAGTTGGAAAGAGATAACAATGAAAGGTTACATAGAAATTGAGATAACAATGAAAGGTTATATAGAAATCTAAGATTCATCTGATAGCTAGTGGCAGGTTCAGGTCTTTTAACTATTATTTGATAGCATTTGCCTAACTCCAAAAGACATATACGTAAGATAGAGACTACTCGGATTTTTGGACAGAAAACAGAAAGAAGAAATTTGATTCTTGAAAGACATGATCAGCTGTCAGAAGACACCAAGTACGTGAACCTTTCAGATGTTCTCTAGGCTTCCATGCCCATTCAGAGTAGGGTAACCAGGAGTTACTGCTAGTGTTTTTGTTGGTGAGTGCAAACTCTGCATCTGCATTTTGTCATAAGATGCACCTATTTAAGTTTAAGTTTGTTAAAAGAAAATTAAATTGCGAGTTTAGTTCCTCAGTGTCACTAGCCACATTTCAGGTGCTTTGTTGCCATATGTGGCTCATGATTACTGTATTGGACAACATTGAAATAGAATGTTTTCATCACTGCAGAAAATTCCATTGAGCAATATTGTCCTAACTAACTAGGCTAAGAAACTTCTCTAATACCTCATTTTTCTATGGATTTTAATACAGTCCTAAATTTGAAACTGTGTTAGGATGATTTGGATACACTAAAACTCAATGGAAAAGCAAATCTTGTTCACACTTGTGACTTTAAGAGGAATATATTGAAATAATTGGATTTTTTGTAATGTTGCAAAACAAAAGGTTATTCAATACATTTTTTTATTAGAAGGTTTAGAGTTTGCCAAGCATAAGAAGAAAAACTTGTGTAATTTCTAGAAAGTCTTTTTAAAAAGCCAAGTAAGTAAAGTGCAAATTAAAGCGTTTATTTTGGTGGAATTAAAGTAAGATTTTTTTTTTTTTTTTCTGTAGTATAGTTTCTCAAAACCAGAAAAGAGGGCCAGCAGGTGGCTTGGTGGTTAGGCCACTGAACTCCCACATGGCTGATCATTGTTTGAGTCTCAGATCTGGTGGCTTGCTTCTTTACTTTTCCCCCTCACTCCTCCTCACCCACCCCCAGTGAGTGCATATGCCATATAGCAAATTTAAAAATAATAATAATAAATTAATAAATAATTCCTAAAAAGTTTCTTAGACTAGAGAACCAGCAGTTAGCGTAATGGCTATGTCGCTGGACTCCCACGTAGTCGACCGCGGTTTGCGTCCCGGACCTTGTGGCTTAAAACTCATGCCGGGCGCGTGTGCGTGTGTGCCCAAGATCCCGAGAGGAGAATGGAGGAGAAGGGATTGTGGCGTGACCATCCCCTCTGGAGGGTGATTTCTTGCTTTCCGTCTCTATGTCTCTCTCTCTCTGTCTGGCGAGCGCACGTGCCCTATAGCGAAAACCCCTCCAAAAAAAAAAAAGTTTCTTAGACTGACTCTGGCTGGTTTCATATTTGCCAACACAGTAAGTGCATGTAAAGCTCTTAACTGGTATGTTATCTGACATATCTCTTGAATATTAATAGCCACCAGTACTTAGAACATATTTTAATATTTGCTTTTGTATTTTATCAGTCTACATTCTGTTGGCTGAATTTTTCTGAAAGATACTTCCAAACTATGGGTTTTCTGATGTTACCAACCTTAACAGTGGCAGCTCACCTTTTGCCCTCTCCACTGTCCCCCACCCCAGTACATTGTTTTCTGTAGTAAAGAAAATATTGCTAATTACTTTCTATATTTTAAAACCCGATTACAAACCCTTGCATCTCAGAAAAAACTCAGTAGTTTAGGTACAGAAAATAATGACACCCTCAGCAGCACAAGGACTCAATTTGTTGTATTGCTGTTGTCCTCTTCTGTTAGTTTTAAACTTCTAAAATACTAAACTGGTCATGAAAATAGAACATAAAACAGCATTGTTACAAGTGAATGATTATAACATACTAGCTATAGACATTTTCTGATTTCAGAAGATCATTTCCAGAATTTAGTCTCCGTCACTGTCTTCTTACCTGACTTTACTCTTTTAATCTAATTGCTTCCTCTTGAATTTTTATTTAGGGCTTTGACTCTCTCTTCTCCAGAAGTTCGATTCCACATGGACAGTGAAACTCATGATCCTATAGATCTGCAGACCAAAGAACTTAGGTATGCAACTTTTTGATGGACAGTAGAAAAAATTCTGACTTTAATATTTAGCATATATATTAATAACTAAAACATTTGTATCCGAAATATCATCATCATATTTACTAGGGTTATGATTTCTATAGATTTCCTTGGCTTATGAAATATATAGAATAGTAAAGTTGACCTAACTTTTTAGGTTTTTTAATGTAAAACTAGGATTAGTAGTATAATAGAAACATTTTCTTGAGTTCTATTGATGTATGTGGTACAGTAGCATTTGACTGCAAATAGTTGTGGTAACTAAGTAAAAGATTGCCCTGATTAATTTGTTAATCACTTATGCTGATGTAGAAAATACTGGGATCGGTTAGAATAGAAATACCAAGACCGTGGCTTTAAAGCAGTCCCTAGGTTGGGAGCTTACTTCTGCCACTACTGTCTGTTTAGTTCCAGCAGCTTACTGGATCTCTCTCTATGCCTCCATTTATTTTTCTTTAAGTTGTCTACATCAGATAATACCTTCTTCATAGTATGTGAAGAGTATTGCAGATGTTACTGTTGTTATTTAATTAGAAGCAAGGATGCTTCTGGTTAAATCATAGTCTTGGTCTCTTTCCATGCCTGTTATGTGAAGTAATTTTGAAATTAGGCATGCATATATACTTTTCTAGTAGATGACTGAGGGAAATATACTCAGATGTTTTACTTAGAACCAGTATGTGATTTAGAGCTAAATTTTTTTTCATTTCTTGGGGCGAACTTCTGTATAAATATATCTCATGTTAGTATTAAATAATTACCTCTGCACTAAGAAGTTGTTTGAACAAAAAGTTTTCCCAAAGTAGAATCACCCATTTCTTACTCAGAAGAAAAACCATGTTGCAAGATACCGTCCCCATATGATTGGTGGTCTTCCTAGTATTTTAGAAATCAGTGTACTTCAGGAATCTTGTCAAGAAGTTAAAAGGTGTTATTAAAAATAGAAACATGAATGAAAGATTAATAATGTATGTTCATGACTTGGGATAACCTATAAATGTATATAGACTTAACTATTGTGTTGTCAGAAAGTCATGATGCTTTTTTTTTAAGAGAGGTTTTTTCTATAGGGCGCGTGCGCTCACCAGAAAGACAGAGAGACACAGAGAGATAGAAAGCAAGAAATCACCCCCCAGGGGGGATGGCTACACCGCAATCCCTTCTCCTTCATTCTCTTCTCGGGATCTTGGGCACGCATGCACACGCGCCTGGCGTGAGTTTTAGCCACTGGATCTGGGACTCGAACTGCTGTCGACTACATGGGAGTTCAGCGACATAGCCATTACATTAACTGCTGGTCCCATGATGCATTTTTTTCATAGAAAAGTATTTGTCATGACTTTTCCAAAACCCTGTATATATAGAATGAAAACAGTATCGGATTTGTTAAAAATTTTGAGGTCAAAGTTTGTGGACTTGGAATCTGGTACTGCTAATGACTTTGACCTTGAGGAAGAACATAACGTTACATATTCTTAGTTTTCTCATCTGCAAAAGTCTATGTGTGTACTTAGTGCATAATGTGGCACTACTTAAGTACCTACTTAAGTAGACATAAATACGATCTTTCCATTTTAGTGATTTATTGGTGAAAGTTTTAATTTTTTTATAACTAGCTTTAAATTCTTCTAAGTAAACTTTATTTTTATGGGTTTACAGTTAAATAAAAATCTCTTTGGGCCCAAAAACTTAGGGTATAAAAATTCTTATATTAGATATTATGTATTAATAGAACTAGTGAGGCTTCTATTCAGTGCATTTAAAAAAAAAATCTCAGATAATATTCATAGAGTAGATGTGTAGTAGAGAGATATTTAGCATAGTAGAGAATTGAAAGATGTAGGTTATTAAAAATACACATGTACACATATTCAAGTGTTTACATAGGAGATGCTTCCATTATTTTGATAGGAGAAAAGGTAACCAGTGAATAGACATGATACCTCGTACTCTCGAATTCTCTTTCCTTGTTTAATGCTCTTTCTACTACCAGAGAAACAAATTCCATGGTGGAAGAATTTATGTTACTTGCCAATATCTCTGTTGCAAAAAAAATTCATGAAGAATTTTCTGAACATGCTCTGCTCCGAAAACATCCTGCTCCACCTCCATCAAATTATGAAATTCTTGTTAAGGCAGCAAAGTCCAAGGTATGGTCATGTAGTTTGAAAAATCATTCATGTTTGTGTTGTGAGCTCCATTCCCCTGCTTAACTTATTTTCACTTCTCCATAAAGGTTTTGTCGTTTCTTGATGCAAAAATATGCCAGTAGTTCTTTTATTCTTTTTTTTTCCTTGCCAGAGAATGTCTACACTTGCCAGAGGGAGATGGAGAAAGCACCTTTTAATGGGATGTGGCCACCACCACAATCCCTTCTCTCTGTCTCCATCATGTTGTTATCCTGGGCAGGCACTCATTCAGCAGCCAGCTTTTTTCTCAAACTACTGGTGCTGGAATTCGCACTGTACAGTTGGCCATGTAGGATCCCATGCTCTTAAGCACTGGGCATTGCAGCCAATCCTAGTAATTCTCTTGATGAAAAAAATCATCTAACTTGGGTATGGTTATCTGTTCTTAAATTGAAGTCATCCGCTTAGTAAAATCCTTTAATTTCTTTAAAGACCACCCTATGCTGAAGTCCTGGGCATATAAAGCTTTTTATATCTGTATGCCCTTACAGTTGTTTTTTTGTTTGTGTTGCTTTGCGAAGGCATTTATGAACTGCTTAACTTTAGAGTTTTATAGATAATTTTAGCTCAGTTAAACTCTTCACATCAAGTCCTTAAGAAGTAAGTCTTATCTATTGCGTAAATGGAAGAGGAAGAGTATAGAAAGAGCACCATTTTCTCAAAATTAGGAATTTCCTAACCCCGCTGGTGACTGACTATAGCTTACTTTGGCTTTCCTTGCATTACCTGGTCAGGCATCATCTTTCCTGTGTAAAGAGCAGGAAGGAGGAGTGTCGGTTCTCAGGGCGTTATTCTAAAACAATGGAGTGTTACTGATTTTGTCTTAGATCTTTGTGGTGCACCTACCAGTTTTTCACTTCTCTACTCCAAGGCTTACTGTGTAAATTGGGGAATTTTCTTTCATTTAAGTATTTTAGGGTCATTTCCTAGGGTAGAACAAAGCAGTTAAATTTAATAAATCAAGAATACTGTTCTAATAGAGCTATAGTGACGAATGAAATTTTGTTTCTTGCTTTTTCCTTCCATTCAAAATATCTGCAGAAAAAATTCCAGACATGCTGAACAGTATCCAGATCTGCTTTAATTTTCTTCACTCACCACAGAGGTTAAGAAAGCACAAACTGGACTTTGAGAAATAACACTACTGTTACCCTTCCCTTTCTCCCCTTGAAACTTCTTCAGAATCTTGATACTTAAGTAATTTTAAATGCAAATAATTTTAAGCTTTAATGTTGCATAAAATAATTAGTGCTTTTTATGAATTTTCTCCTTAATTAAGGATCAAAGGCCTAAATAGAGGTTATATGGTCAAAAATAATGCTGTGTTCTTTCTCATTAGTTATCTTAGAAGACATAATGATACCCATCTAAAAATGTTTAAGATGGTACTCTTTTCCTCCTTTTTATTCACAGAATTTGGAAATTAAAACTGATACAGCCAAGTCTTTGGCTGATTCTTTGGACCGGGCTGAATCTCCTGCTTTCCCGTATCTAAACACTCTGTTAAGAATATTAGCCACCCGCTGTATGATGCAAGCTGTGTACTTCTGTTCTGGAATGGATAATGATTTTCATCACTATGGCTTAGCATCCCCGATATATACACATTTTACTTCACCCATCAGAAGGTATTTTTTTTCCCTATGAAATGAAAGGAGATAGTTGTTTTTTTTTTTTTTAAAGATATTTTAATACAGACATACCATGGTCTGATTGTGCTTTCATACTTCTAGATATGCAGACATTATTGTTCACCGACTGTTGGCTGTGGCAGTTGGGGCTGACTGTACTTATCCTGAGTTGACAGACAAACACAAGCTTGCAGATATATGTAAAAATCTCAATTTCCGGCACAAAATGGCACAATATGCTCAACGTGCATCAGTGGCTTTTCATACCCAGGTATTTCCCTTCTGTCAGTAATGGTAGAAGAAATGTGGTTTTGTCCATTCTTAATTTAATTTCAACATATTTGAAGAAAATTTTTAATACTGTTGTATGTTATTTTCCAGTTGTTTTTCAAAAGCAAAGGAATAGTAAGTGAAGAAGCCTATATTCTATTTGTAAGAAAGAATGCCATTGTGGTATTAATTCCGAAGTATGGTTTAGAAGGTACAGTTTTTTTTGAAGAAAAGGACAAACCACAGCCACGGCTTATCTATGATGATGAGGTACAGTATTTCTAATAGTTTTGTTTTCTTTGGTGGGAGACAAGGCACTTTTTGACAGTTCACAAATGCGGTCTATAAAGGATAAAGCTTTTTGCATACCGTACAGTTTAATTAGGTCAACTGAGCTATAGTTTTATTCACCATTTCTCATCTCTATTTATCTTCTCATTTAACAGTGTCCTTTATCTCTTTCTTTTATACCAGATATAGTTTTACCCTAGGGACAGATAAAGGAATAAGTGGCAGGTTATGTTTAGGGGAGATAACTTAAGTGACTTTCCATGTCTCTTATCTGACACACTCTACTCCCTAACCTTAGCAGAACTACAATTCTGAGAGTGTGTTTAAACAGTAAATCTGCCTGGAGGACGTTTCTGCTTCTTTACTAGACCAGCAGTTTCCTTATTAGTAGGGAGACAGTCCCAAGATTAATGAAGACACATTGGAATCACCTTAATGAAAGGAGATAGTATGCATATAAGGAGGTCATATTAATATCTATGTGAAACTACTAGTTTGGTGGCTTTGTATTGAACATCTAGATGCTTATTAATAATGGAGTTAACTTGTAAATTATTGTGAAAGAGAAACTATAAAGAATTAGAACAAAGCCTCAGGTGTGAAAAGCAATTAAGAATGATAAAATGTGTTTTGCTTAGATACCTTCACTTAAAGTAGAAGATACAGTGTTTCATGTATTTGATAAAGTCAAAGTAAAAATCATGCTAGACTCGTCTAATCTTCAGCATCAGAAAATTCGGATGTCCCTCGTAGAACCACAGGTAAGACCAAACTTCTCATTTCCATGTTGTGATGATAGGTATTTTGGGAAAGAACGGGATATGGTTATAGCAAATCCTACATGCTTCCTGATTTCCTTTAGCCTTATTAAGATCACAGACATTTGAGATTCTTTTGAGATCTTGGTGCCAAAATCAAAGATCTTCAGTTTATTTCCTCTGAGTTTCAAAATCCTCACTTTGGAAGGCAAAGTATAGGTGTTTCACCCAAGGTACTGGTCTTCAGCATTTGTCCTGCTCCAGCACACCTGCGCTCTCTGTGAAGCACAGTGACTCCACTGGCAAAACTGCACGGAGGAAAGGCTGTGCTATAGTTAAAAACACTATATTCTGTTTGTAAGAAAGAATGCTATTGTGGTATTAATTCCAAAAGTAGTCTTTTTGGAAAAATAAAAGACAAACCACAGTTACAGCTTATTTATGAAAAGATTTACTTACTAAATGACATGCTTCTCCCTTCTTGAGACCATGTCTACCTTTGCATTTTTTTTCCCACTCTTAACCGTGCATGTAAAACACACACACTTTCTGTGTAAGACCTTTGTGAACCCCCTTTCTCTGTCTCTATGCCAACCTACATCCTTTTAAACTTGAAAGTTACATTGAGGAAGGGGAAGGTGATAAGCTCTGTTATTTTTGCTTTTAATCAGCTTATTTTTCCTTGTTTATGTTACTTCAGATACCAGGAGTAAGCATTCCTACTGATGGTTCAAACTTGGACCTTAATGAACCAGAGACGAAGAAGAAGAAGCTTGGAAAATAACTACGATTCAACAACAGAACGTCAAAGACTATTTTCCTTTGTTAAAAAAAAAAAAAAGTACTTGAGAAGACTCTTTTAATCCTAAGTGTATAGTACGGTTTGTTGCTTTTTAATACATTTTAATAATTTTAGAAATTTGCATTTTTATTGCACTGTTGACTGGATCCATCCCATCATACTGAGTCAGTTCTGGATTGAACACAACTATTTGTACAGAAAACTTCAATTGGATGTCCATTACTTAAATACTGATAGGACAGCAACTTCAGGGATCTGTAAAGATCATTTTTAAATAGCACTCATCTGTTCATTGAGGAGATTAATTTTGCATAAGTACTTTGATTATAATATTGGTAGAAAGTAACTATCAATTTCCTACAGAGGAAAATAGAACATCTTTAGAGGGAACACTCCTTCTTTCAAAATCTTGAAAGCTGTTGTGTTTGATATGTTATCTCTTTGCCATCTTTAATTTACCTAATTTACATTAAGTTCCCTTACTATATTAAAAAGTCTCCTGGTATTTTATTAGTGGTCCTTAAACAGCTGTGAATGTTTGTGAATTAGAAGAAAAGAAGATGAAAGGCAGGATATTTTGACCTGATTGAAAAAAAAATTTTTTATTTTTGGAGAGGTTTTTGCTATAGGGTGCGAAAGAGACAGAGACAGAGAAGACAGAGACAGAGAGACAGAAAGTGAGAAATCACCCCCCAGGGGGGATGGCCACACTGCAATCCCTTCTCCTCCAGTCTCCTCTCAGGATCTTGGGCGCACATGCACATGCACCTGGCGTGAGTTTAAGCCACCGGGTCTGGGACTCAAACAATGGTCAACTACATGGATGTCCAGTGACATAGCCATTATGCCAGCTGCTGGTCCCTGTGACTGAAAAAATGTTTCAATACCAGATTATTTGTGGTCATTATCTCTGGTCTTTGGCGCCATTGTCTCCCTAAAATAAGGCATTAGAGCTCAAAGAAAGAATAGAGATGACACATTGAATGTCTACATTTTGTTTTTTATAAAAAAAGGATAGTAGCTTTTATTTTTTTAACTTGTTATAGGGCTCGCATACACTGGAAACAGAAAAGGGAGAGAAAATAAGAAAGCATCTTCCAAGGGGATATAATCATGCCACAGTCCCTTCTCATCCATTCTCCTCTTAGGATTTTGGGCATGCACTCACACATACCATGTTCTTCAAGCCACTGGCTTGGTACTCAAATCATGCCACTATCTGGCCCAATTAATGGATTTTAAATTGCAATTTTATCAGATTATATGAAAAGAATATTATTTAAAGAACCTGTTAAATGGGGACAGATTAAGGCATTCTAATAGAGTATACCAGATTGACTACTTCCCTTGCTAACAAAAGAGGTTAATAATGGTGTTTTCAACGATATTTTAGGATAGGGTTACCCTAAAACTTGTGACTTTGCAAAGCCAGCAGGTAGCACAGTGGCTAAGGCACTGGACTGACTCCCACATGGTAAAACACTATTCAAGTCCCAGACCCAGTGGCTTGAAACTCATGCCAGGTGTGCGTGCGTCCATGCCCAAAATCCCAAGAGAATGGATTGCAGCATGGCCATTACCAGGGGGAGGGCATGATTTCTTACTTTCTCGGTGTCTCCAGCGAGTCTGGAGACACATGCACATCCAGCATGCACCCTATAGCAAAAATCTCTTAAAAGTTTGCTTATAAAATTTCTAAAGTACTCCCAGTGTACAACATCCCTTACTAGTAAAGTAAACTAACAAGGGACTTCAAAAAAATGTAAATAGAAAATGAAATAAAGTATGACTATACTTGGGTACAAAATAAACCCTTGAAATTCATACATAGGTTTTTCATAATAGGTATTTTCCATGGTGTTTTTTGTTTGTTTGTTTGTTTGTTTGTTTTAAGACATTCCCTCATCTCTGCCTTCAAGGAGCTTGTGGTACAATAAGAAAATACTGGCAAATGAACCAGCAGGCAAACTAGGTGTGGGTATAATTACAGTATTTACAATCATGTAAGCATTTGTTGAATATTTCCTGTTACTGAGAAAAATATCCATACATTGAGGGACAGAAATTGTTTTAGTGATAGGTAAGCTGAGTAGTCTGGTCTAAGTGAAATAGGTCATTGGCTAATGCAGTAGAGCACAAGTCAGGAAACTTCTCTGCAAAAGGCCATTTCAGACTTGGTTGACTGGTCTGATTGAACTGTAATACTCAGTTCTTCGGTTTATATAGTGTGGAAGTAGTCAGAGACAATATGGAAAAAGGAGCACAGCTATCTTCCGACAAACCATATAGACATGAAAAGGTAAGATTCATAGTTTCGTTTCTAAAAATTTGATAGAGGGCACATGCACTCCCCAGAGATGGGGATAATGATAAAGCACCTCTCAATGGAGAATGGTCATATCATATAATCCCCTCTCCATTTCTCTCCTTTCAAGACTTAGAGCATGCCAGCATGTTTCTCAAGCCACTAGGTCTGGGGTTCAAACCACACTGACAACCATGTGGGATCCTGCTGCCTTAATCAGCAAGCCACCAGCTAGCTCCATTTAGGTAACTTTTCATAGGTCACAAAATGTTACCCAGTTGAAATCACCCTGCCAATTTAAAAAGTGTCTACAGGCCGTAGTTTACCAGCAATAGAATGGGAACTTCTTGGGACCAGCAGATGGTGCAATGGTTGTTGCAGGACTCCCACATAGTTGATGGCAGTCAGTCCTGGACCTGGCAGCTTAAAGCTCAGTGCTGGGGGGCCAGCAGTTGGCATAATGACTACGACACTGGATTCCCATGTAGTCAACCATGGTTTGAGTCCGGGATCTGGTGGCTTAAACTCATGCTGGGCACATGTGCGTGCATGCCCAAGGTCCTGAGAGGAGAATCAAGAAGGGACTACATGGCTATCTTCCCTGGGTGTCATTTCTCATTTTCTGTCTCTTTCTGGTGAGCACACTTGCCCTATAGCGAGGAAAAAAAAAAAAAAAAAAACCCCAATGCCAGGAATTGGCATTTTTTTTGTTTGGGCCAGGCATGTGCATTTATTTGTGTGTGCCCAAAATCCTGAAAGGAGGAAGCAGGGATTGTGGAGTGGCCATCCCCCCAGGGAGTGATTTCTTGCTGTCTTTGTTGGGCAAGTGCAAGTGCCCTATAGCAAAAATCTCTTAAAAAAAAAAATGGGAGGAGGGGGGACTTCTTAGTAAACAAGGCAAATGATTAATGTCTGTAACCTTTATAAGATTGTTATTTTGTGTCTTAATTATGAAGAAGACCTAATTCAGGCATTAGTTTCATTTTCAATGGTAGTTCTTATACTAACCAACTTACATGAAAATATGTCTCTTGAAACTCAAAAAGCAGTTAGGTAGGTAGGGTTGTAACCTCTTTAACAGATAAGAAAATTTAGGTTTATGCCCTGATGAAGTGGTAAGAGACAGCAGGGATTTGACCACTTTATAATCATTACTGTTACTTATTTCTTGACTATAGTATTAAAAAACCAAAGCCAGTGAGGCTTTTACCTTAGATCCCAAAATATGCTTCTGTATAGCAGTTGTTTTCATATTGTATCTAAAGCTTATGTGACTGAAGACAACTTCTCAGTGCAGTATCTAGCTAGGGACTTCCCGGCTAATGGTTTCATGGTTAGTGTGTTGGTGAAGTGGGTGAATCAGGTACACAAGAACACATCCAGTTAGGAATACACTTACATGATATGGAATACCATACAGGAAGAGTAAGGAAGAAAATGATACAAGGATAATTACGTCTTTATTTCCTAAGGCTATGTATGAATTGCAATTCCCTTTTGAGTGAGACAATTTTAAAAGGTAATTCATGAGTATATACATTCTCCAAGATATTCCCAAACATGTTACATACCCATCTAACTCCCAAGATAATGGAAATTTTTAAAAAAGTATCAACAGTTGACTTGAATACCATGAGATTGACCTGTGTAGATCTACTTACAGATACTTTTTCGAAGACAAGACAAACTATTCATCTTACAAACTTAATGATATTGATGAACACAGCACTATAAACATTTTTCTTAGGATTTTAATATTTTCTTTAGCTTTATACTAAGGATACAGTATTATAATACATAAAACATACAAGATGTGTATCAACTGTTTATGTTTTCATTTAGGGTTCCAGTCAATAGATTATTGGTAGTAAGTTAGGAGGAGTCTAAAGTTATATGCACATTTTCAAGTGCAGAGGCTAATCCCCCTACCCTACCCACCCCTCACCATGTTAAGGGTCAACTGTGGTTGTATTTAAGTTAACATATCTGTCCAACTGGTCATTTATAAGTCAGCCCAGCATGAACCCTACACACTTCCCAGGTTCAGTATTTCTTCTAGTTCTCCATGTGCTATCCCTAGCCAAGTTTGAGTTGAAAATGATGTTCCTACTCTAAGAATAGAGGTATCTTATTGTGAGAATCCCACATTCACTCTACAGATAACACAATGATACCGTCAGTATAACTTTTCTAGTTTTCACATTTTTAAAAAGTAACTAGAGCAATTACCACTGGAATTAGTTTTCCCCACAAAAATTAATAGACTTAAATTTTCAGAAAACCTATGTAACTTTCTTTTCTGCCTCTTCAGTAGATTTGTTTTATATCTAAATAGGAGTTTTTTTACACTGGTTACAATATTCATTTGTTCACAAGTACATATGTAAAAATCTATGGTGCTATCAGTTTTAATATTTTTACACCTGTCAGTAGGAATAAGCTAGTCCACTGACCCAGTAGGATAGCAAATCAGCTCTGTCACATTTCTTTTCTTGTTAAACACATCACTCAAGGTAAGTATAAAAATATTTATTGATAAAAAATAAACATGTAATTCGACAACTGTAAGTTCCAGGAGCTTTCTGTTGTTTCTTTGTAATTAAATTAAGCCCTTGATTTTTCACATTAAGAAGGGAAAGAAGAAAAGCCAAGCATGTTACTTAAAGCAGTTTTTTTCCCAGTTACCATCACATTATTGATCTTGTGCATAAACATGTGAGATTATTACTACTCAGTGAGAGTCTCTGGTTCTGAGAGAGGTATTCTATGGACTGCTGCATGCAGAAGGATTTGCTGTTTTCATCCAGCACCGCTGGGTAGTATGGTCTTGCTGTAAAAAAAAGAGAAAATAGTGTGTTTTCAGTTTAAATAGGACCATCAAGGGTTCAACAGCAAGAGGAGTATCCCTTATCCTTTATGCTTGGGGCCTCAAAGGTTTCAAGGTAGTTTGGATTTGGGAATATTTGTGTGTACATAATGAGGTCTCTTGGAAGGGACACAGATCTAAAGAAAATGCATTTGTTTCACATAAACCTTGTGCACATAGCTTGAAGGTAATTTTATACAACATTTTAAATAATTTTGTGCATGAAACAGTTTATGTACATTGAACCATCAGAAGTCAGGTGCAGAATTTTCCACTGTGGCATCATGCCAGTGCTCCAAAAGATTCAGGT
Source organism: Tupaia belangeri chinensis (assembly GCF_000334495.1). NCBI lineage: Eukaryota > Metazoa > Chordata > Mammalia > Scandentia > Tupaiidae > Tupaia > Tupaia belangeri. The sequence continues at coordinate 2,308,971 of NW_006160140.1, read as the reverse complement.
TTTTTTTTTTTTTTTTTTTTTTTTTAAGAGGTTTTTGCTTTAGGGCGTGTGTGCTTGCCAGAAAGACAAGAGAAAGACAGAAAGAAGCAAGAAATCACCCCTGGGGGAATGGCCACACCACAATCCCTTCTCCATTCTCCTCTCGGGATCTTGGGCATGCACGCACACGTGCCCAGCACGAGTTGAAGCCACTGAGTCTGACTCGAAACACAGTCCACTACATGGGAGTATAACGACATAGCCATTATGCCAAATGTTGGTCCCAAGATTCACATTTTGAAGCATTTCAGATTTCAGTATTCAGGTTGAGATGCTCAAACTTATGTGAACTACTTTAAAAACCTGAATATGGGTTTCTTAAGCTTAATTCTAAAGGGACAGTAAAGATGAAAAAAAAATCAATATTCTATATTAAAAAGAACTCTTTCTGTTTCTTAATGCTATTTGTTTATATGGATAATTACAATGCTAATTCTTAGGATCAACTATCAGAACTTTTCAAGTTAATCTTATAAAGCAAAAGTCAGGTGGACTCCCTTTTAAACTTCATCTGCAGAGTTATGTTCAGTTGCATATTTGCTGATGTTTAGAGTACCTATTAATAAACTAGCATCTAAGAACGGCTGGAGACAGCCAGTGGTGGCCCCAATTTGTTCAGTGAATTGTAATTTCCTGTGATGGTTAAGGCAGCTGGAACTCACATGGCCAATTGTGCAATCAAGTTCTGAACCCTGTGGTCTAAAAACGATGCTAACAACAAATGTGGGCATGCCCAAAACCTAGAGAGAAGAATGAAGGAAAAGGGATGACAGTGTGGCCATCCCTCCTGGAGTAGTGGTGGGGGAGGCTTTCTCACTTTCCCTCTTGCTATCTCTCTATCTGTCTCTGTTGAGTACACATACCCTATAGCAAATTTAAAAAAAAAAAAAAAAGATGCCCTTCCTGACTTGTGAGACCGAAAGAAAGAGACAGACGCATCCTCAAATGGGTCTCATGCTGGGCCAGATAGGTGGCATGGAGGTTAAGGCAGATGGATATCACATGGCCAACTGCGTGGTCTGATTCCTGGACATACTGGCTTGAAAAACGTACCAGGTACATGTGTGTGTACATGCTCAAATCCCAAGAGGAAAATGGAGGAGAAGGGATTGAGGCATGGCCAACCAATCTCCCAGGGGTCCTTTCTCACATTCTCTCTCTCCCCCTTTCCTTCTGAGTACACATACCCTATAGCAAATTTAAAAAAAAAAAAAAAAAGATGCCCTTCCTGACTTAGCAGCTAAAATTATGATGTGCTTCTTCAAATATGAATAGTTATAACTATCATACCTAGAAGGTCAAGTAAGTGTTCTAATAAAAAAAAAATTTAAACTACCTTTATACAGTTTGTGGAATAAGACACATGTATTCTCTATTCAGAGTGACCAAAATTTAAAAGCTATTGGGTTTTAAGAAAATCTTAGCTTTTAATATTTTAAACTTGATGTATAGTTTCTCAATTGTACTATTCCCTTCTCTGATAATGAAAATTTTGTGTTTAGCTTTGAGACATTCTTTAAAACATTTCAAAGATAACAAAATCAACATAAGAGGCAAACATTTCTGATACTATTTCTCATTAATTTTAAAGGACAAGTTTCAAATATTTCAAAGTAGAGCTAATTCTCCCTTTTGTTTGGCCTCTTCTTTAAATGTTTCCACAGAAGGAGAGTTAGAAATGTGAAGTGTTCTAATTTAAAAACTACACTAAGTAGACCAAAAACAGGATAAAGAATGAACAGATGATAATAAACCTTTAAATAAAATGGAGGAATAACAGGTTGAGAAAAGTCACATTTAGTAAATACTTCTAACCAATATTAAGCTTTCTGTTTTCTCCATACCTTGATATTTAAAGCTTGAGATTTATTTTCAACTTCATAGACTTGAACATCACTTTCTTTGCAGTAACTTTCTACCCCAACTGCATCCATAACATTGCTTCCACAGTTCTGTGTATTATAGCCACTATCCATCTGAAGAGAGAAAAAAAATTCCTAAGGATAAAACTGCAAACTCGAACCCACTTAATGGCTTTGTATTGTTAGTTCAACTTTTCATGTTATATAAACTAGCACTTAAGAAGCTGTTCCAGCCCCAAAGAGGAAAAGAATAGGATTGCAGTAAATTTCCAATTTGATATAGGTAATAAACATTTGAGTTCTAAAAAAAAGAAATCACTTGCCCCTACATGTACTATATAGACTATTCTTATTTTCTCCTTTCAACAATCATATTACCTTGTAGATGAGGAAGCTAAAGGCTCAGAAAGGGTAACTTTGTGTCATACAGTACTGAAATGATGAAGTCCAGATTCTGTTCACTGCACAACACTTCACTTACCTACTTAGTGCTGAGCACCCAACCCAACCCCAGAATCTTGCACTTAGCCCTTCCCCGCCAGTTAGGATAGGAGGAAAAGGAAAAGACTACACACTTCTGCTCCACTCACAAACATTTAGAATACATTCTATTAATCATAACCCAAGAAAAAATGTCTCCAGTGTTCAGGGATGATTGCCTATCTGCTTGCTACCAGGAGTGAAGTGCCATTAAAACAAAAGTCTTGTGACATGTAAAATAGAATCTACAATAACACTACATCTCAGGGACAACACCTTGTTCTGCTACCATCCCATAGCTATTTGATCACAACATCAGATTGTTTCCAGAGAATCTGCCAAGTACTCTTCCTCCTAATGTTCATCGCTGCCAACTAACTGGTTCATAATTCAATACTGATACATAACTGAATATATCAAAGGAAAAGTAAGTATGGGGGGGAGTAAGACAAACAGGGAATCTGTCCTTTTCTGTAGAGAGTAGGATCAACGGGAGCCCACGTGAAGATGGTGGCTAACCTCACTGTCTCTCATTAGACCACCACTGATGTCAATGCCTACTGTACTGACAAGACAACACAAACCATCTTGTTACCCACAGCCTACATACTTCAACATGAGCATCAGTATTATTTTACAGGATGAGGCACTAAAAAAGATTTTTAAAAATTATGCTCTATTCACCATCAAGTGGACCTCAAGATCCCAGTCTAGAATTAAGAAAATCTTAATTTAAACTTCTAGTGATTACTAGAAGGGACCAGGAGTTAGCGTAATGACTATGTCGCTGGACTCCCATGTACCTGACCGTGGTTCAAGTCCCGGACCCGGTGGCTTAAACTCATGCTGGGCGAGTATGCGTGTGTGCCCCAAGATCCCGAGAGGAGAATGGAGGAGAAAGGATTGAGGTGTGGCCATCTCCCCGGGGGCGTGTGATTTCTCGCTTTCTATCTCTCTGTCTTTCTCTGTCTTTCTGGCAAGCACACGCGCCCTATAGCAAAAACCTCTCAAAGAATTAAGAAAATCTTAATTTAAACTTCTAGTGATTACTAGAAGGGACCAGGAGTTAGCGTAATGACTATGTCGCTGGACTCCCATGTACCTGACCGTGGTTCAAGTCCCGGACCCGGTGGCTTAAACTCATGCTGGGCGAGTATGCGTGTGTGCCCCAAGATCCCGAGAGGAGAATGGAGGAGAAAGGATTGAGGTGTGGCCATCTCCCCGGGGGCGTGTGATTTCTCGCTTTCTATCTCTCTGTCTTTCTCTGTCTTTCTGGCAAGCACACGCGCCCTATAGCAAAAACCTCTCAAAAAAAAAAAAAAGTGATTACTATAGTGGCACCATGCTGCCTTAAAATGGTGTATCTATGTCAGTCACCTTACAGACACTTTAGTACTAAATTTACTTTCTACCACATAATTCAGATACCACTGTGTCTTTTTTTGAGGGGAGGGGAGAGATGTTTGCTTTAGGGTGCACACACTTGCCACAGAGACAGAAAGCGGGAAGTCACCCCCCAGGAGGGATGACCATGCTACAATCTCTTTTCCGTTTTCCTCCCGGAATCATGGGCATGCACGCACATGCGCCTGGTGTGAGTTTGAAGTCACCAAATTTAGGACTCACACCGTGGTTGGCCATGTGAGTGCCCAGTGACATAACTGCTAAGCCACTGTGTCTTAAAAACCGTTAATGATTCACAGTGTGTAAGAGTTGTGCCTTCCAGTAGTGTGCCTTGAATCCTGACTCTGGGACTTTAACCCTTTCTTTACCATTTCTGCTCCTCTTGGTTGCTACTGGTAGTTTAGAAGATCTTTCTCATTTCTCCTTCCAGAAAATCAATAGTGTTCAGGCACTTTTAGATTAGTCACATTAACAGTCACAATGATCAAACTATTATTCTTTAATCCTATTTTCCCCATTTTAAAGAGGGAACAAGTTAAAAGGTGTCACTTCCAAAATTTATGAAGCTATTTACCTGGGCTATAACTAAAACCTGCTTTATGCTTCCCCAAAGCCATTCTCTTTATCTAATGGCATGTAAACCACACAACTACAAACACTTGCAGTCATACCCCAACTCCAGAAAGGGTTACCCGTGTTAATGCTACCGAGCTCAAGAGCCTCCCTGATCTTACATGCCTCAGTTCCCTACCTATAAAATGGATCTTCATTCTACAGATGAGGATATCTACCGCATCTGTAAGGTATCATGAAGATTCGATTGTGACTACAAAATGCTTGAAATGGTCTCTGGTACTGAAAAAGGACATATAACCACTATCTACTATTAGTAATTATCCTACCTAATTACCGTTTTTAAAAACTCCCTCTCTCCATTTAAATACACTATTACTCCCATCTAAAGTAAAAACAAAGTAAAAAACAGTAACAAAAACAAGGGCCTAATGATACAGTGGTTAAGGTGCTGGGCTTCCACATGGCTGACCACAGTTTGAGTCCCGGATCCAGTGGCTTGAAACTCGCTGGAAATGTGGGTGTTTATACACGAAATCCCAGGATGAGAGTGGAGAAGGAACTGTGGCATGGCCATCACCCCTGGGAGGTGATTTCTCACTTTTCTTCTCACTGTCTCGCTAGAGAGTACACATGCGCTATTTGGGGGGAGAGGGCTTAAAAACAAAAACTACTATAAAATGATCTTGGACTTTTGATGTTCTCTGCTATCATTCTTTCCCTTCACTAATGAACTTCTTCAGAGAGATATTTTTACACATTAATTTACCCTCTTTAACCTTCCTCCATGCACTTTTCACCTTGCGGCTGTTCAATGACCAATTACTCATGTGTTTGTCACATAACGACATTGCGTTCAACAATAAACTCCAAAGAACAACGGTGTTCCCATAAGAAGTATGTAGACTATACCATCACTGAGACGTTTGCACAATGATGAATTTGATGTAATGATGCAGATTTCAGAATGTATCTATCCCCTCAGTTGACACATGACTGTACTTGTTATTTTCCCAATGGCCACCTTACAAGCCCTGTATATTCCTTGCTGTTATTCTGACAATACCACCATTCTTTCCTGCTAAAGATACTCCATGATGATAGTGTCTCTT
>NW_006160140.1:2281560-2303491 GCF_000334495.1 Tupaia belangeri chinensis | reverse complement strand
CTTCTTTGGCTGGTTCTTCTCAGTCTCCTTCAGGAGTTCTACTTCCTTTCTCCAACCCCTCCACTCTGCTTCAGAACTCGAAATTTTTGCCTGTTCTTCTTCCTTTATACAGACCTTCTGGCTGAACGTACTTATGTATCATTTGGTTTTCAGTACACAAATATTTAATGAGTAGCTATTATTAGCCACGTTTTCTAAATAAGCACTGGGGATAAACAGAATCAGGGCTGACTGCTGGATTAATGGTCTGATTAGAAGAAATGTAAATGTACAGGGAGTTACAAAAGCATATAATGAGGTCTGGCGTGGTCAGTGTGATCAAGGAAGGCTTCTTTGAAGATGTGACCAATAAGTTGTGAACTAAAACTACTCAAGAAGAAGCTAGATAAAGTAGGACAGAAATAAATACTACAAAGAATGTGCAGATGTCCTTTGACAAGAGGAAACATGGTTATTCAAAACTCTGAAAAGCCATTGAGACTAAAACAAAAGAATGAGGAGAAACAAGTCAAGCTGGAGAGTAAGGCAAAGACTAAACCATTAAAGCCTTGCAGGGTGGTTTACAAATTTATAAAAAATTAATAATAAAAGCAAATCAAAAAAAGAAAAGAAAAACTTAAAACTTAAAGATAAGATGTAGAAATAAACTCTATAATATAGCTTAAAACTAAATAGAAAGGTTACTATGTAAAGTTGGGGACATTTTCCAAAAAATAAAGCAAAATAGAAAAAAAGTGAAAAGATTTTTCAAAATTAGACAATCAAAAGGAGTTCCATGGAGAACAGTGAAAATGACAGGAGAAAAATCTAAGATATTATTCAAGAAAAGATCTAAAAAGTGAAGGGCGTAAGTTTACAAACTACAAGGGATTTTTGAGTATTACGTACAATGGATGAAATGAAGCCCACGCCAAACAGTGTGGTTTGAAAATTTCACAACACTGTGGGGAAGAGATCATATACAAGACATTAAGCACTGAATTAACTTCAGATCCATCGCTAGCAACGTGAAATATGCACTAAAGCAGTACTTTCAAACTCTGAAGGACAATTTTTTCTAACCTCTCAAATGTGAGAGAATGAACATACTGATCAGACATACAGTACCTTAAGAAACATACGCTCCCTGAGAAAGCTATCAGAATATATGTTTCAGTAAAATGAGAAGTAAACCAGGGAAAAGAATGGTATACAAAAACATAAGGATACAGAACACAAGAAACATTATGGTAATTTCCAGAATGATGATGAAGTATTCTAAGACAACACTTGTGTACCACTCATGAAAGCTCATCAGTCCATGATGAATCAAAAAGCTCTGGACAAATATGGCTGAGTTAGAAAAACAACAATATGCGCAATATCTTTAAACTATAAAAGTTCTACAAGAGCTAAGCATTATGATGATAGTCCAAAGGGTAAAGTTGAAACTATTGAGCTGTCAAAATTTTTTCTGTTTTTCTATACAAAAGTGCATTATGACTTTTTTGACAACCCAATACTTGGTAGGTATTACACAGAGAACCATATTTTAGCTTAATACAAAGAAGAGGTTTGTAATGGTAAATGAAGTTTGAAATGAAATGGAATACTCTTGCAAATATTCAAACACAGAGCAAACAACAATTTAGTAGTGACTACAATTACAGGAGAATATAGGCTTCTAATGGGTAGTTGGGTTAGATGATTAAGGTATTAGGGGCTGACTCAGTGATACACAGTGGTAGTGAGCTGCTCAAGAGAAGCTGGATCCCACATGGCCACTGCAGTTCCGATTCCCTACCCAGTCAGCCTAAAACACAACAAGCGTGCATGCAAGTGCCCAACACCCAACTGGCTGAAGGACCGGAGGAAGAGGTCTGACGTGAATAGACTCTCTGTAGGGTGCTCACCTCTTTTTCTATTGCTTGCATCTGTATACATTTGTGCTCTATCATAAATAAGGGGAAAAACTTAAACATTATGTAATTTCTCTATCAATGCTATGCCAAAAAAGAAAGAAAAAGGAAGAGAGAAAATTTTAAAATACTCTTCTTAAAGCTAAGTTTGACTGTATTTGCTGTTTCTACTTATTAAACCACTTTAGAAGCTAAAATATCTAAAAGTGATTCTAGTAAAATCTTTTTGGAGCAAAGAATCTAAAAGTCAAGACAGACAATACAGGCATAAAAAATAAAAACATAAGCAAAAGGTTAGCATTCAGTATAAACCTGGATTAAAGAACATGAACTTGGGGCTGGCAGATGACCTGATGGTTAAGACACTGGACTCCCACATGGTTGACCATGGTTCAATCCCAGGACTGGTGGCCTGCTGTCTCACTTGCCCTCTGTCTCTCTCTCTGGTCAAATTAAAAAATAATAATAGATAAATAGAAAGAATATGAACTCCAAAGCCAGAATGCTAGGTTTAAATCTTCCCAGTTATATAAGTATTAGGTAATTTAACTTCTCTGAACCTTGATTTCCTCATCTGTAAAATGGGGATAACAGCACACCTACTTCACAAGATTATAGTGAAGATTAAATGATTTAACAGATGGAAAGGATTCAGAATAGTGCTTGCACATGGTAAATGCTTCATAAGTGTTAGATGTTGTTACTATGAAGTGGCAGGTAAAAATTACTCCTCTCACTATTTTTCTATCAGTTGAGCTAGCTAGCAAGCAAGTAGGCAAGCTATCTATCTGTCAAATAAATCAAGTTTTCCCATTGCCAGATAGTGCAAAAATTTTTTAAGAATTATTTTATACAACTTTATTTTTTCATTTATTTTAATTTTAATTTGACCAGAGAGGGACAGAGAGAGAGAGAAAGTGAAAAAAATAAGCTGCCAGGTCCAAGACTCAAACCACAGTCGGCCAAAAATGTACAAAAAAATTATACCTAAAAGGGCTCTAAACTCTGTCGCACCAATCTCAAATAAAAGGAAAAACAGAATACAAATACTATACTAAAAATTACATTCTTTTGGTACTAAATCCACAGGAAAGCGTGAATCCTGAGAGGTTGCCTGACTAAACAGTCTGTGAAAATGGAGCAGCCTGATTTCTTATCTGCTCTCATCTTTACCTACTCCAATTAAGTATCAGTTAATATGGATGTTAAATATTCATGATCAGTCTTAATTAAAAGAAACTAACCCTCTTGGTATCACTTGGTATTAATATTTTTTAAAAATATAGAAAGCTACAGTCCTCAGGACTGGCAGATGGCATGGTGGTTGCCATGGTCAACTGTGGTTCAAGTACCAGACCCGGAAGCTCTAAACTCACGCTGGGCACATATACGTGCGTGTCCAAAATCCTGAGAGGAGAATAGGGAAGAAGGGATTACAGTGTGGCCCTCCACCCTGGGAGTTGAGGTCTCACTTTCTGTCTCTGTTTCTCTCTCTGTATCTGGTGAGCACAAGTGCCCTATAGCAAAAAATCTGTCTCTTAAAAAAGAAGAAAGTATGGGACCAGCAGTTGGCATAATGGCTATATTGCTGGACTCCCATGTAGTTGACCGCAGTTCGAGTCCCAGACCCGGTTGCTTAAACTCATGCTGGGTGCGTGCGTTGTGTGCCCAAGATCCTGAGAGGAGAATGGATGGAGGAGGAAGGGATTATGTGGCCATCCCTCCCAGGGGGTGATTTCTCACTTTCTCTTTGTCTTTCTGGCGAGTGCACATGCTCTACAGCAAAAACCTCTCCCCACTCCCCCGCCCAAAAAAAAAAAAAAAAAGAAGAAAGCTATAGTCCTCAAGTTTAACACATTTTTTCTTTCTTTTTTTTGAGAGGTTTTCACTATAGGGCGCATGCGCTCACCAGCCAGAGAGACACATAGTGACAGAAAGCGAGACATCACCCCCCAGAGGGGATGGTCATGCCACAATCCCTTCTCTTCCATTCTCCTCTCGGGATCTTGGGCACACACGCACACGCACGTGGCGTGAGTTTTAAGCCACCGGGTCCGGGACGCAAACCAGGGTCGACTACATGGGAGTCCAGCAACATAGCCATTATGCTAACTGCTGGTTCCCAACACATTTTCTTCCTTATGCTATATTAGGATAAACACACACACACACACACACACAAAGGGAGTAAGTAAAGGATTGTGGAATACTAAAATACCTTACCTGAATGTTACTGCTTTCACAAGGAATGACACTGCTTTCAGCAAGAGGTGACATGCACATATGGGAGTTTTCAATACTGAAGGCAATTCCACTCACACAATCTGTTACAGGTAAACTCCCATTATCAACTGGCTCCTTACTCCAAGTATTCTCATCGGCTATCTCTATAGGATCGACCATATCCACAGTGTTATTCTCACTTTCGACATCCTGCAAAAGTGCTAATTCTTTCTCCAAAGCACTGGACTGGTTCTGTGAAATAGACATCGCAGTCACAACCACACGTGTGCCATGTTTAGAAGCATCACCATTCAACTGCCGCAGGGGTACTCCCACAACATCCACGGCTGGTGATGAGACATCTGTGGAAGGAATATTCTCTTTATCTTCTTCATCTTCACTGTGAGTCTCAAGAGTAAACGGGATTCGAAACAGCGAGGTTCGATATTGAGTACTACCTCTACACATCTCAAGTCTCATGGGAGACCAATTTTTAATTGGTGAGCAGCCATCTATATAAGGACTTCGGATACACGGATTGGTAATTCCATTATAATTTGTTCCAGATGAAGCATCAGGAGAATGAAAAGTAAACTTCCTTTGTTCTAGAAGATTGAGAAGGAATTACACCATAAAAATGTGAAAACAGGAAAAGTCATTACTAAATGATAATCATGTTTCATGCGAGTACAGCTGGATTTCTCTAACAGTTGAATTGTTTACTGAAGTGAAATTCTGGTGTTAAAAACAATAGCATAGGGGGCCAGCAGGTGGCATGATGGTTAAGGCATTGGATTCCCACAAGGCCGATCACAGTTCAAGTCCCAGACCAAGTGGCTTAAAAATCACAAGAAACAAATAGATAAATTAATTTGGAAAAAAAGAAAAGAAAAAACACAAATATATGTGTCTCATAAGCAGGGTGAGTCTCTTCAAAAATAATTTTTCTGGCATTTTGCCTTTTTTCAACGAAAATATTTTACTTTCTAAGAATTACTTCTCATAAGTGTACTACTATTATACCAATATTGTTCATCTATGAAGTTCTCTAGCAAATCAGCTGAAAGCTACAACTTTAACAGCTGTACCTGGAAAATGAAATATGTAAGGATATATTTGTGTTTAAGCAAAATACTAGAACATGAAAAGACCAACAAAAAAATTGGAAAATAATATTTGCAGTAATAAAAAGGCCTAGCAATGATAATCAAAATGATTAAAATGCTTTTAAATTAAAAACTTTTTATAACTTAAGTTTAATAAAATCAAAGTTTATAAAAATGGGCAAAAACACATAATCTTTCCAATGACAAATATGAAGTGCTGAGCTACAGAAATAATGGAAGATAAAACAATAAGAGAACATTCATTTAACAACACTGAACAATCCCCGCCCCAAGATACAAACAACCAATAAACATTTGGTAAGAGTTCAACATCTTCCATGACCGAAGATACAAAACTTAAAACAGTAATAGATCTTTTTGTAATGTACCACATTAGTAAAAATAATAATAATAATACCAGTTTTTCTGAGTGAGAAAAAACTATTTTCTTACACATTACTAATTAAAAGTTCAGTTGGTATAACCTTTATAAATCTGACAAAATTCGTCAAGAGCCTTAAAAACATCCATTCCCTTTGACTAAATAATTACACTTCTGAGAATTTAATCTAACAATATAAATATGTACAATACAATGTATACAAAAGGCTAATTATTAGTTTTGTGAAAAAGAAAAATTAGAAGTAATTTAAATGTTTATTAATGGTTAAAAACAAATAGTACATCTATAAAATATTATATAGCAATTCCAAATTACACTTTGAAACAATAATAAATGACTTGAACTGCCTATGAAAATACTATCCAAATTAACTGTATGTTCCACTGTACGAGGGGAACTATGTTGAAAATTCTAGTCGATGAAGGTAAATTATTCCTTTTATTAAAAAATCCAAGTGTCTAAATGTTAGAGGTTAGTGATAATTTAGAGTTCTATAGTTAGAAGTAAATGAAAAGAATCTCTTTAATAACAAATATTGACAGTATAACATTTTTAACTAGGTATTTTATTATTGGACATACCTGAGAGTGGTGTCTTTCTTATTTGAAAGGCAATTGGTGAGAAAGTAGGTGAAGAAATAGGTGGACTGGTTATGCTTCCCAAACTGTATTTTTTGGCACTACCCTGAATAGGGCTAGAAGAAAACTGTCCCTAAGATAAAAATAAATGAATTTATATGGTTCTCTTCAACTCTGTTATACTGCATGCTATCCCCCTTCATTTTCAAAATGTATTTGCAAACTAGAAATCATTATAAGAACCATCAAAAAAGCATCTTACAACAAAAACAACAAAGATTGGTACAAAAATTTTGAAATAGTATATGTCAGCCAAAATACAAATGCATTGTTCTTGAATACATCATTAAATTTTATATGAAGTAGCTATCTTTGAAAATTTTTTAAATAATTTACTCCATTAGTGCCAATCTAGTTGTGTTATACTGTCAATCTTATACAATTCAATCTATGTTGAGATTCCTTGAAACTTAGGAAAATTAGATCAACCTGTATACCTCTGAATACAAAATTCAAAGAGTCTGACCAAAAATATTCCAGTAACTAAAGACAATATAGAAAACAGGCTATAGTCTTTGGTAAGCACAATACCCAAAAAACAACCAACTATTCCTCTTGAGTGCAATATAACCATCTACATCCAAGTACATCTACAGCAAACCAACCAGCCACTTCTTACCGAACTTGGTGTCTGCACAGGGCTCCTACAACGTACAGGAGATAAATCTATTGAATAAAAAACCTCAAGTGATGCTTGAGCACCACCATGAGGACTTTGGGGAGAAGCTGGTGGTAAGGAGTCAGAGATACTTCCATTCCCATCTAAAAACAGCTTTCTTCTGAGGGATGAAGAACTGAGGTTTCCAGGAGACTGATCTGCAAATTCATCAGCTCTAAAATAGTCACCTATATTTAATGAGAACAGAATTACAAGATAAAGCTAGTCATTTAGAGGAGCAATTATACTTCTGTTGGCTGATTTTTTAAAATCCAATGTATACTATATTTACTTTTTTTTTTCCAAAAAAGAAGGCAAAGTTTAATTGCACATCAGATGTTTTAAATCTTAAACTAGCCCTTGTTTTTGAGTGCTTATTGTTACAATAGTATAGGCAACACCAATAAGATGTTTACAGTTTATGTCTATAGTAAAGTTCATTATGATAAAAAGGATAATTTAAACCATGTTTATTTAAGAAAAGGAGAAATTCTGCGACAGTTTCTCCACTTCTTTAGAAAGAGGATTTCCCTTATATTCCTATTTATATAGAGCCAACAACACAAAATTTCTGATTTACGCTCTTAAAGGTTTAGATAGAGATGATATTTACCTAATATATTTTCTAAATTAAAATCCACAGGAAGAGACAGCAATGTCTGACAAGCAACTGAAAATAATCAAATAAATAAATAAATATAACAGGGATAAATCAGCAAAAGCATATGACATGCATTTAGCACGCACCTCCCAAGCAGCCATCTCCCCATGTTCCAGCCAAACTGCATTATTCCATTTACGCATTCTATTCCACACTATGGACCTTCCCATAAGCAGTTTCCCACACCTTCCACCACTGGTGCAAACGTGTTAATGGTTAAAAGTTAACTCCTGGTTGTGGTGCTGGCACTTGGGTTGAATGTAAGCCAGGCTATATTTTGGGGTAGGTTTCCCACATTAACAAATTTTGAAAAGAATGCTTTCGAAAACCAGAAATCAATTCACACTTTAAACGAGAAAAGAACATGCTACTGCTATTTCTAATAGATGTGTCTGTGAAAGTAAGCTTTCACAGTTGCATAGTGCATTTATAAAACGTAAACAATTTCAAGTTCAGGCTAAGGTGTTACTACATGAACTGGGTTTAAAATCAAATGTAGCTCAATATGAAACAGTTCTTTTCCAATTGTGTTAATAATATACTCACCATTGCTTTTCTCAGAGTGAATGGTCAGCTTTCTTCTAATTGGAGAGTCACTATTTATGTTAATGCCTGTAAAATATTTTGAGGGAAAATTTTTGTGCTTTCTTTATTATTTAGCATTACTTTATTTAGCATTACTTTTTTCAGAGTAAAATATTCAAAGTAGAAACTTTTACTTTGCAACATTATAAAAATAAATATCTGCACATATTAAGTATTTATTTTGTCATATGTCTGTTGAATTTTTTTTAATTTTTATTTTGGGGAAGTACAAGGATAAATCTACAGAATTACCATGGAAGTAGGGAGGTACCAAGAAATACCTTTCTTTTCATTGGAAAAAAAAGACAGTCTATGTATAGATTTATGAGATTCAATGTGGTGTTATCAATATATGTTTACATGGTGGAATGAGCAAATCAGCCTAATTTATGTATTTATGACCTCTTACACTTACTTCTCTGTGACAATATCACCTAAAATCCACGGATTAATTCTGAAACATACCTTTTTATTAAACATAGTCACTAGAACTTCTTCCTCCTGCTTAGCTAAAACTGTGTACCCTTTAACCAATATCTCCCCAATCCTCTCACCCTGCCAGCCTCTGGTAACCACCATTCTACTCTCTATGAGTTTGACCTTTTTTTCACTTCCTCATATAAAGGAGATCACGGAGCATCTATCTTTCTGTGTTGACTTATTTTTCTTTTTACCATAATATCCTCTAGATACATCCATATTGTCCCAATGACAGAATTTCCTTCTTTTCAAAGAATAAATTATACATATATTAGGTCATCAGGAAAATCATGACGTTTTTTCTATGCAAAAATGCGTCATGACTTTCCAAATGACCCATATATATACTGTTTTATTTTATTAAGCCATTCATGTGCTGATGGACACTGAAGTTGATTTTGATTCTGTATTCTGGCTATTGTAAATAATACTGCAATGAGTATGAGAATGCAGACATCTCTTCAACATACTGATTTCATTTCCTTTGGATATCTACCCAGAAGTGGAATTTCTAATTCTCAATTTATATTATTCCTTCCCCTCCCCCTTCTTCTTTCTTTCTCCTTTTTTTTAGTTTTTTTTTTTTTAAATAGAACACATGTGCTCACCAGAGACAGAGAGGAAGAGTGAGAAATCACTTCTTAGGAGGATGGCCATACCACAATCTCTTCTCCTCCATTCTCCTCTTGAGATTTTGAGCACACACGCACACATGCCTAGCATGTTTGTCGGGCTGCAGGGTCCAGGACTCTATGTACAGAGCTGGCCACGTGGTATACAGCATCTTAACCCCCACTGCTGGTCCCTTCTATTCTTTTAATTTGCCAAAGGGTGTGTGTGCATGCCAGAGAGAGATAGGCAGAGAGCGGGGAGCAGTAGAGAAAGAACGTACCCCTTGATCCCTTCTTCTTTCTCCACCCTCTCAGGAGTTTAGGCACACACACACACACACACACACACACAAACACACACACACACACACACGCCCAGTTTGTTTCTCAAACTTCTGGATCTAGGATTTGAACTGCTTGGTTGGCCACGTGAGAACTGGTTCCCTTAGCTACCATGCCACAAGACCAGCCCCACCAAATTACACTTAAGGAAAGGATGGTTACTCTCCATGATATCAACTTCAAATGGTTAGAGGTATATTTTTGCTATCACTTTAACTTTTATTTATCTGCTAGAGGGTTTACTTGCTTACTGGAGAAAGACAGAGAAAGAGGAACAAACAGGGAAAGTGAGAACACATCCTCCACTGGGGGAATGGTCATGCCACAATCCGTTCCCCTCCATTTCACCCTCCATTCAAAATTCTGAGCATGTGTGAACGTATTCCTGGTGAGTTTTTCAAGCCACTGGATCCTGGACTTGAACTGTACAATCATGTGGGATCCACCCACCTTAATCACCATTCCAATAGCTGGTTCCATTTAGTCATGTTTAAGGTCCTCCAACAGACACTCTGTCACTAAGTTTTCCCAAAACGGGTTTAGATAAACTAGATTAAAATGCTAAGTTATCCTGATAAAACCAAATCCTATCAATAAAATCATGCGTGTCTGTTCTTTTATAAGAGTAAAAAAAAGAAAGGTGCCATTTATTTTTAATCTGAAGTTTTATCACTTGAAAATCACCTGATTTTAAGAAGTTTAAAAATACAAGAAATGACAACATTTTGCAATATAAACAAAATAAAAGGGAGGAAACAGCAAGTAGACAAAACACCAGAAAGCTTAAAATGGCAGAATAGAATCTGTTAACTTAACGATCCTGAATAAATAGGTGACTGAGTAAGTGAATGGGTGAATGACTTAAAAGACCCATTAAATACTATCAAACTGGGTAAAGAGATTAAAAAAAAAATTCTGTATTCACATGCCTTCTTCATTGATGGTAGGGTGACCTTCTCTATAAATGCAACCAAGGCCTCCTTTGCCTAAAACCCCGTAATGGTCTTTAGGATGAAGTACAAACATCTTAATGGCTTATAAGGTCCTTGTCTTATTTCTTTAACAGGCTTTTCATCTAAACATTTTCTATTTGAGTGTCTTAAAAAAAAAGTTGTCTTTCTCACCTCTAAGTTTTGCATTTTATCTTCTCTGCTTCTTCTTTACCCTTCCCTAAGTCTGGCTAACTCAAGTCTCAAATTGTATCTCCTATGAACATGCCTTCCTTGCCCTCCTTTCATCAGACACCCATAGCAACATTATCACAACTCTATTGAAAATACTGGGTTGTTGAAAAAGTTGTGATGTTTTTTTCTATGGTATTCTTTGCAAAAATGTATCATGACTTTTTATGACAACCCAGTTATTTTCTGGGTTATTTCCCCTAGAAGGATTTCTTAAGCAAGTTGAAGAACACAATAAATCGAAGGGGAAAAAAATGGATGGATCTGATTACACTAATATTAAGAATTTCTATGCAACCAAGGACATCAATAACAAACCTAACATACATACAACAGAGTAGGAGATATTTGAAATTTTAAAAACAAATATTAACTATATGCAGGATATAAGGTATCTTAGAAATGAATGGGAAAGGGGACCAGTAGATAATGGTTACATCACTGGACTCTCATATAGTTGATCGTAGTTTGAGTCCTGGATCCTACTCATGCCAGGCACAGGTGCGCACGTGCCCCAAACCCCAAAATCCAGAGAGGAGACTGGAGGAGAAGGAATTAGGTCGTGGACATTTCCCCTGGGGGTGATTTCTCACATTCTGTCTCTCTATCTCTCCAACAAGCACATGCACCCTATTGCAATACTCTTTCTAAAAAAAATAGAAGAAATTAATGGGGAAAATAAAGGATAGCACTTCAATAGAAATATGACAAATGCACAAAGACGCATTTTCCAGAAGAGAAAATGAAAAATGCCATTAGTACATGAAGTTGAACAAAAACCAAATCAATCATTTAAAATTTCAAACAATCTATAAAAAAAGGCAAAAATCTGAAAGTCACATAATGCCAAGTATTGGTGCAAGGATGCTAGGACAGGAACCCAAGGAAATGTTGGTGGCTGTGCAAACGTTCTGGAGAGCAATCTAGCATCACATAGCCAAATTCTGTAAGCATGTATCTTGTAAATTCGGAAATCTTCTGCTTATGTTGATATACCAAAGAAATTCTCACTCAAGACCATGAATAAAAACATACAAGGATATGCAGTGAGGTACCTTGCTGCATAAGTATCTGTAGTGGTAAAAGTTAATAGCAAAAGCTTATGTGTATAAACAAAACCACTGTTTCCCCCCCCCCGCCCCCACACACACACACTTTTCCTTGTTAATCTTAGATATATAATACGGAGCCCTTGTTATCTTAGAGGTATCACGACAGTCATCATTTAACATATAAGGAAGCTGAAGCACAGAATAATGGTGACTTGCCAGAAATAATAGCTAGTGAGCTATTCAGGGTATAATTCAAACCCAGACAACGGTATTCTAAAAAAAATTTTTTAGAAAAGAAAACAAAACTGAGGTCCTAAGAGATTAAATAATTTGATCCAGATCTTCTCTGTTTTATAGTAGCAAGTTTACAAGTCTCCATCCACTATAGTGGATCACCCTTACTTTGTAATAGCTGAAAATACAGAATCTGATCCAATCGAATCCAGGTTCTACAGCTTTTAGTGTCTCTGTAACCCTAGACAAGGCTTAGTTTTTCAAAAGTAGGTTTTCTCATCTTTAAAATAGGGCCTAACTGCATCTACCTCATACAAGTTGTTGTAAGGAATTACTAGATGCACTTAGAACTATGCTGATACAGAGAAAATGCTCAATCCATTTTTCCTATTATTTTGCTTTTGACGAAGACTAGAACAAATATGTTCTCTTTAACTGAGAGCATAATTAAGGTATGGTATAGAGAAGAGTGGGTAATTACATTTCAATAAAGGACACATATATACACATAACATTTGAACACCGCTCACAACCCAAGGGCAGTGAGAGCAGAAACGAGACAACTATTGCATGGAGGTAGAACGGTATCTGAAAGGTCACTGGCTTGAGCTTTAATTTCCTTATTGATTTTTGGGCTAGGCAGTGGCATGGTGGTTAAGGCAGCTAGAACCCACCTGAACACCAATGGCATGGTTTGAGTCCTGGACCTAGATGCTTGGAAAACATTCCAGACACATGTGTATGCATACCCAAAATTCTGAGAGGAGAATGGAGAAGAAGGGATTGTGGCCTGGTCATTCCCCCTAGTGGGGATGATAGTTCACTTCCCTCTCTCTCTGGCAAGCATATGCACCCTATAGGAAAATCTAAAAACAAACAAACAAACAAACAAAAAATCTGTTTATGAATTTTGGAGGTAATCAGCTATATATAATACACTGTCCCAAGGTCACATAAGTCTCCACCATTCCTCTACCTTTACAAGAAATCAGCAAATTAGCAAAAAGCAAAGGATTTTATTTAAAATATTAAACCTCAAGATTATTACTGAAGTCATTAACAGCACAGTTCTAGATTCGGTAACAACTATTTTTTCATCTACTGATCATCATTATAACTGATACTCACAATGATCATAAAGGAAAAGTTAAATTCAGAATAGAACAGCCAAAAAAAGAATAGAGTACATTTTAGTCAAAGTTTTAATCCTAACTCTAAAGAGTTAAATCCTCTGATATACAGAAACTCAAATTCCTCGCTAAAGCAGATATGCTGACATTTTTTATAGCTATTTTCCATTCACTGATTTTTATACGTATAATTTTTAGTACACTCACATTTACTAGAATGATACTCTGGAAGTTGTTTCCCTTCATGATCTGTCCAAGGAGAGGGTACGATGACATCTTTAGTAAAAAACTAGAAAAATTAAAGTTATACAAAATATGAGAAGGCACCTGTATTATTTTCGAATAACCATTAAACATGTCATATACTGACTTTACATTCAGATTTACAATCTTCCATACTTCAAAGCAAATGGCTAAAGGAAGAAAAAATTTAAAGTATATATAAAGAGAAATCTTTTTTTCTAATTTTCAGATTAATTTCACATATTAGATAGCCCCCATCATGATGTATAAAATACGTATTTTTTAAAGAGGACTTTACATATTTTTGTCTTCTAAATGTTTCTTCTCTCTGCACCTCACACACACCCTCTACCACCCACTCCCTTCCCTTACAGTCTCTCATATCCATATTCATCTTCTCTGCTATCACACCTCCAGATTTCTCAATTCTGCATAAGATGCAGATATTCAGTACATACTAAATAGGGAAATAGTGTATATCTTTCAAAGTCTAGCTTTCTTTACTGAACATTAAGATTTTTATATTAACCCAATTTAAATCAAACAATAGGGTCTCATTGTTTCTTACAGCTCAGTAATATTCCATACAGTATTCTATATGTACTATGTACATAAAAAGAAATCATTATACTTCAAACAAACCACTTAGATTCATAACTTGCAAATTAATCTGAAGGCTTTAATCACACAGAAAATACCTTAAATTTCTCCCTTAGTTGTTTTTTTTTTTTTTTTTTGCAGGTGTTGACAGTGACAAAAGGAAAGAGGAAAAGGGGAAAGAATAAACAGAGACATAGCCAGGATGGATGGTATGCCAGAAGCTTCTTTGAACTGGCTCTCAAGATGTGACTAGTCTCAGAAATCGTGTTCACCAGTTGTTAAACAAAGTCATTATTAAGAATAAAATTATGTAAATTTATAACTAAATATTAAAAATAAAGGTAACAAATATTCAATACTTACTATATCCTAATTATCTTGCCACATGTGCCAATATCTATTATACGTCCTGGAGTGAATTTTGTCTTCTCTATCTGTGTGATGGAATTCCTACATCTAACAGTATGCCATCACAATTCTTGTCCCATTCAGTGGTACCACAAATTGAAATTGGTCATGATTGGAACTGACCCCTGAACAGCATGGGTTTGAACTACACATGTGTATTTATACATGGATTTTGTTCAATAAACTTATTGAAAAATATCATTTAGTACTGTAAATATATTTTTTCTTTCTTATGAATTGTTAGTCATATTTTCATTTTTCTACTTTACTGAAAGAATATATAGTATACAATACATATATAAAATAGATGTTATTCAGCTGTTTATATTATTCGTCAGGCTTCTGGTCAATAGACTATTAGTTAAGTTTGGGGGAAGGCAAAAGTTATAATAAATTTTCAACTGCACAGAGGGTGGCATCTCTAACCCACACATTGGTCAAGAGTCAACTACTTTTATAACTAGAGTAAGCAATCACTATAAATGGTACTCTTTCTACAACCATAGAGACAGTTGTTAAAACATTTACTAACACACCACTGGCCACTATACTCAAATAGAGATAGAACTTTGGATACATTTCTTTTTTCTTCCATTCTTAATACATTATTTTTCCCTCCCTTATATTTTAAGAAAAAATCAAAACATTTTCTTTATATTTTGCTATACATGTGACAAAGAGATAATTTCCTTAACTAAACTACTTATGAATCCATGAAAAGAGGCCCAAAAAAGAGTAAGGCCAGATTATGGCACAGAAAAGTCTCAGAGAGGAAAAAAAAATAGTAAAAGTAGCAGAAATTAAGAAGTTTGATAATAATCAGTATTAAAGATATGAAACAGGTAGTATCTTAATGTAACCAGGAATATAAATTGGTACACTTTCTTAAAAGGGCAAAACAGTAAAATCTCCCCAAACCAAAACTCTACAAAGCCTCTGATTTAGCAATTCCATTTTAAGTATACAAAAACATGTACAAACCATCACATGATCTGTGATAGGAAAACAAGGAACACCATTTAAACATGTCAAAAAAGGGACTAGATTACTTGCAGTTACAAAAAAAAAAAAAAAAAGAATATGCTGATCATCAAAAAAGATATTAAAAAATTATAGAAAAAAGATGCAAAACAGTATGAGAATGATGACCCTATGTCTAAAATATGTAAGAGATACATATACAATTATATACGTAAATTAATCTGAAATAATAAGAAATGTTACTGTAATTGGGCAAGCAAATTGGTATGGTGGTTAAGGCAGCTGAACCCCACATAGCTGACGGAGTGGTTCGAGTCCTGGACCTGGCAGCTTGAAAAACATGCTGCATGCTTGTGCATGCATGCCCAAAATCCCAGTAAGAGTGGAAGAGAAGGAACTGCATTGTGGTCATCCCCACTTGGAGGGTGCTTTCTCACTCTCCCCACCCCTGTCTCTCTCCAGTGAGTACATGTGCCCTAAAGCAATTAAAAAAAAAAATTTACAATAGTTATTTCAAGAAGTGGGATGGAGAAACAGGAGGCTCTTTATTTTCATTTTATAGCATTTCTTTGCATTTAGATTTTTTATTGTTTTTACTATGAGTATGTATTTATTTTAAAACTACTAAGTCATTGGAAAAGTCATGACACATTTTTGCATAGGTAAGCATGAAAAAATATATCATGACTTTCCCGATGACCTAATATATCTAAAAAGAAAAAATACTTGTTTCTAATTCATTAAATCTGGCTTTCTTTTCTTAAGTTTTACCTGCTGAATTTCCCTTTAAAGTTGAGGTTTCTAAAGAAGGAACAGATTTTCTAAAATGTTAGGAAATTGGAATTCTTAGTATCCAGCTGAGGAGGAGTTAAGTTATATCAGAATGAAAACTGTGAAGTTACTAGACAGATTAAGAAACAGGTATTGCTTTCCTGGAGTAAATACATGAAAATGTTTTCTAAAAATAGAATATATCTGAAAAATAATGTGACAACTACCTACACTGGAGAAGTAAGCAAAGAAGAGATCAGTGCATCTCTGGATGTGCCATAACTAGTTTTTCAGAATACAGAAAAGTCAAGTATAGCTAAAGAGTAAAGAGGTGGGCAGAGGGGGTTAGAGAGCGGTAAAGAGAAAAAGCAGAAATGTTACCATGACATAAAGACTTCCCAAGGGAAGAATTAAGTGGATAGCCCTTATTTAGACTCTAAGAGGAGTACAGTGAACAAAAAAGCAAACAGAGAACAACTTAGTTCATTATTTTTATTACAAAAATACACCTACATTTGTGATATACTTCCACTGTTGCAATAAGACATTTTATCTCATAAAATATATTTTATGTCTTCAAAATCCATACTCACAACAATGAAAGTTGAAACTGACCAACGGCAGACTAGAGTTTGAAGTTCTGAAAACATTCAACTTCCTCTAGATAAATGTGAAACCGAATAATCACTATTCTGAAGGCGCAAGGAAGACAAACTGTACTAGGACTTGAGTATGAAAAGATGAATGAAGGACAATATTGGCCAAAAAAGAATTCCACCTAGGGAGGAGAAGCACTAAGCTAATCATTACAATAGTATTTAAGTACTATAAGAAGTACTAGGACAGCAGAAATTTACCAATTTTACACAAGCACAGAAGAGTGTGCAATAACTACTGGCAAAGGGGGAGAGCTGGTGGAGAGCTAGGACAGTGAAGGATTTGAAGAAAGTCTTCCTGAAAGTGGTGATATACATGCAGAATTAATTCTTAACTGGCTTAATGATCAGTAACAGTTTTAAGTTACCTCTTCAATGGCTTTTTGTCTTTTGTCTTCCACATCTTTATCTATTCTACACAGAGATAAAGAAGAAAAATAACCATGCTATTATTTCAGCTTATTGAACATTTAAAACAATAATCTTTCAAAGAAATAATTTCCTTCCATTGAAAAGTAGCAAATGTAAAACTCACTTTAAAAGAAAAATCGGTATCATAACATCCAGTAAATGGCAGAACTATCTGAAATTTAGCATTTAGCTATTAGGCTTACCTCCTTCCTTTTAATTCAGAGTTTGAATGGAATAATATTTTCTCTTAAAAGGCTTACACTGATACATTTTTTTTAGATTAATATAGCAACAAAGTAATCTGAATAAGCTTGTCCTTTCAGAAATACTCCATTCAATAGAAATCTAAATACTGTCCAGATTCTTTCTCTTCAATTTTAGCAAGTCTGTCAGCACTAGGTTTAGAATCTACTCTTACTCTGACCAAGAAAAGAAACTATACTTACATTTATAAATAAACAGGCAAAAATAGTAATTCTGAAATAAAACACCGACATAAAATTCTGCCCAGAACGATTTTTGTTTCGCGCTGATACATTTCACAATTATAACACAAATTTCTCGGCTACAAGGTCTAATGTAAAATGTCGGGCCTCAAGCACAAGGCGTACACTTGCCAAGGACCAAGCAGCTAGCCTTGTAGGACCACTTTGTTATTCGGTTCCAGAAAAGACTGCTTGCTTTCAATTACTAAATAGGTGAAATACTTTTTGTACAATTTAAAACTATTTTCTCTCAGAAAATGTTTGTGTATATATTTGTCTAGGACTTAAAAAGTTCACAAGAAAATGTACACGTTTCAAAAATGTTAATGTGGATTTTTCAAGGGAATTGTGAGAAAATAAACTACAGTGAAAATCCACACAGCCCAGCTTGAACAGCCATTTTGATGACAACTCAGTCTTCACCTTATCATAGTCAGCTAGATAAAAATGACAGTGCATAGTATTCTCATAGAGTGAGTGCTGAATTATCATTACTGCATTCAGAAACCTTTTGTTGCTTCATCAAAGAGACTTCAAGAACTTGAAATATTCAGGTGATTTCTGGAAGCACTAACTATCAGCATGGCCAGATCATGGATGGTTCTGAGAAACCATGGAGGGCAAAGTATCCTAACCAGCATACCACTGAACACTGTATGATGTATACAGGTAACGAACATGCCCTGAACTGTGATCTCCTCAGGGAGGAAAGGTGACCTCAGGATTGGTCACCTTCTGTGTGGACAAGACTCAGTTGTTTATACCAATATGCCTTACAATCATCATTTTTTGCATGAGCAGTGTAATGAAAAGGGAAGAACTAAAGTAGTAAGCTTTGAATAGGAAAGAAGAACTATCAGAATCCACTGCTTTTAAGAAAGAAACAACATGCTCTGTTAAGAGTATATTCATGAGGCCAGCAGGTGGCTTGGTGATTAAAGCATTGGATTCCCAATGGATTCCCAATTGGTCCTGGCCTGCTTTTTTACTTTCTCTCTCTCTCTCTCTCTCTCTCTCTCTCTCTCTCTCTCTCTCACATGCCCAACAGCAAATAAATAAATAAAATTAAATAATTCTTAAAAAAAAAGAATAGGGACAGTCAGTGTGGTGAATCATGGTGCTGGACTCCAACATGGTTGACCATAGTTCGCATCCTGGACTTGGTAGCTTGCTCGCTCTCTCTCTTTCTGTCCCTCTCTGGTCAAATTAAAATAAATAAAGTTGAATAAAATGATTCTTTAAAAAAAAAAAAAAAAAAGAATGCACTCACTCTTCTTGGTAGAAACATTACAATTTACTGAATTATATTAGGGTTCTTTCCTTCCCCTCTTTTTCCCTCTCCTGTATCACAAATCCATCTACTGAAATGTATCATGATTCTCTTTATAAATCTACCCAGATAATATATCATTTATTAATAAAGAAATGTGTTGCAACTTTGGTCTAACTGTATTGTTGACTCCTGAATACAGAAATATCATGTACCTCTTCATTGTTTCTCACAATGCCTCACAGTACTGAGTAAATATCTCTTGTCTGATAGACTGTCCATGAATTAATAAATTGGTGAGACAAGGCAAAAAGATAAATAAGTACACAGTTCGTGTAAAACAAAAAATTAATCACTAACTATGACTCATTTGCTTTCAGATATAATTTTTTTACCTCTCTTTCAAAGGTATTACTTACATTAAAATTGTTGTATGCTTTATCCCCATTCTTTTCCCTTCCCACAGCACTCTGGATAGACAATTATGAGTGAATGGTCATCAAGTTACCAAGTAAAGAAAGGATGAAGAAGCAAAGACAAGGATATTCAAGAGTATCTCAACATGTGTGTATCTGTGTGTGATTGTATTCTAAGACAAAGGGAAAAGGATTATCCATTCTTTTGAACTGACAGAAAATTAAAAGCTGGTTATACCAGGCCAGCAAGTGGTGTGGTGGTTAAGGCTCTGGATCTCACATGGCTGACTCTACGGTTTGAGTCGTAGACCAGGCAGCCTGAAAATCACACCAAGTAGGAGTGTGAGCATGTTCAAAGTCCCAGGAGGAGAATGAAGGAGAATGGACTGTGGTGTGACCAACTCCTCTGGGAGGTACCTTCTCACTTTCCCTTTCTCTCTCTGATGAGTGCACATGCCCTAGGGCAAAACAAAAACAAAAACACACCCATGAAAATGTAAATAAAATTTTAAAAAAATAATAAAAGCTGATTATAACTATGTATTTTATTTTTAAAAAGACTATAAAGTTGATAAGTCCCTCAGATTGCAAAAGAATAGTACCACCTTACAATTTGCAATAGAAGTACATGTTCTTGCCACATTAAGCATCATTAAACAGCACAAGTCTGACACACATTAGTGCTTGAAACCTATACAATACATCAACAAGAAGTTAAGGCTGCTGTGAATATTATCCAGAATTCAGGAACATGTGATTCAGATCCCCCAAGTGAACTATGATGCCCTTCAATCTGATGCTTCTTAACTTCTTGAGGAGATTTTAGGCTTTTCCAAACTGAGACAGCAACGAAACCAACAGTCAAAACCAAACAAAAGAAGTTAATGGCAGAGGACACAACCATGTAACAAAACGCAAATTTCAAAATGTCCTTCCCTCTACCAAGTGCAGGCAAGAAGAGGAGAGATGATGGCGACTGCCCCTTAGTAGCAGAGAGAGAAGGTTATCTGAAAATAAAAGGACTCCTGCTCAGATTGGAACTGTTAGCAAGGGAATCTTTCTGGATGTAGTTCTTTCAACCAACCACATGGCATCAAACTTTTTTTCTCCCTGATAATAAATATAAAATTTTTAAAAAAGGAATCTTCTCACTGGACTCCCATGTAGTCAACTGCAGTTCAAGTCCCAGACCTGATAGCTTAAACTCATGTCGGGCACATGTGCATGCATGCCCAAGATCCCAAAAGGAGAATGGAGGAGAAGGGACTGCGGTATGGCCATCCTCCCTGGGGAGTGATTTCTTACTGTCTGTCTCTCTGTCTCTTTTTCTGGTGAGCACACGCACCCTACAGCAAAAACCTCTCGAAAGAAAATTCTTTCCCTTTTATGATTATGTTTTTTAGAATAATTTAGTTTTATCTGTTGTTAGTATTATTATTTTTAATTTGACCAGATTAAGGCAGAGAGAGAGAAAGACAGAGAGAGAGAAAAGGAAAGTGAGATAGCAAGCCACCAGGTCTGGGACTCGAATTCTGGTCCACCATGTGGAAATCCAGTACCTTCATCACCTTGCCACCTGCCAGCCCCATATAAAATTATTTGACCTTTAGATTTCCAATCTCTCATCACCTGAGAGTATGTTATCACACTTAGGTATAAAATAGGAAAACTTACCGAGAATGACTTAAGTATAAAGCTTGACGATGAATATCTTCTGGGTCTATTTCTACAGGATTTATTACAGCTAGTTGATCTATAGACCACCTAAATTCCCCCGGAGTCTTAAAAAAAGAAAGTGAATTTATAAGTAAAAGCAAGCTAAAATAGTTCATCAAAACAGTAAGCAATGTCACCTTCAAAAATGTAGTGAGTGGTCATATAGAAATATTTGAAAGCTTAAATTTTAAAATTTTATTCAGCACTAAATTAAAATGGCAAATGGTAATCAAATCACAGTAAATCAACTGACATGACTACCTCTTTTTAAATATCAAAATATTTCACTTAGTGGTTTTAAAAATTACATGAGAAAAATCACAATAAATAAAGAAACTCTAAAATTAACACTCATTGGTGATACATAATTCCCATGTAAAGTTGATAACTATTGGAGTTATCAAAGCTCTTTGCTTTCACTAAGAGTGAACTAAAACAAAGTCCTAACTACAGAACTGGCTGCAAAAGGTCATGCAAGAATTTAGGACCAGCAGTTAGCATAATGGCTATGTCGCTGGACTCCCATGTAGTCGACCGTGGTTCGAGTCCTGGACCTGGTGGCTTAAACTCACGCCGGGCATGTGTGTATGTGTGCACCCAAGATCCCAAGAGGAGAATAGAGGAGAAGGGGTTGTGGCGTGGCCATCCCCCCGGGGGGGTGACTTCTCGATTTCTCGCTTTCTGTCTCTCTGTCTCTCTCTATCTTTCTAGTGAGCGCACGTGTCCTATAGCAAAAAAAAAAAAAAAAAAAAAAAGAAAAAAACCTCTCCCC
>NW_006160140.1:2256110-2281228 GCF_000334495.1 Tupaia belangeri chinensis | reverse complement strand
CTCTCTAATTTTCTAGGGAGCGCACGTGTCCTAAAACAAAAAAAAAAAAAAAAAAAAAAAGAAAGAAAGAAACCTCTCCCCAAAAAAGAAAAAAGGTCATGGAAGAATTTGATTCTTAAAATATTTATGAATGTCTCAGTCAGTGCTTCCTTCCGTATTCAACTTTCTGGCTGAATCAAATACATATCCAAATTTGTAATTAGGGGTACATTCTAGACAAATTCAGGCCTAAAACCCCAAGATGCCAAACATTCTAGCTTTGAGGACTAAGTTGCTGCCATTCTATTAGTTATTTTTATGAAGACTAAAAGACAACTATATGTTAATAGGTGTCATTTAAAAATCATGAGCTAAGATTAATGAAATGACTCAGTATAACTCATAAAACTGCTCAACTTTCCTCTAATGTATACCTGCTGATATGAAAGTATAGCAGAAACAGCCAGCCACCCAGTTCACAGTTCTAGGTTACTTACTACGTTGAAGCATCAGGCTTCAAAAGAACTTCTCCAGTGTAGCGAATAGCAACAAAAACGAGCTAACATGATAAAATTTTCTCTAAACTAAGGAGCACATTCCCTTTTATATCACTCTTGTGCAAACCAGTAATCATAGCACATACCACACACTGTTTTGAAATTGTTCATTTAGTTGTTATCTATCCCATTAGAATAAGGGTTAGCTTTCTATTCCAGCCTGCAAGCTAAGAATGATTTGGGCATTTTTAAATGATTGGAAAAAAACTAAAAGAATATTAATATTTTATTATGACTAAAAATCCACATGAAATTCAAACCTCAGTATACAGAACCACACTTATAGTTTACCCATCGCCAGGAGGTGAGGAGTTGCAACAGACCCCATGACCTACAAAGCCTAAATATTTACTGTCTGGCCCCTGGCCAAAAAAGGTGTATTGGAGTATAGCATTCTTGAGAGTCTTTGTCTAATAATCCTGACTTGTTCATGGTATAACCCTTATGCATAGCACTTTATCTGACATGCAGAACTCAAATAACGCTCACTGCAAATGAGAATAGATGACACAGCTTTTCTAATATGATGTCAGTTGATCTATTATAAACCATAGTATCTAGCTACACCTGCGCCTACAGGAAGCTAATGTGTTATCTATTGAATTAAAGAGATGTAAATGCTAATTAAATTCTACTAGCTAACTTATAATTAGCCCAACCACTAGATTATAATGAACACTACAATTACAAAGCACATTGCAGCTATGTCCCTATCCATTATATATTTACCACTTACCTTGTAAGAAAAGATGTTTACATTTAAAAATATCTGTATAGTAACTTACACCTAAAATTAGTTGTAAACATGAATCGAGAGTAACTTACTGGTAATTTTGTTGATTTAAAAACAGAAGGACTGGCGAGAGTTTGTTCATGAAGATTAGAATAATCACTGGGACTTTCAAAAGGATTTAAAACAGGGACTCTTCCTGGAGTTTCCGGTGTTATCTGCATTTTTGATTCTTTGACATCTCCCATAGCACAGAGAAAAAACTAAAAATAAAAATTTAATTATTATATATTATAAAACTACAGAATTCCATAGGTATAATTTTGACAAAATGTATTCAAGAAGCATACACTTCACAAAAGAATTAACACAAAACTTTACACTCTTGGGACTAATTTATAATAGTTTCCAAAATGTCATACCATACATTTTTCCAAGTGATTTACGAAATAACCTTGAAAGCTAGAGAGGTAAGATACTAGTGCGAGCATTTTGCAGAACCAACAAGTTCAGAAAAGATAAGTAGCTTTTAAACAGCTCTCAACCAAGTAAGAATGAGTTCAGGTATACCTTCGAGGCAACTAAATGTTACAGTAGGAACAAAATCCTTTCCCACGAAGAACTTGTATCTACAGTGTTTTATCATCTCTAGTCTATACGACTTTGAACATCCTTCAGATATGCCAGCAATCCCCATCAAACTGCATTTATTAACAAGCAATTCTCTACTAGGTGAGAAAGCTGTGCACAGATCCCATTCTTGAACATTAGTCCTTGACAGAGAAGTACCGCTGGCAGGGGCTAGGAGCCTAACTGCCTACCAGGGCCTCTCCTCAAAACCCCCCCTTTCGCCAAGACCCCCAAGGAATGGAAAGCGAGACTGCATTATTTCCAGTCAGAGGGCCACGACTAGAAAAAACGAAGACTCCACCTATCCAAAGTGGATTGCAGCTGGCTCCCTGGGTGAAGGGCAGAGGTGTCACCCGCAACTCCACGCGATCAGCATTTCTTGGCGCCCCTCTCTTCGGCCCCTACTCCCTCGCTGCCCCTGTTCACTCCGAGGCGAGCGGGCAGAGAGGTCTGGGGCTAGGAAGAGGGAACTCTCCAATTTTAGACCGGAGGAAAGGCCAGGAACAACAAAGAACATACCTACTGCTGTGCCTAAAAAGGAAGCCCCCGACACCAACTCCAGGGTGCTCGGCGGAGACAGGCCGGCGCCCACGACAGGCACAGACTCTTTAACTCCCCGCTTCCGCGCTGTCTTAGGCCAACCAGGGCACGGGACTAGTGGGCGTCCGGCCAATCAGGTCGCCCCGCTGTCCGCGAATCAGCCAATCGCATCGAGGCCGCGTAGTAAATTCGAATGGCAACTCCTCGCTCTAAGTTCCGCGCTGAGTAACGAGGCTCCAAATTCAAATCAACGCAGCCTCACGCCGGCGACGAGCGCGAGGGGCGGAGCCTGCCCGGCGTGAGCGGGGGACGCGCGGTGTGATTGCCCGGGAGAAAGGAAGGCGCTCCAGTTCCGGGTCAGGTCCCTCTCCTGCCTCCGTCGGCCTCGGCCATGGCGAGTAGTGGCGGCGCCGGGGCAGCTGCGGCGGCCGCGGCGGCGAATCTGAATGCGGTGAGGGAGACCATGGACGGTGAGTGCCCGTTGCGCTCCTTTACGTCGCGTCCCCTTCCTAGAGCCGAAGCCATCAGGCGGGGCGGGGCCTGGGAAGGACGTTGGATTCCCTGCCAGCCCCGAGCGGCCTCTTGGAAGATCTTCCATAGGGACCCGCCTGGGCCGCAAGACTGCTGGTCCCATCCCTTGAGAGTTGTTTCTTCGCCCCTGCGCAGTTTGTGGCCGCACGTCGTTTCGGCCGCGCGTCAGCCCGTCGCGCGTGATCCCGCGCCACATCCCGCGCGACCCTTGCTGTCTTAACGTAACGGGCCCCGCGCGCCGCGCCCACCCCAGCATCTCCCGCGCTCGCGCCGTACCCAGCTCCCGCACGCATCCCGTGCGCAGCACCTCGGGAGCCCTAAAGACTAGAAACCCGTGCGGGTGTGTGTGCCAAGTGTGGTCACCGTCGGTTCCTTGTCCCAGGCACTTCAAGTAGGCGCTTTGAAATTAGGCGGGGAATGAGTAAGTCTCCCCTTGGTCGGAATTGCGCGGTTTCGTCCCGAAGTGGTGACGCGCCAGTGTCTCTGGCTGCTAGGTGTGTCCCTGCCTGTTTTCCCGCCCTGAGGGTCACAGTGAAAGCCTGCACACGCACAGTACACGAATAAGCTGTGCCAATTGATACCCCCGTGCTGAGCTTGGACAGCTACTTAAACATCTTTGAGCCTATTTCTTTTCTCCTGTAAAAAAAAATCTCATCTCCCAGGATTATCTGCAGATCAACGTAAGACAACTAAGTAAACGCAAAAGGAGTTCACTTTTTTTTGTATTATGTAAAACGTCATCCAGTAAGCTTTCTTTGTCTCCATTTTTCTCAGTCCACCTGTATAAGTGATGTTAAGTGTTGCCATGAGCAGCCTGCCTCCACATTATCCAGGGAAAACCACATCAGCCTCCATCCCTATTAAAAGATAACCCCATGGAATTTGCATCAGATAGTGTCAGCCTTTCTGCTGTATCTCCTGCACCCTAGGCTCCAGTTCTTACATATACCCTCCATACAGGGGCTTCTGACCAAGTCTGGTTTTTGCCTACACTGGCTGCTGCTTTCCTTGTAAAAGAATTGCTTCAGTATTATCCGAGCCTGTCCGTATAATTTTTTGCTTATCTGAT
This sequence comes from Tupaia belangeri chinensis, assembly GCF_000334495.1. NCBI lineage: Eukaryota > Metazoa > Chordata > Mammalia > Scandentia > Tupaiidae > Tupaia > Tupaia belangeri. The sequence goes on along the minus strand of NW_006160140.1, from coordinate 2,277,192 downwards.
AACCAGTTTTTTCCTGAGAATTTGACTTTTAGCAATAGCCACAGCCATTTTTTCCATTCTTGATGTTTCACAGTGTATGAGGTTTGTTTGGTTGATTTTTTTTAAGAGGTTTTTCATTATAGGGCGCGTGCGCTCACCAGACAGAGAGACAGAAAGCGAGAAATCACCCCCCAGAAGGGATGACCACCCCGCAATCCCTTCTCCATACTCCTCTCGGGATCTTGGGCATGCACGCACACGCATCTGGCGTGGGTTTTAAGCCACCGGGTCCGGACAGGACAGGAACCGCTGTCGACTACGTGGGAGTCCAGCGACATAGCCATTATGCTAACTGCTGGTTCCCTGGTTGGTTTTTTAATTGCCCGAAGGCCTTCACCAGAGAAAGCAACCCTCAATGGGGCATGGTCATGCTGCAGTTATTTTTTCTTCTCATCAGACTTTGGGACGCAAAATCATACGCTAGCCATGTTTGTCAAACCTCTGGGGCCAGGTGTTCTTTTTGTTTGTTTGTTTGTTTTTAAGTATAGGGGAATGTGCTAGCCAGAGACTGGGGGTCAGGGATGAGAAAGCAATCTGTCAGTGGAGATGGCCACACTGCAATCTCCTTTTCCTCCATTCTCCTCTTGGGACAGGAGTTAAGCAGTGATGGACCATGCGGCTCCCAGTGCACAGCATTTAACCACTATGCTAGGGGGCCAGTCCATTAGTTTTATTTTTATAAGTGGATTTATTTACATAGGAATTTATATGTATATAATGTTATCATGTATCTTTCCTTGGAAAGTCAGTGTGTTTAGTTCTTTGTTTGTTTTGGTTTTTTTTGAGAGGTTTTTGCTATAGGGTACGTGTACTCACCAGAAGGACAGAGAGAAAGACAGAAAGGGAGAAACCACTTCTCAGGGGGATGGCCACACTGCAATTCCTTCTCCTCCATTCTCCTCTTAGGATCTTCAGCACGCATGCACACACCCCTGGCGCAAGTTTAAACTACTGAGTCCAGGACTTGAACTGCAGTCAACCACATGGGAGTCCAACAATGTGGCCATTATGCTACCTGCTGGTCCCATGTTTTGTTTTGTTTTGTTTTGTTTTGTTTTGTTTTTTAACAGGTTGGAGAGTGTGAGGCCTCACTTCCAGGAAATTTTCTTATGTTAGCTGCACTTAAGGTTCCTCGTTTATATGGCCATAGGATCCCATTTGAATAGAAAGCTTGAATTTTAATTCTCATGGAATAACCCATGTACACTTGGGAACTAGTAGTTTGTACTGGTTGCATTATCAAAATCTTTTCCTAGAGAACTCAATGTAAAATGAAGATCATAGAGAGTGTAAGAATGTGAAAAAGTGAAGAGAATTTTTTAAGAAAAATATTGCAGAAGCGGATATGTGGAGTTTCATTATATGTATTAAATCAATCATAAGAGCCAATGAGAAGTTTTCAGAACTTTTTGAGTTCAGCTTCTGTCCTCAGTGACAGCATTGGTAACTTTATTTATAATTTATTTTAATTTGACCAGAGAGGGACAGCATAAGAGCGAGAGAGAGAAAGCAAGCAAGCTGCCAGGTCCAGGACTTGAACCACTATCAGCCATGTGTGGGAGTCCAGTGCCACCAACCACCAAGCTACCTACTGGCCCCCAATTTAAACTTTTAATGGATGTCAGTGGTTTGCAGGATTGCAGAATCAGCTAGCAATATAAACATTCACATCTTAGTCCTGAAAGGAAAGAAATTTATTAAAGTTATTCAAATATGGGAGGAAACAGATGAGATTCCTAATTTATCTCAGTAACTTGCTCTGAATAGAACCTGATCTGTCCTGGTCCTGATTTAAGGCCTAAGGCATAAGATCCTCTACTCCATCTTTAGATCCTTAACGTTTCTTTCTGCATCTTTTTAAAACAGACTATTTTTTTTTTTTTTGGCAGAGGTTTTTGCCATAGGGCGCATGCGCTGGCCAGAGAGACAGAAAGCGAGAAATCACCTTCCAGGGGGGATGGCCACGCTGCAATCCCTTCTCCTCTATTCTTTTCTTGGGATCTTGGGCACGCATGCACATGCACCTGGTGTGAGTTTAATTCACCGGCTCTGGGACTCAAACCGTTGTTGACTACATGGGAGTCCAGCGACATAGCCATTACGCTAACTGCTGGTCCTAAAACAGATCTTTTCAACAAATCCCTCTCTTTCAGTGTTTTAGTTGCCTTTTTGGCTTTTTGTTGTTTTGAAATTTAAAATATTCTCTATTGAGAACCTCATACTTCTTGTTTCTTTTTTCTTTTTCTTTTTATTAAGGCCAGAAGGTGCTTGTGTGAGAAAAAGAAGGCATGAGTGTACCCACACTCCCCCAGAGAGACCTGGACATGCCACATTCTTTTCCTGTGCTGTTGGGCCAGCCCCTTAATTTTTATTTCTTTTATTCCTTTTTTTTTTTTTTAATTACCAGAGAGTAGATGTGCTTGCCAGGGAGAGACAGAAGCATGGTGTACTGAGTGGTTATGCAGCAATCTCTTCTCCATTTCTCCATCCTGTTGGGATTTGGGACATGCATGTACATGTACCCAACATGTTTTTCAAGCCACCAGGGCCAGGGCTCCAACTGTGGTGGGCTATGTGAGCTCTGGCTCCCTTAACCACTAGGTTACAGGCTAACCCTGTACTTCTGTTTGGTACTTCTTACCAGAGGCCCCAGTGTAGTACTCCTTTTTATGCATCAGGTAGTCAGCTTAATAAGTACATACTTTATAAGAGTTAAGAGAGTTTGTAGCACTTGATTCCATTTGGCTCGCAGTGCAAGGCATGTCAGTGAAATGGGTGGTCCATGCCACCACCATCAATCCAGTTGCTTACTTGAGAGGGAAACCTGGTTGTCAGTCTTGCTTTCTCTCACCTTTGTTGCCTCCTATTCTTTGCTAAGCCTTTTCAGTTCTTTACCTATCTCAAAGTTAACCACTTGTCTTAATCTCTGTTGTCCATGCTGCCTACCAGGTTTTCACCAAAATTACAATAACAATGGGCTTCTTCACTCCATGTGCTCTTTTTTTAAAAACCCATTTCTGTGAGCAGCCCAGTCTTTTAAAAATGGAAACGTGATCTTGTTAAACTCCCACTTTATATCTTCCAGTAACTTCTTGAAGTTCTTAAATCTTTAATAGGGCTTTACTGGATCATATCTTACACTCATTTACCCCTTAATTAGATTGCTTCACTGAAGCTGTTCAAGTCTGTGAATTTGCCAAGTTCCCTCCAGTGTTGGAACCAGGGCAAAGCTGGTTTTTTTGCTCTAACTCTTCACCCTTCTTCCTACCTCTGCATCCCTCTGCTTGATTTCTATTCACCCTTGAAATCTGAGCTTAATTGTTGTTCCTTCAGACAACTCTTTGCTAAACACTGTGTCCTTCTGAACTTGGTGTGATGTCCTTATACCTCATTTCAGAAGTATGCTGTTCTTTTTCTTTATTTAACGTATTTTTAACAGGAATTAGTTATTTTAAAATCTCTCTCCTGCTTAGACTACAACGTCTGCAAAGATGGAGACCGTATCAATCTTGTTTTCTACTATATTTCAGCAGTAGCATAATAGGCACTAAATACATAAATGTACCAATTACGCAAAGGCCTTTAGAAAATAGTTATTAATTGCAGACAGTTGGTGAAGATAGGAAGTAAAGATCAGTATCAATTTAAAAGGAAAGTGTAAAGGGAGAAATACTAGAATGAAATGGACCTTTAAGACAGCATGGAATTACATGAAGGGAAGAAAAAGAAGCTTAAACAGGATGTGAAGTCAGGAATAAGCACAAAATTTGCAGATAAGGGTTTACCCTGAAGAGAAAAACTGGAGAGAGAAGAGTTTGTCAATACTTAATGGCAACATGATGACGACCATAGAATAGGGTTAGAGTATATGTTCTGGTTGTCTATTGTTGCATGACAAACCACCCCAAATTTAGTGGTATAAAACAACAAAAATTACTTACCTTTCAGAGTGTTTTGTGTCTGAGTAGTACGCTGAATGTCTCATGCATCCTGTTTAGACAATGGCTGGGACTTGAGTCATCTCAAAGCGTTCTTACTCACATATCTACTGGCTGTCATCTGGACTCTCCAGGGGCTGCTGTCTGGAACATGGAGTTTCCTTACACCTGGTGCAGGGTTTTTAAAAAAGGAAGATGTTTTAATAGCCAGAGGGAGACTACATTGCCGTTTATTATTATTTTATTTGATTTTTCAGGTTTTTGCCAAAGGGCACATGAAGTCACCAGAGGAAGACAGAGGGAAAGTGAGAAATTACCCCCCCCTCCAGGGGCGGTAGTTATACTTCTCCTCCATTCTTCTCTTGGGATTTTGTACACTCACATACTCACCCAGCATAACTGTCATTCTGCTGGGTCTGGGACTCAAACCGTGGTCAGCCATGTTGGAATCCAGTGCTTTATCCATCATGCCAGCTGCTGGTGCCACTATTTTACCTTTTTAAAACTAGCCCTAGAAGGCAATACAGTGTCACTGTTGGGAGATAGAGTTTGACATGGACCTGACCTTGAGCATACCTGCAGATTCTTGCTTTGTAAGCCAAAAATAAAAGACCATGAGTATGATGCTCTTTGCTCCAGCTGTTTCTCAGGGCTTTGTTTACAAGGAGCACTCGAGAGATGAGGACACATTCAGCCTCAGATGAAGAGCAGGCTTACTCTTACTGTAAAAGTAAGGATTTCCCAAGTTCAGTTTTCTCAAGCAGGATAGGTAGTCTGTGTAAGTACAGTGTATAACCTCACTATGTATAGGAGAAAGTCTACATGATGGCTGAAGTGTTTAATGAAAAATTATTAGTATGGTTCAACTTTTTTCTTCATTTCAGAAATCTTAGCCAAAAACCTATGTTTTCAGCATGGCAAAGGATAGCTGTGTGAAACCAGCATCATCTTTAATATTAATGTTAAATATTTTTCATATAAAATTGGGAACACATGTTTTCACTGCTTTTTAAAATGCTGATTTTAAGATTTTAGCAAATAATGCCTGACAAAAAAAGAAAACAATTCTTGAAAAGGAGACGAGAGAATGAGCCAAAAGACTTCGAGAGGCTTCAATAGAGTTTGTTAAGGTGACTGGCTATAAAATAAAAATGTTTAACATTAAGTATTAAATATTAATAGTAATTAAATATTTAATGTTAAATGTTTATTTCATGTTTAATAAATCAATTTCATTTAATAAATAAAATATTTAACAGTATATCAACAGTAATTACTGAAAATGTGCAAGAATGATGTAGAATCCATTTATATGCATTTATGAAAGTAGTCAAAAATTAAAGTTAATAAAATTCAATATGGTACATTGAAACTTGCTTATACTTGTTGAAACTTTCTGTTCCAAGCATGTAAATATGGTAGAAAACAATAAGAAAATATAATTATTAGTGTAGCCATCTTCAAAAACATAAAAGGGAAGTCTCCATTGATCAGAAAGAGAGAAGTGCCCCTCTAAAGAAAGGAGCAGATGGGAACCACAGCAGGGGATTGGAAATAGAACCTGGTGAATCATGCTGTTTTGTCTGAGTGAGTCTGGGAGTCAGAGATGTGCCATCTGCCATGGCCAGAGATTGAGAAGCACCATTCATGTATTCTGGGTCTGAAGCCAGGATGCTTTTGTAAGACCTGATCAAGAGGGCTGAGGCCAGGGTAAGATTACTTAACTAAAAATTTTGTCACCAATTCAGGACATGTTAGAGAAATCTGTGGAAGATGAGTTTTCAGCCAAGAATCACAAAGCTACCAAAGGTAGTTGAAACACATAAACAACTAACATGAAAATGAAAAGAGTAGGGGAGAGAGAAAGTAATATAATATTTATTTTTATCAATTTTGTTTCATTTATTTTAATATTCTTTTATTGATTACCATGTGCCAAGTACCATTCTAAGTATGTATTTCAATCCTCACATCAATTTTATGAAATAGATATTATTATCTCCATTTTATGGAATGATGAAGTAAAGACACAGAGAAGTTAATTTGTCTAGTAAGTAACAAAGCTAGAATTTGAGCTCAGGTAATCAGGCTGTATAGATCACACTCTTAATCATTCTCTTTTGCTGCTTTCTATACCTAAAGAAATAGAGGTACTAGAACAGTCCTAAAAGTAATTTAAGACTATAGCCTTCAATAGATAAAGGCAGGAACAACAACCATAAAATAAGTGGTTAGAAACCACCATTTAGATATGAAGCAAGCAAAACTAATTATGGGGGTAGGGTTAGAAATTTTAAAATGCAGTTATTTAAATAAATGTAGCAGATAACATGAATAACAAATTGGATACAGCTGGAGAACAAAGTGTTAATAAATTGGAATATCAAAACAACAATGAAATAGAAGTGCTGTCCACTTCCAGCCAAGATAGTAATAGGGACTGGGTTTATTCTAGTTGAAAACATTGAAAAACCCAGTAAAACATACAGAACAATGATTTTCAAGACACTGGACATCAAATGTTAAAGGACAGTATAGTTCTTGAGAAACAGGAAACAAAGTTATCCCCATAGTTGCTCCAGTTTGCACCCTTCAGAGAGTTTCCAGTATCAGTGTAGCACAGGGTACCTAAGTAGAACCTAGTAGACACCCCACGGTGAGTAGAAAGAGCTGAACAGATGAAGGAGGGCAAGGCAGGTAGAGTTTGCAGGACAGAGTATCTGAGAGGAGAGAGCTGCACAGAGAATTCTGGAGATCTGTAGAAGAGGCCCCCTCAGGTACAGAGCCATGCATTCATATGCACATGTGTGAGGAAAGTATCCAGAAAGCTGGGGAAAGAACTGTCTAAAAATATTAGAGGGACAGTGTATTATATGCACACAGGCTGAGGATGGCACATACCTACTTGTGATAATGGAAAACTTTATAATTCATGAGACATCAGGTAGAGTACTCTGAATTGTCTTGCCTCAGTAATGAGGAATAATTAGTCCTGTGCCAAAGTGGGCTCTGGTATTCCAACAAATCTGAGAAGACCAAAGAGGATTAGACTGTTTCCAGATAACCGTATGTCATTACAGTGCTTAAGAATACTTATATAAAGATAAACATATCCAGCACCTATGAAGGTAAAATTGACATCTGGCATCATCAGAGATTACCAGATATGCAAAGTGGGAAAATATGACCCACGATGGGGAAAATTCAGTTATAAGGTGCCCAAAAATGACACAAATGTTAGAATACACAGACAAAAGGCATTAGACATGTATTCCATATGTTCAGAAAGTATAGCAGAGGTATACAAGATTTTTTTAAAAATTTACAATAGGACGTGTGCTGTAGAAAGTAAGAAAGCACCTCCCTCTCCCCCAAGAGGAATGGCCACACCACATCCCTTCCATTCTCCTATCAGAATTTCGAGGATACACACGTGTATGCCTAGCATGTTTTTCAAGCTTCCAGGTCTGGGACTTGAACCATACCATTAGCTGTGTGAGGTCCACCTGCCTTACCTACCATGTTACCAGGTGGCATGATGAAAATGAATGAATGATATGAAAAATAGGGAAGGTCACATTTTATTGAATCTCATGAATATACAGGTTTTTAGAAGGACTTAGATGTAGATTAACCAGTGACTAAATAATGTTAATTTATCCTTTCCTGCTAAAATATGTAGCTGTTGTGTTAAGTTAGAATTCAAATGGAATTTTTTTTTTTGGAGTTGATAAAAAATGTTAAGGTCATCCAGAGAATAAAAGGGCCTATATAAATGAAAAATGGCAAAGGAATCCTTAACCTATTACACGTATTATAAAGTTAATAATTATAATTATGGCTCTGACACAAGGTAGACACGCAACAAATCAGTAGGTGCTTGGGAGTTTATGATGTGATAAAGGTGGCATGTCAGTTAAGTGTAAAAGGATACATGACTCGAATTAGGACAATAGGCTTATTTCTACAAGGAAAAATTAGATTCCACCTTCTACCCCAATCCAAGGAGTTCAATATTTAAATATTTATGGAAGGGGCAGCAAATAAACTAACTCTCTAAAGAGAATACCAGTGAATATAATTTTTGAATAGGGAATAATTTTCTAAGCATAATGCCAGTGGAAATGATATATAGAACAATAGATAACATACTGGCAATTGACCTAAAAAGTTCTAAAGCACTCTAGGAAATAACTACCATAAAACAAAGTTTTATGGAAAATGGAAACATTGTACTTAAATTCTATAGTGGAAGGGATTCCTGGAAAAATCACTTCAGAAATGGAATCTCCATGTTAGTGCCTCTCAAGTCAAAAACTGATACTGTTATAAATGATAATAAAGTGAAGTACTACAAAAATGAGTTTAAGAAGAAAGCTTTCATTTTTAATATTAAACAGACCTAATTACTCTTTTGAATTGGTAATAAGTTCCTAAACACTTTTAAAGACTTAAATATGTATATTATTGTCTGAGCAGTTTTATTTCTGAGAATTTATCCTAGTAAAATAAAGTTAGTATGTCAGACTTACCACATTATTAGTTCCACGGGGGAAACATGAACCAGCTAAGTCTTAAAATTGAAGAATGTTAAGTAAAGAATGGTGGTTCCAAAGTGAAATGTTTTGGGACCAGCAGTTGGTGTAATGGCCATGTCGCTGGACTCCCATGTAGTCAACCACGGTTCAACTCCCGGACTCGGTGGCTTAAACTTACTCCAGGTACGTATGCGTGAGCGCCCAAGATCCCAAGAGGAGAATGGAGGAGAAGGGATTGCGGCATGGCCACCTCTCCCCTGGGAGGTGGGGGGCTGATTTCTCACTTTCTGTTTCTCTGTCTTTCTGGGGAGTTCACACGCCCTATAGCAAAAACTTCTCAAAAAAAAAAAAGAAATGTTTTAAAACATAACTATTTAAATGGCATTGTAAAAGAATAGCCAGAACTAGGGAACTATTCAGAATAATTCCAATTATGATTGATAAGTGCTAGGTAGCTATTAAATGAGTAGAATATACACCAAGATGTAAAAGGCAGTTGTATGAAAGGGAAGTTGTAAATTTAAGTTTCTAAGTTGAAGAAGATAGCTAACCAAGGGCAAGGCACTATTTATTACATGCTGATTTCTAAATCCTGAGATTGGAAAACCACAGTTACGGTGTGGTAATATATGTATTGAAAACAAAAGGTCAGTCTGCATCTTTTTAAACATTGTCAGCTTTCCTTTTATTCCTTTTTTAAAGTTTTCTTTATGTCTTTTTTCAGTTCTGCTTGAGATTTCAAGAATTTTGAATACTGGCTTAGATATGGAAACTCTGTCTATTTGTGTACGGCTTTGTGAACAAGGAATTAACCCAGAAGCTTTATCATCAGTTATTAAGGAGCTTCGAAAGGCTACCGAAGCACTAAAGGTTAGAGATTTGTATATTAATTCATTCTAAATAAGGATGTTTTCTTTAGAGAATGGTTAATGATGAAGTTATGTGAAAGATCCTGAACAAGGTTAACCTAACTTCCAGCACAGTCTGAAATTCTGAAACAGTTTCTGAGAACCAAGAGTTTAGTGGCATATAGATCATAGAAATTACTACTATCATGAACTCTGTTATTTTTTTTTTAGAAATCTGTTTCTAGAATTTTTTATGTATTGAGTAGAATAGTGTCTACCAGAAAACAAAGGTACGTTATAGTTCCAGACCCTGAGAAATATGACATTATTTGAAGATGATGTCTTTGTGTTTGTAATCAAATTAAGATGAGGTCCTGTCCTAATCCAGTGCTGAATGTCCTTTTAAGACAAGAGAAATTTGGACACAGATATACAGTAAGCCAAGAAAAGCCAATGTTTGTCAATAGCCACAGAAACCGAGAAGAAATAAGAAAGGAGTTTTCCTTAGGGTCTTCAGTTAGAGAACAGTCCAGTTTGCACCTTGATTTTGGATTTCTGGCATCCAGAACTGTGAAAGAATACATTTCTGTTGTCTTAAACTTCCCAGTTTGTGGTACTTTGTCATGGCAGCCTTGGAAATCTAAAGCAGTTTGTAGTAATAATAAGTGAGGTGCTGCCGTAACAACTTAAAAACCTGACAGTATTAGGTTGTCAGGAAAGTCATGACATATTTTTCTGTTTTTCTATGTAAAAATGCATCATGACTATCCTGATAAACCAATAAATTTGAAAATAAGTAATGGATAGAGACTGGAAAGTTTTAACGTGTTTCATAGAAAAACCTAGATTACCTTGATGAGACTATTACTAGAACTGTATGTAAAAGACGATTTTGGCGAGGGCTCAGAAGGAGGGGAGAGCTGTAGGAAGGACTTTCGTTATTTCAGAAAATACAGGTATCATTAGGAACACAATCAATAGAGCTTCTGGTGAAGGTAGAAATGAGAAACATTTATTAAACACTAGGTGAAAGGTGATCCCTGTTAGAAAGTGATAGAACTTGGCCAAATTATGTTCTGTGAGACGGAAAATAGAGCATGGAAGTGCTGAACTTTCATATTTAGCTGAGAAAATTTCTAAGCAAAATGAGGCAGGAGCAGCCTCATGTCTTACTGCTTCAAATAAAATGGGAGAGAAATTTGAAGTTGAGGAAACTGCGGTGTTTAGAGCCCTAACCCTAACCCTAACCTATGTGTAGTTAGTAGGATTCCTTTTCTCTTATTAAAAGAAAAGGAACCATCACTTGATGATTTGAAAACTTTCAGCCTATCTGGATAGCATGCTCTGGAAGTGGGCCAAGAGTGTGACTGGACAGTCTTCTGTGTGTGTGAGGAGATTGGTTATGTGAGAAACTCAGTCAAGCATCTCAGCACTAACTGCCAGTGTAGACTGAAAAGCACTGTTGAGTTACTGGGATTCTAGTTAGAAAACTGGCTGATAGCACTACTCAGCTGTGAGCATGAGTTACTCTTCAAAAGGGTAAAGTGACTCCGAAATGGCTGAGAGACCAGAGGGCTGTGGCTGCCTCCAAGATCCAGAGGGCCACCTTTATTCCAACTCAAATTGTCCATCTTTTAATTGCTAACATTGGGGATAGGAAAATATGTTGTTCCTGCTCTTGCTTGCACATACTCTTCTGATTTAAAATCTCTAGTGATTTTTACTTCTATGTTTATATAGAATAATTCACTGTAAATACTGAAATTTCAAGATAGTCCATATTAAACCTTGACCAACGATAAAAAGTGGCTTCTTTGTTTCCCTTAGCTCTAAGGCAGCTATATAAAACATGTAATTTAACCTATCTTGCAGATTGTTGTTTTCTTTTTTTTTTTTTTTTTTTTGGAGAGGTTTTTTCGCTATAGGGCGCGTGCGCTCGCCAGAGAGACAGAGAGACAGAGAGACAAAGCGAGAAATCACCCCCCCCAGGGGGTATGGTCACGCCACAATTCCTTCTCCATTCTCCTCTCAGGATCTTGAGCACGCACGCACATGCACCTGGCGTGAGTTTTAAGCCACCAAGTCTGGGACACGAACCGCAGTCGACTACATGGGAGTCCAGCGACATAGCCATTACGCTAACTGCTGGTTCCTCAGATTGTTGTTTTCTAATAAATATTCTAGGTTGTTTTGTGCTTGTTAAAAACCTTTTGATTATTGGGACTGCAGCAGGTGGTATGGTGGTTAAGGTGTTATAGATTCCCACATGGGCAACTGTGGTTTGAGTCCTGGACCTGGTGGCTTGCCTTCTTACTTTCCCTTGCTCTCTTTCTCTTTCTCTGGTCAAATTAAAAATTAATAACAATAAATGGAATTAAATAAATTAAAAAAAAACTTTTGGTTATTAAATCTAACACAAAAAGGTAAGCAAATGTATTTACAGAGCAAAAGTTTATCATGTAGAGAATATCCACGCAGTTATCACTGCCAGCATCCTAGAAGCCTCCTTTTCAGTCACTAACCTCTCCTTCCTGCTCTCCTCTGTGGTATCGGCTATCCTGATGATAGACTCCTTCTTTCTTTTGACAGTTCCACTAACTACACATGGGTTAGGTTAGAACTCTAAACACTGCAGTTTAATTTTATTAAAAAAAAAATTTTTTTTAAAGGGATCATTTATTCTCCTTCTAAAGTTTGTTTTTTGCACAAGTGGCACACATCCCAATAGACTCTCACACTGTGATCCCTCCAGCCTTGCTAGCCTGACAGAATCATGGGCACATGTACCCAGGATGTACAGGTCAGCCAGGAAACCTAACCCGCGACCTGCTATATTGATACAGCGTTAACTTAACCACCAAAGCAGGCCCTGTAACATTTTTGAACTCAGTATAAGTAAAATCTTATAACACAATCGTTTCACCAAGTTTTTTCATTTAACATTATTCTGCAAGGTCCTTTTATCTTATCTATAGCTATAATGCATTCCTTTTCACTGTAGTATTGTGTTTCATTCTACCAATATACTATAGTTTATCCTTTCTACTGTGAATACAGATTAGGTGTTTTCCCTGTGTGGGGCTGTGAGCATTATTGTCCATGTCTCCTGATGCATGTATATGTGCATTTCTGTTAGGTACACATCTAGAACTGAAATTGCTGGATCTTGGGTTACATGTATCCTAAATATGAACAGATAATTATGAGATCAACTTTCAAAAAAATAGTGTTCATTTATGCCCACCAGCAGGATAAGGGCATCCCTTGAGCCACATCTTTGCCAGTGCTTGTTGTGAGTCTTGGATTTTACCATTTGGGGTATATATGGGTTTCTCATTTGATTTTATTTGCATTTCTCAGAGTACCAATGCGGTTGAATGCACTTTACATATTTTTTGGCCATCCTCTTTTATGAGGTTTTCAAATCACTAGCCTTTTCTGAGCTATTCTTTTCTTTATTTGTAATACTACTTTGTACATTCTGGATATGAAATGAACCCTTTGTCAGATGTACGTGTAAAGTTTCAAATGTTTTAAATCGACTTTTTAATAGTTTTAAATACTGTGGAAATTTCTTTTTTTGTCAGAGGGTATGTGCACTTGAGAGAGAGTGGGAGAGAGGCAGGAAGGAAACACTCCACCCACCCACCCATAGTGTAGCCTGGTCACAACACAGCCCTTTTTTCCTCCATTTTTTCCATCCTGTTAGGATCCTGGGCACATGCCCATTTTCAAGCCACTAGGGCCAGGATTTGAACCACAGTTAACCATGTGGGATACAGTTCCTATCACTGTTCCTATCACAGGTTAAGTACCTCTGCCCCTGCCCTATGGGGCTGGCCTGGAAATTCCTTTTTTAATTTAACACATATCTATGGCTTTCATAGATCAGAAAGAAAAATAACTGAATAATATAATAAGAATAGCTAATATTGGGACCAGCAGATGGCATAATGGTTACATCACTGGACTCTCGTGTAGCTGACTGCAGTTCGAGTCCCGGACCCAGTGGCCTAATACTCAGGCCAGGCATGTATGCGTGCATGCCCAAAGTCCTGAGAGAAAAATGAGGTACAGTTAAGTGGTTGAGCCAGAATTTGAACTCGTGCTATCTCTCTTCATAATTATTTATTTAAATGTTAGGTCTCCTCCTGCAGTAAAATCTAAAGAAACCTGGGCCAGCTACTTAGGAAAGGATGAAATGGTTATTATTAATAAAAGCAAAGCAGTCATTGGACTTTACCATGGAAACATTCCCTGCCTTAGTATTCCCTCATAACTTGTTAAAAATAAAAAGAGGTATTAGTCTTTTATCAATATGCTTCTGAAGTTCTGGTGGAAGATGTATTCTTTTTTCCACAACTGTAAGAATTTTGTTTTATTCTGCTTGAGTTTGAAAGAAAATAGGTAGGATAGAAAGATAATATTTATGATACCACAGTTGAGTGCCATAAAGGAACCAGAGTCAAATAAGCTTAGCTTAGGCAGGTGACTGACACAAGTGCTTTGGCCTAACCATTATCTTAGGCAAAATACAACCTAAAGTAGAACCTTAGAATAGGAGGTTCAGAAATACCTCCTTAACTTAACTGTTTCAACTTTGAGCATACTAGCTATTTTGCATCCAGTGGACTATAGTGAGATTTGAGTGGCAAAATCAGTAAGTAAAATGAACAGAGTCAGAAAGTGTTAACCATTTGACTAGAAGATCAGTTTGTCACACATATGGAACCTCTTAAAATGTATTTACTGGGGGACCAGCAGTTAGCATAAGGGCTATGTCGCTGGACTCCCATGTAGTCGACCGCAATTCCAGTCCCGGACCCTGTGGCTTAAAACTCCCGCTGGGTGTGTGCGCGTGCGTGCCCAAGATCCCAAGAGGAGAATGGAGGAGAAGGTATTGCGGCGTGGCCACCCCCCCTGGGGGGTGCTTTCTCGCTTTCTGTCTCTCTGTCTCTGTCTGTCTGGTGAGTGCATGGGCCCTATAGCAAAAACCTCTCCAAAAAAAAAAAAAAGTTTTACTGGGAACCAGCAGGTGGTGTAGTGGTTAGGGTGTTGGACTTCCACATGGCTGACCACAGTTCAAGCCCCTGACCTGGCAGCTTGCTTTCAGACTATCTCTATCTTTCTCTCTCTCTCTCTCTCTCTCTCTGGTCAAATTGAAAATAATAGTAACAAAATAAATAATTCCTCATGTCTGGTCAAATTGAAAATAATAATAACAAAATAAATAATTCCTCATCTAAAACCAATATACCAGTATCTCATCAAAACTAGGTAGGAAGGATTTCCTGAAAAGAAGGGGTTTCTAGCCAAGAAGAAATAGTAAGTCAAGACTTTTCTTGTTTTCTTTAAAGTAATTTATGTGATCTGTATAGTTTTTATAAAAAGGATGAAAGCTCATAATGCAAAAATACATCAGGAGACCAGCAAATGGTGTAATGATTACGTTGCTGGACTCCCACATAGCCAACCGCAATTCAAGTCCCAGACTGGGCAGCTTAAAACTCATGCCTGATATGTGTGTCCATGTGCCCAAAATCTCTAGAGGAGAATGGAAGAGAAGGGACTATGGTGTAGTCATTCTCTGGGGAGTGATTTCTTGCTTTCTATCTCTCTGTCTCTTTAGTGAGCACATGCACCCTATAGCAAAAATCTTTTAAAAATATATATCTATATATATCTCAAAATACAAAGAATGACATTTAAAAAGTCACTCACTCTTCCCAAGTGATCATTTTTCCCAAGAAATAACCAGTGATATTTGGTAAACATCATTGCAGATACATTTCATAGATTTTTAAAAATAAAATATTTAATTTTGCTGAGTTAAAAAAGAACTCATCATTTCGTTTCTCTCTGGATTAGTCTTTTCTCCCTTAACTACTGTTAGAATGGGGTGGGAAGCTGGTTGACTCAGCTACTTGAGCCAAGGTGTCTTCCCTGACCACCCCTTTACAGACCTCACAAACGGAAGGTAGTTCTTTGTGTGGTTACTGCTAATGATTTTTTTTTTCTTATAGTTCTTGTTAATTTCTTTTGGTGTAAAAATTAGGCTAAAGAGAAACTGTTCTTAGTACATTCTACAACCTGTACCTAGAATTCCTTGTATTTAGAATTGTATGGTACTTATTGTTACTGTTTTAGATTGTGTAAAATCCGTATCGGCATCATGAAACATAAGGAACAGTTAGTCTGAAACATTGGGGTTTTCTTTTGCTTTTTAGTTAGTTATGTAGAAAATAGTAAATTTTTATTAATTATTTTGCCTTTTACAGATTTATACATTGATATGGCCTAAATCTATTACAGTAAAATAAATTGCTTTTCTCCCCATTTAGAGAAGTTCCTTAACAGCAATAGGCCAATTTATGTGTATCTTATAGCATACTTATAGCTGTTAATTAAGTCCATTTTTATGAATAGTTCTTCACTGAAATAATTTTAATATTATCTTCTGAGTGCTAAAGTTTATGTATAAGCAATCACCTGCATGTTATGATTTAAGAAATTCTAGGTAACCTGCTTGGTTATACCTTCACCTGTTTAGTGTCTTGATACCTTGAGTTATACTATTAGTGATGCAGTCCTATGGACTGAGCCTTGCCCTCCCTCTTGCAAATGTCCTGTACTATTACCAATTACTTAGAATGGGTTTGGATTGCATCCCTCGCCGTGTATGAACATCTAAAATGCAAGGATATTGGTTCTGTAGAATTTGGAATTAGGAAAGAAATAAAGGTTTAGATAAATTCCATGCATCCACCCATTCACTCTTCTACAGAAAATGAACATTTAGAAGAGAAAAGGACTATATACTAAAATTGATTTTAACCAGGACTGATTCTTGCAAATGTTTGAAGTTTTTAATGGCAACCTGTAACTAATCTGTAGGTCACTAAGATGTTACTGGCCTTTCAAATAGAAAATTTCACATTTGTATAAAATGAAAATTATAGCATTGCTTACTTACTTTAAGTGAAGGTACTTGCTGCATTTTCCCCATATTGGAGAAGAATGTCTAAAATTAATATAAAAGTAGAATAGGACAAGAAATACTAAATTGCTTTTGAGTTAAAGTATTTTAGTTTTAAAATATATATATATATAATTTCTAGTCTTCAAATTAGGTAATACTGAGAATGGGACTAGGGAGATAACAACAGATTACCTAAAGGGTATGTTGCTAAAGCTAATATACAGACCTATAAAGACAGAAGTGCGAAATGCTTTAGAATAGGGGAACTTTTTTGAAACTAGGTTTTAATTCTCTTGAGTAGTAAATCCCAGAGGAGGGAAAGGCTAATTTAGAATAAGTCTTTGAGGAGCCAGCAGGTGGCATGGTAGTTAAGGGCTCTGGATTCCCTTGTGGCTGACTGTAGTTCAAGTTCCAGGCCAGGTGGCTTGCTTTCTTGCTTTCTGTCTCTCTTTCTCACTCTCACTCTGTCTCTCTCTGTTAAAATTAAAATAAATAAATTAATTAAATTATTATTTAAAAAAAGATAAGTCCTCAAGCTAAGTATATAGAAAAGCAATATCTTCATTATCTGCACTTGTCCAGTTATTTTAACATACTGGGGTGAAATAGCTCTGAACTTACACTGAACTGAAGGCAGTTTTATTTTTATTTATTTGTTGTTTATTTGTTTATTGTTCATTTGACCAGAAAGAGAAAGTGAAAAGGCAAACTACCAGATCAAGAACTTGAACCACGGTTAGCCATGTGGGAGTCCAGCATCTTAACCACCATATACCTACTGTTCCCTAAAAGCAGGTTTTATTTAGGAAGCAGAAATGTTAATGACTTAAAAGTCTAACATGTATTTCTAAAATTAAACTTATTTTAAAATTCTATCATTTTTATATTGCCATTAAGAAATTATTTTTTTAAGGTGTGCTAAGTCTTTCTAGAAATAACTTATCAAGCCCTTCATTGAGGAATTAATATGGTATCTAGAAGTTTGTTCAGAGTCATCTGGGAAAGTATAGTAATTGTAAGTATATGAAATAGGATTAGCCATTATTCTCTCTTGTTTCTGTTTTCTCCACCTTGCAGCACAAGATCTTTCTCTCTCTTAATCCCCTTTTCTCACCGTAGTAAGATATAGAAACAGACAAAATAATGAGGAGTGTATGAACAGGTTTGCAGTAGGTTAATTTTTCAGGTAGGAGTATATATTTACATGTACTCTTAACTGCTACTTAAGATGATATAATTATTTTCTGCTGTTCGCCTAGCAGTAAGTTCATTTATTTATTTTTTAAAAAAGAATTATTTCATTTATTTGATTTAATTTGTTATTTTTAATTTGACAAGAGAGAGAGAGAGGGAAAGGGAGAAAGCAAGACACCAGGTCCGGGACTTTAACTGTGATCAGCCATGTTAGAGTCCAGCACCTTAACCGCCTTGCCACTTTGCAGCCCCATAAAGTTGAAAAAATAGTCTTGCTATACAGCAAAAGATAAAAACCTCTTCATTGTCTTGATAAAAGTCATTGGATTGTGGAAAAGTTGTTTGTTAATGACAGTACATTACTGACAAATTTATCTTCATAGTATCTCTTTTTCCATGGTTTTATTCTAATGAATCTTACTTTCTTGTTCTAGGCTGCTGAAAATATGACAAGCTGATTTTCTGGAGAAATCCTGATGAGATATGTCAAGCTCTGCAGGAGGATTTGAAGATTGCATTTTAGTCAAGAATGTACAATGAAATTACTGCATGCGGCAGTGTAGAAAAATTTTCCTTTTAAACGAATTACAAAACCATAGCTTTATAAATCAGTGGAAAGTGGCTTACAGAGAGAACTATCAGATGTGTTTACATCACATCTTACTCACTTTCTTTTTTAACAGCCTTAATGCTTTGGCATTGCTATGTTCGTATTTATGTATCCTTATTTATAGCTCTGATAGCTTTAATTTTCCAAGCAGTCTGTCTGTCAGATGTGCACATCTGCTGTGCCTGGCTGAAGTATAGTGGAACCCATCAGTACTGATGTGCAGTAGTTATGACTTGTTGACATTTCCATTATAAACTTTAATTTTGGATTGTTTATGCATAATAGCTGTGGATTTATGTTGTATGGGGCTGAAAGTTGACAGGATTTCAGCCATCATTTGTGAATTTTGATTTAGGTTTCCTTGCGTATATCAGAATCTTGTTTTTAAAAATAAGTGTGTGGAAAACATTTCTTTTAATCTGCTCTCTAACACAGAATATTTACTTTTTTAAACAGTTGTTCGACAGTTAATAGTGTGAGCTGGATCATCATTTTGTATTGATTTGAAATGTAAAACTTTTAGAAACTTATATTTTAGGTCAGCACCATAGCCTAGTGACTAAAGGAACTGCATCCCGTGTGACTGACTGCAGTTCAAATCTCAGCCCTTATGGCTTGAAAAATAGACCAGACATGTGCATGAATGCCCAAATCCTAGCAAGGTGGAGAAATGAAGGAGGAGGGTTTACATCGTGACCACACCCCATAGGGAGTTGCTTTTTTACCTCCTCTCTCTCTCTCTCTCTCTCTCTCTCTCTCTCTCTCTCTCTCTGTTTCTCTTTCTTTTTCTGTCTTTTTCTCTCTGGCTAGTGCATGTGCCCTCTGACAATTAAAAAAAGAAAAAAGAAACTTATATTTTTTATATTTTAAAGGTAATGGTATTGCTTAGCTTAATATTATTTGTAGTTTGGATCATTTAAATCTAATGAGAATATTAGTCAAGAATATTTTTCCTTGTAAGTTTTATACTCTATACGTGAAGGCCTAAAAAAATGTAAAAAGTAAAACATAGCCAACATGCAAAATTCCTTTTTAGTTTTATTACATAAAAGTAACTTGAGCGCTTAACTAATAAATTCTGAGTGGTTATTTAATACATCATTCGGTAGGTGGTATTTAACGTTTTGGGGAGAAATAAGGATTACCAGTCATGAAAGATGAAATAATCAAATTTCTTTATTAGCAGTTATAAGTATGACTTAAATTACTTTGTGTGTCATTATTTTTAACCCGTAGAGTTTTAAGTGATCAAAATGATGATTCAAAAATAAATTCTAGAAAATTTAGGATAGTGTTGATTCTATTCCTGTAACAGAACCTCAGTGGAATTCTTCTGGAAGCCTGTTAGGAATTTGTTTATTTTCTTTTCTTAAAGGTGGTCTCAACATATCATGATCTTCCCGCCTCAGCATCTATGAGTCGCGGAGATTGCAGGCATGTGCTGCCACACCTGCCCCGTAGGTTGGACCAGCAGTTGAACTCAGGCCTCCCATGTGGCTCCAGTGGAGTATAGCATCTTAGCAGTGCACATCACTGCAGCTGGACTATGATTTTATTGTCTCTTACATTGTAGGTCTGGTTAGATGCCATTTAAATAATGGTACAAACATTTACTCTATATAAGCATTATTTTGTTTTTCAGGCAAGGTGAAGTAGTTTTGCTAAGACTTTGTAATATTTGAATAGCAACCTTCTCTACTATTTTTTTTTTAAATCTAAGATTTTGGGATCAGCAGATGGTTACATTGCTGGACTGCACATAGTTGATCGTGGTTCGAGTTCCAGAACCAGCGGCTTAAAACTCACACCAGGCACATGTGTGTGTATGCCCAAAATCTTGAGAGGAGAATGGAGAAGATCATTGTGGCATGGTCATCCCCCCTGGGGTGTGATTTTTCGCTTTCTGTCTCTCTGGCAAGTGCATGCACCCTATAACGAAAATCTCTTACACACACACATGCACACACACACAAAAAAACGAGGATTTTGATTATTTTGACTTTTTAAACATATGACATATTACATAGGAAGGTCTTTCATTGACAGAACATGTTGGAGACAATAGGAATTCGTGATAAGTCATTTGATTCATAATAAACACTGTGAATACTGCGTGTTGTTATTTATGAAATCATAAAGTGACCACTTGTCAAACTACAAAATTTGTATATACTTTTAGTCTATAAAAATGTATCTATTTATAACTTTGTAGATTAAGTTATTTATGTATAAAACAAAGGAAAAATATATTGAGAAGGGATTATGTTTACACAGGACATCTGTAATGTGTCACATTTCTTCAATGTAAACATATATTTTTAATGCATACTTAAGTAATATTTAAGAAACCAAACAGTAATGATACAATTGTGGTGTTGTGCATGTTGTCAGTGACAAAAATAAAGTAATTTTGGTGGTATTGGCATGTACTTTTATTTTTTTTATCACCAACAATATTCCATTTCTACTTTCATACAATGTTTACATATATATATGTTTTTTATCCTATCTTTGACCCTCTACCCTTTCCCCCTCTCCCATTACCCTATCTCTGCTATATACAGTTGTCTTCCAGGGGAGTTATTGAAAATGTGATACATGCAAGTAAAGGGAGAAGGGACACAAGTTTAAAGTTTTCAACAATAGGGAACATAGATTCCATTCAAGGTTGGATCAAGGGTGGTTCTCGTGCGGATCCGCCATTGTAGGTGAGTCTCCATGGAATACAGTTCTAGGAAAGCGGTTCTGATAAGCAGAGATGATTATCAGTTGATGCGGCACAGCAGCCATCTTGTGATTAGCAGGAATGGTGTTGTGGGGCTCTGCAGAGTGAATTATCCTTGGGTATCTGGCTTCCTCAGGAACGGTAGAGTAGTTCCTGTTCTTCCCTGAGGCAATGCAGGGCTGGCAACCATCATCTTCTCACTGTCCATAGG
>NW_006160140.1:2248541-2255985 GCF_000334495.1 Tupaia belangeri chinensis | reverse complement strand
GGATGGCGGGGGCCCGCAGCCAGGCCCGGGTGGGCCCGTGCAGGGCCCCTCTGCCCGCCGCCGCCTCGCTCGGCGTGGGTCCCGGGGGTGGCCTTGGCATGTACTTTTGATTTAACCTATGCTTCTGTGACTTCAACTTGTGTTTCCATAGGTACTCTGAAATTATTTAGATGCTTATTATATGTGATTAATACTATTTATAGACAGGTTATATAACTTACAACTTAAATTAAGCTTCAGGTATGAAATGGAATTCTTTTTCCCTAGTAGTGAAAGGAAATACCTAATTAGTGTTTCCCCAAGCTTTTAAACAAATTTGGCAATTCAAGTAAGAGTGAGATTATATTTTTTCTGTACTTCCAATACATACTCTTTTACATAGTGAGACATTATGAAATTTATATACATGTTCCAAATGTCCTTAAAAGCTTTATTTCAGTAACTGGATCAAGGGGCCAGCAGGTGGTGTGGTGATTAAGTTGCTGGGTTCCCACATGACTGACTGTGGTTGAAGTCCCAGACTTGGCTCCTTGAAAATCACCCTGGGAATGAGTGTGTGTGTGTGTGTGTGTGTGTGTGTGTGTGCGCCCCAAATCCCAAGAGAATGGAGAAGAAGGGATTGTGGCATGGCTTCCCCTGCTGGGACATAATTTCTCACTTTCTCTCTTTCTCTCTCTGGTGAGTGCATGCACCCTATAGCAAAAACCTAAAAAAGAGAAAACTGAATCAAACAACATTTTTAAGTGCTTAAATTAATTGTAATTAAAAATTCAGTTCCTTTAGGGCCAGCAGGTGGTGGTGTGGTAGTTAGAGGTACTGGACTACCACATGGCTGACCATGGTTTGAATCCTGGACTTGATAGCTTGCTTTCTCACTTTCCTCTCTTGCGTGTAGCTCTTTTGCTCTGTGCTTCTCTGGTCAAATTAAATAAATAAATGAAGCTAGATAAAATATTTTTTTTTTAAATTCAGTTTCTCAGTCTCACTACTTTTCTTTTTAATAGCCCAAGCATGTGCCTGAGAGGGAAGCACCCTCAGCAGAATGGGTCTTGTGCTGCAGTCCCTTTTCCACAGCCCTCTAGCCCCTTGAGATCCTTAGGTATCTGAGTGCACAACCAGCTTGTCTCCAAGCCTATTAAAGAGTCAGAATCTGAGACCAGCAGATGGCGTTATGACTATGTCACTGGATTCCCATGTAGTCAACCGGGGTTCAAGTCCCAGCCCCAGTAGCTTAAACTCTTGGGCACATGTGCATGCTTGCCTGAGAGAGCCTGAGAGGAGAATGGAGGAGAAGGGATTGTGGTGTGGCCATCCCCCCTGGGGAGTGATTTCTTGCTTTCTGTCCCTTTCAGGCGAGTGCACATGCCCTGTAGCAAAAACCTCTCCCCCCTCCCAAAAAGAAAAAAGAACTTGCAGGTGGCCATTACACCACATTAGCTGGGCTCCACTAACACTTTGTATTAGAGCAAAAGATACATAGCATGAAATTTTAAGTTGTGCAATTCAGTGACATTAAGAATATTCACATTGTTTTACTGCCACCACCACTATGCATCTCTGGAACTTACTCATGATCTCAAACTGAAATTCTATGATCTTAAGCTATAACTCCTCATTCCTTCCTCCCTCCAGCCCTTGTGTTAGGACAATTCTGCCCAGACAAAACAGCCTTCCCTCTGTAAAGAGAGGATTAAGCTTAGACCAAAGAAAGAGGCAGACCACTCCAGATGGGTAAAGTCACATTTATGCAGGGGGAATCTACAGAAGAGGCGGTCTGGAGTGGCAGCAAGACAAGGCACAAGACTGTGCCTAGGCCAGTAGATTTAAGAAATTACAAAAGGAAAAGAGATGATACTCAATGGTAGATTATGGGAAAAACAGCAGAAACTTAAGGTGACTGAGTTTCTAAACCTGAGTAACATTGGTTATTATTAACTGGAAATCAAAAAATTATTTTCCTGGAAATATTTTTATCTTGGAGATACTTAACATATTAAATGTCACCCTTGGGCCAGCAGATAGTGTGGTGGTTAAGGGCACTGGACTCCCACTTGGTAGCCACAGTTCAAGTCCCAGGCCTGGTGGCCTGCTCTCTCGCTTTCACTCTCATCCTGTCCTTCTCTGGTCAAATTAAAATAAATAAAGTTAAATTTAAAATAATATATATTTTTTAAAAGTCACCCTTGCCAAAGAGTCTGACTCAACCTTTGCTTTTTGTCCTACAGCATTTACCAGTTTCTAATAGTATACAAAATATTTAGTTTTTTTTTTTTAATTTTGGCCAGAATGCATATGTGCTTGCCAGAGATAGAGATAAAGCACCCCTAAGTGGGTCATAGTCATGCCACAATTTACTTACTTTTCAATCCAATTGGGATTTAGGGCACACATACACACTGGCATTGTTTTCAAGCTGCTGGGGCTACGGTCCAGGATTTGAACCACGGTTGGGCCAGGTAGGATGTAACTCCAAATGTACAGAGAATTTAACCAGAGTGATGGGGCTGGCCCTGTTGATTATTTCCTATGTGCAAAAGCTCCATAAGGGCAGGGGATGTTCTTGATATGGGCAGTTTTGTTCATTGATATGTCTCAATGTCTTGAACAGTTAAGGGCTCAGTAAATACATGTTGAATGAATGAACAGACTGGGTATCTAAGAATATCTACCATGTAATTGAAAAATAACAGACATGGAGAACTTACTCCATGCAGGCACTGACTGCAGTGCTTTATATAAACAATTGCAGATAATGAAGCAGAAGCACACGAATGGATTTATTCATTAATTCATTTACAAATTAATCGTGGCAGTCGTAGAGCCAGGGTTTGAATCCAGGTAAACTGAACAGAACCCACACGCCTAGTGCCTCTCACTACACGGTGTTAGGTGGCAGATGCGTATCTTTCCCAGAGTTCCCCTGTTCTTTCTCTAATAAGTATCCTACAGCTGATGTGGTGGAGTGACGAATTTTTGTAGCTTCTCTGATCTATGTTATTGCCATTTAATTAGGACAATATTATAAAGAGATGAACAGGTGAAAGCTACTCATTTTCCAGAAATGCTGTATTCAAGGAACCAAATTCTAACAAAACAAAACAAAACAAAAAAATCTCTCATAAAAATTCAGCCTTAGGCTGATGTATACTGAGTTGAAGTATTTAAAGTTGTAAAAAGGTGCCTGACAGCCATAAATACCTGTCCCTGGAAGTCTGTTAATGAACCACAAGTTCTGTCCATTAGAATAGAATATGGAGGTTTCTTGTGGGTGCCCAGGAGCTGAGTGAAAGTACAGTCGTGTTATATCAAGCGGCTCACATTATCACCTCTAACTACTGAAAGCAATGAATCAGCAGATGTACACTTGCAGGGTTACATCAGAAACTTTGAATGGCTCATGTTTATATTCCCAGCTACTTGGGAGGCTGAAGGAAGCAAGAGGATCACTACATAGCAAGAGTCTGTCTAAACAAAAAGCCTTTAAAGAGGTTGTTCCGGGGGCCAGCAGGTGGTATAGTGGTTATGGCACTGGACTTACACATGACTGACCTCAGATGGAGTCCAGACCTGGCCACGTAAAAGTCACACCAGGTGCTTGTACATGCATGCCTAAAATCTCAGAAGAGGAGTGAAGGAATTTTGGCATATGCCATTTCCCTCTGGGGGTGGGGGTGACTTCTCACTTTCCCTCTCACTGTCTGTCTCTAGCAAGCACACGCACCCTATGACAAAAAGCTTTCAAAAAAAGAGAGAGAGATTCTGGTAATTGCACCTTCAGCACTTTCTGTCTCACCAGTTAGACTTTTTGGAGGCGAGTCTACCTACTCTCCTACCAGAAAGTAATGTCCTTTAAATATTGTTAACAGCTACAGCTTATACTTGGATTTACTGACACTGAAATATCTAAATAAACTAATTCAAATTTTCTAAAAACATCTTATTTGTGTACCCAAGTTTATCAAACAAATCTAAAATACCTATTTTAGTGCCACAGCATTCAGCAAGAAGGAAACTGGAATCACGTGACTGCTCTGGAAACAGTTTACTATTTTCTTAATTATTTTTTCAGGGTGGGGATGCAGAGAGGTTTTTGCTATAGGGTGTGTGTACTTGCCAGAAAGAGACAGAGAGGTGGAAAGCAAGAAATCACCCCCAGGGGAGATGGCCATGCTACAATCCCTTCTCCATTCGCCTCTTGGGATTTTGCCCCTCACGTACACGTGCCGGTGTGAGTTTAAGCCACTGGATCTGGGACTCAAACTGCAGTTGACTATATGGAAGTCCAGTGACGTAGCCATTACACCAACTGCTGGTCCCTTGTTTTCTTAATTCTAATCTGTATTTATTAGTCAAAAGATGTTTGATGAACCTCTAGGAAAGACAGTAACAGTGCAAACCAACTTGCTTGTGAGGCAGTCATTGTGCGGGGTGTGTGTGGAGGGTGTCTTCAGAAAGTTCATGGAAAATGCATATGGTGAAAAAAACTGTATTTCAAAAATTAGTCACAGCATTAAGTTTGCCTGTTTCTTATGTGAGCCCGAGAATCTAGACACTCAGCAGGTTCTAGATTCTGCAATCCATACCCAGCTTCTGCTAGCCTTGGATCGTGCATGCTTGTGTCCAACATACTTACGGCAGTCCCTGGATGTGAACCTGAGACCTTCCCATGTGAGTCAGCTTTGCAGAGCATTGTGTTTTGCTGCTGCACAACTGTTTGGCCCTGGTACTTCAATTCTGATTTTCCGAAGCTCCTGCATGTGCGTGAAAACGATACATGATCATCTTGCAACAGTTCACAAAATTCTTATGTAAACACTTAACTACATCCCTAAACCTCATACTTTTCACCTGGAACCTGTAGATCTGTGTCCCTAAAGATTTCCTGTAGCTTCATTTAAAAAAAAAAAAATTCATTATAGAAACACCCTCAACAGGATCTCACACTGTAATCACTGACCAGCCTTTGCAGCACCCAGGATCATGGATGTGTGCACCCAGTATGGACAGGCCCTCTGGAAAACCAACCTTTCAGTTCAGGTGAGCAGTGTGTTACTACCATGCCATCAAGCTGGCCTGGCATCTTCATGTTTTCTTGCTTTCCCACCATATCTGTATACTACTGAATTATTAGTTACAAATATTTGTCCTTAAATAGGCCCATTTGTCAAAAATATAAATACATTTATTTTTAAAGTTAAATTACGCAACTTCTAAAATGGAAAACCATCATTTGCCATAGGTATAAAAATAATTACAATGAAATTGTATCTTTGTTAGGTATTGTTTGGAAAACCTGATTCTGGGACCTGTTTTATCTTTCATAGAAAAACAGATGAGCAAGTGTGAGAGCTAACACAGAATGGAGTGTCCTCCAGATGTTACTAGTGAGAGTAATATTGAAAAGAAATTAACTTCTTCACTGTAGCATTTATTGCATTTGAAGTGTGATGTTCCATGTGTCACCTTTGGTACCCATTCTACATTTCAGAAAAAACACCATTTTAGATCATCTCCAAGATTCCTTTATACTTTGATATAACTTAGTAGACAGCTCAGGCTTTGGGGTCACACAGACTTTCCGTGTTCTCACCAAGTCTATTTCCTATTTCCTATTCTGTAGGATGAGGCTCAGCGTTGTAAGGTTACATGAAGATGGGGCCACCAGGTGGTGTGGTTGAAGCACTGAACTCCCGCATGACTGACCATGGTTCAAGTCCCAAAGCTGGCAACTTGCTTTCTCATTTTCCTTCTCTCTCTGTCTCTCCATCTGATGAGTGAATATGCCCTATAGAAAATTTTTAAAATGTGATAATAATAACTTTTTTTTAAAAGATTGCATGGAGGTAAAATCCATACTATACCGGGGCCAACAGGTGGCATGGTGGTTAAAGCGCTGAACATTCCCACATGGCCAACCATGATGTGAGTCCCAGACCTGGTAGTTGCTTTCTCACTTTCCCTCTTTCTGTGTCTTTCTGATCAAATTAAAATAAATGAATGAATAAATATAATTAAATAAATAACTCTTTCTAAAAATCCCATACCATACCGTCTGACACATAGTAGAAGCTCCATAATGTTAAACTCCACTTTGTGTTTTGTAAGAGTGATGCTTATCTGGCAATTTAATTTTAGAAGTTGCCTAAAAATTATGAACTGACATATTCAAAATGTACTTTCTCTCATGATTATTCCATCACTAATGGAAACGGCCGGCCCTGCTTTCATAAACTTACATACTTTTTTAGAAACATAAATGTATTTCAATATCAGCATACTCTGCGCTTGTATGGGAAAGAAGATCAAGACACTATACTAATAAAAATGAAAGATTAATATGTAGCTAAATTTTAATGTCAAGACTTGCATAGCTAATTAGAGAAAGGAACCCACGGGGATCAGAATGTGTTGGGAGAAGAAGTAAAGATTATGAATAAATTTTAAATCTCTATTTTCAACATAAAAAGAGCTCATTGTTCTCAGTTGCTTCTATTAAACCCAATGGGAATATCAGTGATCTTTGTTCCTGCTGCACACTGAGAGCCATCATGTAAAGAACACTGAGAGCCATCATGTAAAATAGGAGCAAACAGCTGGCTGAATGAAAGCTTCCTTGGAAGTCTACTGATAGAAAAGTGTGGGGGAGGTGGGACAGCCAGAGAGAGCGTGAGAGTTCTGTAAGGTTTAATTTAAGTCCTGGGTAAACCCTATTCTTTCACCAGCTTTACTTAATAGAAATGGAAAGGATTTTATCAATCAAGACATTTTGTGTGGAACAAAGAAAGTGCTTTAATTTCAGAAAAATAGCACTCTATACTGAGCTATTTTTGCATTGATACGCTGTTGCACAAGGACCTGGGGGGGCCCTACAATCAGGAAGACCTGATGTGGGCCTGACCTTTCAAGATAGTATAGCTTAGCTACAAAGAGAGTGATTGTGATGGATTATGACCCTCCAACTCTGCCAGTTTTATCAGTTCAGAAAGGTTTGAGGATCTGTGTTGGGATTCAGTAGTAAATCTGGTTAACCTGGTAGCCCCTAGTGAAAAGAACTTATGAGTGAGAGGGGATGCTTTCTCACCTGGAATCTCTCATCTGTTCTCTCATTTTGTGCCTTTTTTTTTCTTTCTTCCTTTCTTTCTTTTTTTTTTTTTGTTGTTGTTCTCTCATAAACTCAGACAAGACCAAAGAAATCCATGTTCAGGTGTTACTAATCTGCCCTCTTTGGAGAAAGGCAAGTCCTACTGGTGCCATTTAACTTGAGAAATGTAACTAGCTATCAGGACAGGGTAGACAGGGAGCGGGAAGAGTGTCTTTTTTTGATCTTTTGAATCATTTAGCTGCTGGACCTGGCACTCCCTTAAGTCATCCAATATAAGGCCAGCTCTTAGCATCAGCTAAAGCCCAACTCATAATCCAAGAACAATAGAAACTGTAGGTGGAG
>NW_006160140.1:2241428-2248510 GCF_000334495.1 Tupaia belangeri chinensis | reverse complement strand
TCTTTCCTTTGGCTGCTTACATCCACTGTCCTCAGCTTCCCATTCCAAATGTAATCCCCCCCATCCCGGTTAGCTGCCATCACTCAGCTGTCATGTAGTCTGTGTCATTTCTCACAATCAATCCTAGTTGGTAGATTCTAGATAAATAAATAGAATACAGTCTTCATTTTACTGGAAACAAGGTAGGAACAAAGTGCTATTACCGTAGTTCTTCCAGAAAAAACTGAAGCTGCCTTTTAATATGCTCACTTATGCATCTAATTTAATGTGATGGCTAAATTATCAAATTCCATCTTCAAAAGGTGTTTTTTTTTTTTTCCCCCTCCAGTTGACTGAGGGTGCATGTGCTCATCAGAGACAGAAAGAGAGAGGGAGAAAGGAGCCCTCAATGGGGCATGATTATACCACAATCCCTTCTCCTCATGTCAGGATTTAGAGCACAAACCCACACACACCTGGCATGGTTTTCAAGCAACCAGGACTGGGATTCAGACTATGGTCAACCATGTGGTATCCAGCTCCTTTAACCATAGGCTATGGGGCCAGCCCAGAGATATTCTTTATAACACTTTGCTCTCTCCAAAGAAAAACAAAACAAAACAAAAATTTTTTTGGAACAGATGGTGAAACAGCAATAAAATGCAAGCACTCTAGAAAGCTGACCCATATGGGAAGGTTCCAGATTCATGTCTAGAGACCTTCTTGAGTACATCGAGCATGCCTGGGTCCATGGTCTGTGACTGTCTGAGGCTGCGGGTAGATCACGGTATCAAGACCCTATTAAGGGAAGATGGCTTGTCTCTGTCTCATTCATAGAAGAAATAAGCTATTAAAATTACTATTTTATCAGTATAAAATATTTCAGTCATAGTCTATAATAAAACAAATAATTGTGTACTTCCTTCCAGGAAACAAAAAAATTTAGCAACTTTAGTTCCTTATTCAAAGTCTAATTTAGGGTTTTTTCATAAGTCAATACTCTAATCATCTTTAAATCAAACATTTTATTTACACTATCGCTCAGATACTTCTTTTTTCATCTATGTATAGATGAGTGTCAGCATGAACTCATGAAAAATCAATCCCTTGTTCTTTAGGACCAACTCACCCTAAAGAAAATCCCTGCAGTAGATCTCAAAATTCAGCACTTATCACTACATACAATGTGTAGTGAACACTCTATGTATTAAGTGAAAGATTACATAATCATACATATATGAAAATATTGTTCACATGCAACCTTCTTGCTTTTATTTATTTATTTGTTTACTATAGAGTTTTGGCCACAGAGCACATGCGCTCACTGGAAAGAGACAGACAGAGACAATGAGAGAGAAAGTGAGAAATCAGCTCTCAGGGGGATGACCATGCCACTATCCCTTCTCCATTCTCCTCTTGGAATTTCGGGCACAGAGACACATGTGCCCGGCATGATTTTCAAGCTGCTCTATCTAGGTCTCCAGCCAAAGTCAGTCATGTTGGAGTCCAATGCCACCTACTGGACCCCCTGCTTTTATTTATTTATTTATTTATTTAGAGGTTTTTGCTACAGGGTGCATGTGCTCACCAGAGAGACACGGAGAGACAGAGAGACAGAAAGCGAAAAATCACTCCCCAGTGGAATGGCCATGCCGCAATCCCTTCTCCTCCATTATCCTCTCGAGATCTTGGGTATGCACGCACACATGCCCAGCGTGAGTTTAAGCCACTGGGTCTGGGACTCGAACTGCGGTCAACTACATGGGAGTCCAGCGACATAGCCATTACGCTAACTGCTGGTCCCTGCTTTGATATTTTTAACGTGATCTAAAAAAATATGTTGTTGACTGGCATATGCTATTCTTATTGTAGTTCATGCTTCCCCTGTCTCTATAATTCCCTCGCTTCTGATCTTATGGCATTGTCATAAAATGTAGAGAGTGCACCCTCTACAAGTTTTAAGTAGTGGAAGCAAGATAATTCAACTCTTCTCTATTTTCCCCATGGAGCAGACTGTTAGATTCAAGAAGTTATGCATGATATTTAGTTGATGCCTGTCACATAGCAGATGCTGAATAAAAAAAAAAAAAAGACTTGTGAATAAACTAGCTAAATGCCTCTTATCCTTGTTTTGTTTGTGTTTTCTCATAGGTCACTTGCACTCACTGGAGAGAGAGAGGGACAGAGAGAGGGAAAGTGAGAAATCCACCCTCGCCCTCTCAGAGTGTATGGTGACACTAAATCCCTTCTCCTCCATTCTCCTCTCAGAATTTTGGGCACACGTGTGCACACACCCAGCACAATTTTCAAGCTGCTGGGTCTGGGGCTCAAGCCGCAGTCAGCCATGTGGGAGTCTAGTGCCTTAAGCACAATGCCACCTAGCGGCCCCACATCTCATCCTTTTTTAAATAGCAGAATGGTTTACTGCAGCATACCAGGAACCAGTCTAGATACCATACACACTTTACCTCATATAGTTTTCATGGCAACCTTATGAGACAGGTATAAAAATTCTAGTTTCACAGGTAAAGAAACAGGCTCAGAGGGCTCCATCATGAAATGAAATATGTGCACGTGAAATTCTTTTTCCTCTTAGCATCATTTCTTATCTTCTTGTATGACCAAATCACATTTAACTGTCAAGAATTGCCATAGTTTGGATGTTCCCCCAAAATTCATGTGTTGGGACTTGGTAAAAATGTTAAGTGAAAAATTAACCCTGACCTAGGGCAGGCCTTTTGGATAGGATAAGGTCATTAAGACAAGACCCTTATGACTTGAGTTCCCATATGTTTTTAAGAGTCATAAGGAGATCAGAATAAGAAAAAAAAAAAAAAGAAGAAAGAAAGAAACTTATTCTGCTTCAGAGCCTACCCTCTTCCCTTTCGTGATGACTTTGGACCTTCCACATGGTCAGAATTGTGAGTCAATAAACCTCTGTTCTTGTAAACTCACCCAGTCTCAGGTATTTCTGTAAGCAAGACAATAACAGACTGAGACAAGAACCAAATAAAGACCGTTAGGACAAAGTTCTTCATGTATAATAACTCTGGTTCTTGCAATTCTGCCCATCATCTGAGGAAAAAGTGTTTACAGATTTTGTTCTTGAAATAGTGTCTCCCACTAGGGCACAGGCCAGATATATTAGGTTGTCATTTTTCTATGCAAAAATGAGTCATGGCTTTACTCATGACCTAATCATTTCTGACCAGGATACTAAAGATAATGTATCCTTTAGGACAAAAATCAGACAGATTTGCTAAGTAGCCCCCTCTAGAGAACTGCAGGATTCCTCCTCTGTGATGCAAACTCACAGCCTTTGCAACATCCTGGGAGCTGTATTTTATTGCCCCTTAGGGGACTGGGAGGACAAAAAGAAAAAAATTTAATCATGTTTATGTTGCCTGCTGTGCTGGGTGCAATAAAGTCCTTTGTCTCTGACCCAGGAGTCTTGCTTTCTTTGCCAGCATCCATCCAGACATGGCTTACTAACTTCTCTGCTTAGGAGTCAGGTAGACTCTCAGACTTTTCATGGGTTTTTAACAAAGACCTTCCTCCTTTGGGAAGCCTTTTCTAACCACACTAGCTCACAGTGGTAGATCTAAAACACATTTAGCAAGAAATAACCTGCTGAGTAATGTAAGTTTTTATAAACACTTTTATTGCTTTGTACCTGATTATACCCTCCTAGGGAACAGAGACAGTTACTTATAGTTCTTGATAAGTGTTTAGCATTTTTCCTGGAAACTGAAATTGGCTCTCATTGATTCAACAAAAATGCATTCCATGTCTATTAAGTATAGGACATTATGATCAGAATATTTAGGTAATGACTTCTCTAAATGGTGTACAAGCTTCTTGAAGATGGATACCATATCTAACATTTCTTTTATATCCTTTACAATTCTTTCTGTTTTTCATGAGTCTCCATTCAACAAATACAAAGGTTTATGGAAAATGTGTATCAGGAAAAAAACTATGTATAGATTTCAAGAGATTATTTATTTATTTATTTATTTATTTATTTATTTTGTAGAGAGATTTTTGCTTTAGGGCATGTGCACTCACCAGATAGACAGAAAGGCAGAAAGTGAGAAATCACTCTCCAGGGGAGATGTCCACGTGCAATCCTTTCTTCTCCATTCTCCTTTTGGAACTTTGGAGATGTATACACATGAACGTGGCCTAAGTTTTAAGCAGCCACGTCTGAGATTCAAACTGTGGTCAACTATATGTGAATCCAGTGACATAACCATTACATCATCTGCAGGTCCCTTGAGAGTTTTTTTTGCACCAAAATAAACAGGTACTTTTTTTCATTTTTCCATGCACCTTTTGAAGTATGCTCAGATTTATTGAGCATCTACTATATGCAGCCTGTATGTTAATTGCTGAGTACATGAAGGAATAAGAGAAACTCTCTATCCTCAGGGTAGGAGACAAATACATGCAGTGAAAGAGGAAGCACACTGATAGAACAAGATACAGATCATACAGGAACTTGGAGAAGGGCCACTGAACAGGGCCTTCATTATATGAGGATGGCAGTGATTTTTTCCACTTCTTGGTATTTTCAGCGGCTTATATACTCAGTAGATACTGAATAATAATGATGATAATAATAATAATAATAAAGTGTTGATGGAGTGGACTGTTAATCCAACCTAGAAATTTATGCACACACTCCAAAATAGCCTAAGACTTGGCTGAGAAATTACTGTTATTAGTTGCCAGTTTTACTTACTTACAAAGATGTATGCAACAAATGTATTTAAGAAATTAAACAAACATTCAACACCTGGAATAGCGCTATGGACTAGAAAGATACACATGGCCTGTTCCTTGCTCTCAAGATGTTCACAATCAAGTGAGACAGACACATTGAAATATAATCTAAAACTAGGCAGAATGACATAAGCGTTGAATAGAAACTGGAGTTAAAATGAACAAGATATGGAGGTTGGCAAGTGGTGGGGTAGTTAATGGTGCTGGAATCCCACATGGTCAACCATGATTCGAGTCCTGGAACTGGTGGATTTGCTCTCTCACTTTCTCTCTCTCTCTCTCCCTCTCTTGCATGCAAGTGTTCTGCCCCTCTCTTGTCAAATTAAAATAAAGAAAGGAAGAAAGGAAGTTAAATAACATGATTCTTAAAAAATATTTAACAAGCTATGAGCATTCATTCCACCAGTAACAACAGAGCTTTATGCAAGAGAATTGCATTTAAGCTGATATATACAGGGTGAAAGGCTTCCGAGGGCAGGAAATAAAGAGTAAGGCAGCCCAAGAGAAAGTTTGAACAAATGCACATTCTTTAAAAATAAACAAATGATAGGGGCTAGACAGTGGCAAAGTGGTAATTCAATATTTTGTGAGTCTGACACACACGGCAAGGTTCTGCGTTCAGGTCCAAAGACCTCCCTGAGTACTCCAGGCATGCACAAGCCTATGATCTGGTGCCGGGTAAAGCAGGGGGTGGATCAGGGCATGAAAAGCCTTTTTGGAGTGCTCTCTAGCTCTCTCTCTGTCTCTCTCTTCATGGAAGAAAGAAATAAACTTTAAAAACATAACCAAAACAAAGAACCAAAGTAATTAATTAATAAAAGGAGAGTTTAAGGAACGTTTAGTAGAATAGCAACTGTAATGTTTTCCATGCAGTACCTTCCACAATTATTAAGCACCTATACTATGTTTGGTTGGGCAACTGCAGTATACTTAAAAAGAGAAAAAGGCTTAGTCCTTATCCACAACCTAATGGGGGGAGAGAGAGAATTTAATTTTAAATATAAAATGCCAATAAAACAATAAGAAAGGAGGATCTTGAATGCCACCCTAATGGGCTCAGGCTTCACTTACACGACAGAGGATATAATGGATGGTGTCATCTGAACTGTGAAAAGGAGAACAAGTCTTGGTGAGGGACCAACCAGAATGAGGAGAGAGTCAGGAGAGACGCAGGGAGGCTACTGTGACCATCCAGAGAAGTGGGAAGGTTCTAAACAAGATGAAGATGAGGAGAGCAAAAACAGAGAAATGTGAGAACAGAATCCATAGAACTTGATGGGAGAGGTGCTTATGAAGAGGACTCTGAGCCTTCTGTTCTGGATGACAGAAAATGATACTAGTAATAAGAGTGAAAATTCATGAAATACAAGATCCTTAACTGAGAAGATCCCTAAGGTCTTTTTATTAATGAGCCAATCGCTGTTAGACCTTTTTCACTGAATATTTGATTTCTGTCATAATTTCAGGCTTACTATCATGTATTTTTAAAACAAAAGAGGTAAAAAACATTTAGGACTTTTTAAAAAACACAAGTGTTTTTCAAGCTTTAGGCTCACTAATGGATAATGAAGTCAATTTAAAATGCTGTAAAATAATGTACCAGCAGATGGTGTGGAGGTTAAGGCAGCTAGATCCCACATGGCTGACTGTTCAGTTCAAGTCCTGGACCCAACAACTTGAGAAATAGGCTGGGCACATGTGGATGTGTGCCCAAAACCCCAAGAAGAGAAGGGATTGTGGCATGGCCATCTCTCTTTAAGGGTGATAATTCATTTGTTCCCCACCTTTTACTCTCTCTCTGGTGGAACATACTCTATAGCAAACTAAAGAAACAAAGATGTAATAAATAGAATCTAAAAAGTGAAAGAGAATTGGGGCCAGCAGGTGGCATAGTGGTCAAGGGCACTAGACTCCCACATGGCCAACCATGGTTTGAGTCCTAGACCTGAAGGCTTGCTGTAGGCTTGCTTTCTTACTTTCCCTCTTTTTCTCTTTCTAAAATAAACAAACAAATAAATGAAAAGTTAAACAAAATAGTTCTTTTAAAAAAGTGAAAGGCGGGGAGATTGATGTCTCTGTATTGACTGACATGCATGGCATTCCCTTTTGAAAAAGCAATGGAAGTCAATGTAAAGTTATATGTAATCCAATGTAATATAAAGAAGATTATGATGATAATAAAAAAAAGTGAAAGAGAATAAAGTAGAAAAAATTTGAACTATCATAGCGATTATTCATATAAAGATTATTACTTTTTGGAATCTTAAGTTCTGGAATGGGTCTTTCTCTAAATATATATATATATGTATATATATATA
>NW_006160140.1:2200449-2241411 GCF_000334495.1 Tupaia belangeri chinensis | reverse complement strand
TCAAAAAGTTCATAAAACATGTTCATTATGAAAAAATTATGCACAGATTTCAAGATTTTTTTGTACCAAAATAAATTCAAACTTTTTTAATGGAATTATTTTATTTAACTTTATTATTATTATCATTATTATTTTCCAGTTTGATCAGAGAGAGACAGAGAGAGAGGAAGTGAGAAAACAAGCCACCAGTTCCGAGACTTGAACCGTGGTCGGCCATGTGAGAGTCCAGTGCTCCTATCCACCATGCCACCTGCCGGCCCCAATAAATTCAAACTTTAGTTCCATTGTCCCATGAACATTTTGAAGTTCCCTCACACACACACACACTCACACACACACACACACACACACACACACACACACACTCATGTGTACTGGGTTGCAATGTCAAATATAGGCCTTAGTGGGAGTTGCAGCTTTAAGAGTTTGAAAGTCACTGATCTAGACAAAGGCCAATGAGTGTCCTCTCTAGTCTAAACCTTTTGTCCTCCAACTGATAGGATTAGAATATTGACAGGAACATAAAAGATGTAGGAGCTTGTGGCATCTTTCATTGCTTTGACAATGCACGACAAACCAGTCATATAACAAAATAGATGCTAGTCTCTGGATATGGAGTCATTGGCTTCAGTGAGTTGTATAGAAAGCTAGAAGTATCCTCTGCTGTTTTCTGTTTGTCATCCCACTGACAACAATTTGTAGAATGTTCGGGATTACCCAGATCTGGTTTACTTGCAGACTAAATTGGAAATGGGGAGAGAAGACAATATTTTGCTTACTTTTCTTAAGATTTCAAATAAGCCTTTGCTAAATATTTTGAGAGACAATAGAATTAAAAAGTTTAAATTATGAATCCTCATAGATTCCATTTTTCCACTAGATGGCAGAGAAAGCACTTGTAATGGAAATGACATTGTCATCGATTTAATCAATTCTGTAGACTTTTTTTAATAAAGGGAGGTGTATTTCATTTCAGTTTGAACAGTAGAATATGATTATAAGACAACTGATTATTCTACAACTAATTTAATCATATTAAGCTTAAAATTAAAAAGAAAACTTTAAATTAGTTTATGTTTATGTAAGTACAAATATGTCCACACATTTTGTTAAGATGCAAATGATGGAATTTCACCAGTTTAGAATATTGCTATAATCTTTCTCAGTGCTCATTTTAAAATAAAAGGTAGTATTTAAGAACTCTGTCAGGTCAATACAGGAACATTTTTTATGTTACACATGAATATAATTTTAGAATACAATTGAGATATTCTTAATTATAATACACTGCAGGTAATAATAATAATATAAGTAAAAGGAATGATGATACAACCATTATTATGAGCTTAAAATGTACTTTTTTTAAAAAGAAAGAGAGCAAAAACTATGTGAACTAAGTAAATACAACACAAAAGTTAAATGTGTCATAAATTTTTTCTTACTATACCAATAATTTTAATGTTTTTTTTTTGCTATGGATTTATATGTCATGTTGTCATTTATCAAGAATAATTTTTTAGACACATTTATAATTAGAACACTTCACTAGGTACTAGAGAAGAGTTGCATTGACAGTTAATACTTTTGCTCCAGTTCTTTAAAGTGAAAGAGAAAATTATTTCACGGGCCTGCAAAAAGCAAAATAATAAGTGAGTTACAAAAAGTAGAATGTTAGGAAACACCAACATAGCTTCATAATGTAATACCAAATTATAACATGAAAAGCAGTTCAAAGGAACTAAGTATTTGGTCTCGATTTCAGTCATTGTTTTTGCTACTATTTATCTTAGAGCTGGCCTTCAAAACATTGAAGAGTGGGGGCTAGTAGATGGCATGGAGGTTGAAGTGATTTGATACCACATGGCCTACTGTATGGTTTGAGTCCTAACCCAGTGGCTGGAAAAACACACGTGTGTATGTGCCCTGAATCCTAAGAGGAGGGTGGAGAAGAAGGGATTGTGGTGTGGCCATACCCCCGGGGGACGATTTCTCACTTTCCCTCTCTCTTTCTGTTTGACTCTTTCCAGTGAGTGCAAACAGTCTATAATAAGCTAAAAAAAATAAAAATAAAAACAGGTTGAAGTGTGAACCGTCAACAGAGGCAAGAAAAAAGGAAGAATAGAAAAATCAGAGTTGATGAAATGGAGTGAAATCCAATCATTTGTGCAATTTGTGAACATTGGTTGAGTGTTGCTCGATGTTAGGCAGTGATTGTTTGAACAGAGACATGGCTTTCCTCAAAAAGAGAGTGTAACAGAGATAGTAGGGGAAGATTTAGCTGAGCAAATGGGAAGAAGTTAAATAAATGATGAAGTTCCATAATAGTTGCCATGCTAAAGATGTTGCCTCAACTCTTTGCTCTCTCTAAGCTTTGGATGAATGATTCCCACTCAGCAAAACAAAAACAAAACTCTGGAGCTTGCTGGTAATACTCACAATCCTCAGGAACCCAGGGAGGATCTTCTGTCATGAGAAGCATGGAGGTAGGTTATCACGTCAGTAATGATCTCCAGGTGCCCTACTAATGAGTGAAGTATGTTGTATTCAGTCCTGGAGTTTCCAGTTTAGAAAACTTTGCTAGATATAGCAAGAAGTCTAACCTTGTTTTGAGTCAACTTTTGGGGGATAAACTACTTATGTGGTACAGTAAGTCAGGTTCCAGGACTAAGTTCTCTTCCCTGGTATGAGCAGATTATTTTTATGCCTGTTCTTTGTAAAGGCAACTGAGGGTTAAAAACAAAATAAAAATTTTATAAAAAAGAATCTAGTCTGTGATACTTTTTTTTAAAAAAAGAATTATTTTTATCCAACTTTATTTATTATTATTATTATTTTCTAGTTTGATAAAAGAGAGACAGAGAAAGAGAGAGGGAAAGAAAGAAAGTGGGCTACCAGGTCCAGGACTTGAACCATAGTCAGCCATGTGAGAGTCCAGTGCCTTTACCACCATGCCACCTGCCAACCTCGTCTGTGATACTTTTTTTTTTTTTTTGCTATAGGGTGCGTGCGCTCACCAGACAGACAGAGAAAGACAGAGAGATAGAAAGCGAGAAATCACCCCCCGGAGGGGGTGGCCACGCTGCAATTCCTTCTCCTCCATTCGCCTCTCAGGATCGTGGGCACACAAGCACACGCGCCCAGCGTGAGTTTAAGCCACCGGGTCTGGGACTTGAACCGCAGTCGACTATGTGGGAGTCCAGCGACATAGCCATTATGCTAACTGCTGGTCCCCTGTGATACTTTTTAATAAAGTAACATGACATTGAATTTGCATGAGCATTCTCTTGCAGAATCAAATTTTAGACAGTCCTGCTGGTCGTAGACCAGGCACCCTGTGTCCCACTCTGCTAACTGTGGAACCTTGGCCAGTTAAGTCACTTCTCTGTGCCTCAGTTTCTTAAATGATATATCATTTTAAGGAGTTAGACACCCAGGTTTAACATTTTTTGGCATAAGGAGAACCGAAACTGTAATAGCTCACTATCCAACTGAGAAAAATGGGGGGGAAAATGCTGTTCCCAGTTCCCAATGCCCATCTCTTCACCTAGGTCTTCAGCTCCCCTTCTGTTCTCCAGTTAAGGAAGTAGAAACTGGGCTTTCTGCATCAACTCTTTCATGCGTTCTGCTATTCCCAATGGTATCACTGCAAGGGTCTTCATAAAATTACCACCAGAGCCATGGTGTAACTTCTTAGGGTTAGGTGCATGGCTCTCTTTCGCTGACCCAGCTGGAAGAAGACTCACTCCCAAGTGGACCGGATTCTGTTTTTCTGCTTAGCCCTGGGAAGAGTGTGTAGTGGGGACTCCTTAGAGCACACAACCCTGTGGATCTCCACTCAGCACATCTCTGATGGGCTCCTCGCAGTGACAGCTGTGACGAATACCATGGCAATTTCCCAGATAAGATTGTATCCGAGTGGAGGCCACATTTCCTTCAGAGTTGCAGAGGCCATTATTATTCTTTGGAGAGGAATTCTGAGGAGGAAATAGCTGATTTAAACGCCTGCTGTCAGTTGCCAAAGAAATTGTTACAAAATACTGCTATAATGATGTGGAAAACTGCCCATTGCATCGGATTCCACTCTTCCCGTGCTCCTTCCCATTCATCATCTGAGATTTCCCTTTCAGCCAATCACGTACATGAGGACTGGTTTTACTCGAAGAGTCTTGGAACTTGGCGTCTCAGTTTATACTTTGTTTTGTTTTTACATTTCACATTATTGTTACCCAGTCATTTCTTCTGACTTCTTATTAAATTATGTTTTCTCTTAAGAAACTGTTCATCTCAGAAATATACCAACCTAGCTTTGTCTGAATATTAAATTTCACTTTTTCAATAAGTACTTGTCAAATGTGCATTATTTTTCCACACAAGACAGGAGAGCGTAGGGGAGTGGTTTATATCAGGGCTCCTTTGATTCTAATCCCATCCCTACCAGAATTGCTAGTTGTGTGACCAGTTGTGTGATCTTGGACAGGTTTCCTTAGCTTATACATCCATATACAGGATCTAAGAGCAGAACTTACCTCATAGGGTTGAAACGAAAACTTGTTCTGTTAATATTGGTAAGAGGCTAAAAATAATAGCTCATTGGAGGTGTTCATTTGTATCTTCATCACGTGTATAAATATGATACTATTATTATCATTCAGCAATTATAGTGTAAGAAAGGATAACTATATGAATAATAATAAAGCAAGATACTATACCACAGAGTGATTCCATGAGTTTTGGTCTTTCCTGGGAATGTAAGGAGAAGGGTTATGAACATTCTTCCAGGTCACTAAGTTCTTAATGATGATCGAGGTTTTCTGTGGTCTTTGCTAATCACATAATTGGTCATTAACAAAGTTTAGTCAGATGGTAGTAAGAGCAAGTTTTGAGAGAAGCCGATGAAATTGTCTCTGAAACTACATGAGTGTGCGGTGTTGGCTTTAAAATTAGAAAAAAGAGAGCCATCAGGTGGTATGGAAGTTAAGAAGATAGATCTCACATAACTGACTCCATGGTTTGAGTTCTGGACCTGGTGGCTTGAAAATTACACAGAGCAAGTGTACATGCATGCCCAAAATCCCAAGAGGAGAATGGAGTATGCAGTATGGCCATCCCTTCTAGGAAGAGATTTCTCTCTTTGGCAAGTGCACATGCCCTGTGACAAAAATCTTACCAAAAAAAAAAAAAAAGAGAAGAAAGGTTAACAATTTATTGGAAATGCAAGTTTAGAGCTGCCCTGCAAATCTAGGGATACAAAATTAAGATCTATCTTAATAAAAGTGGAGGCCAGGAGTATAGATAAAATCACAGACATATCTTTCCTGAGTGGAAGTATAGACTTGAGGACCATGGCAGGTATAGCCTTCTTGAAAACCCAGATTTCTGAACCCTATTAATACCTACTTAAGGGACCAGCAGATGGCATAATGGTTATGTCACTGGAGTTAGTCGACCATTGTTGACTTAGTCGACCATACTGAACTTAGTCACATAGTCGACCATTGTTTGAGTCTTAGACCCAGTGGCTTAAACACGCTGTGTGTGTGTGTGTGCATGCCCAAGATCCCAACAGGAGAATGGAGAAGGGTTTGATGTGTGGCTATCCCCTGTGGGGTGTGATTTCTCACTTCTGTCGATCTGGCAAGCACATGCACCCTATAGCAAAAAAACTCTCTTAAAAACAAACAAACAAAAAAAACTACTTAAACGGAATTTTAGGATAAGAATAAGTACTATATATATATATATATATACACACACACACACACACACACACATATATATTTTTTATTGTGCCTTTATTCTTTTCTTGTTTGAGTTCTTCCTATTATTATTTATTTACATTTAATCACTAACAGGACCTGAATAGAACAGAAAGCAGCAGAAAAAAAAATGTACTGTTTTTCTACTTAACTGCTTGAGCTGGGCATTTTATTTTATTTTCTCCTGCCCTCAAATAGGTATTTACATCACTGGCTCCCCTGGTTCTTGGACCTTTGGACTCAGACTGAATTATACTACTGGCTTTCCTAAATCTACAGCTTAGAGACCAAACAGATGGTGAACTTTTCAGCTTCTATAATCACGTAAGCCAATTCCTTACAGTGAATCTGTCTATATATCTCTATCATCTCTCTCTATATCTATCTCTTTATCACCTTTGATTCTATTTCTTTGGAGAAGCCTGAACAATATACCATATAAAGCAGCTTATTTCTAGCATATAGGGGTTAAGATGTGGGTATCTTTGGAAGACCATTATTCAATCCACCGTAGTGACCAATGTAAACTTGAAAAAGTATCCTTAGCTGTGAAGGAGCCTCTGTGCCCCAAATCCCCTGTCCTTTAACTCACAAGGACACCTTAAATATTGGTCACAACATGTGATTCTCTCAAATGTAGACTAAGTAGTGAGTTTGTGTCAATCTGTGCATTAACTCTTGGTGAAGATAAATTTCTTGGATAAAAAGAAATGTAATAGGAATAGTAGGTGGCATCATGGTTTCATCTCTGGACTCTCACATGGCCAACCATGGTTCGAGTCCTGACCCAGTGGCTTGAGAGTCACACCAGGCATGTGTGAATGCTTGCCCAACATCCCAGGAGGAGAATGAAGGAGT
Organism: Tupaia belangeri chinensis; assembly: GCF_000334495.1. Taxonomy (NCBI): domain Eukaryota; kingdom Metazoa; phylum Chordata; class Mammalia; order Scandentia; family Tupaiidae; genus Tupaia; species Tupaia belangeri. The sequence goes on along the minus strand of NW_006160140.1, from coordinate 2,234,797 downwards.
AGATACTGCTGCATGGCTATCCTTCCCAGGGGTGATTTTTTTTTTTTTTACATTCCCTCTAGCTGTCTCTGTCTCTCTGTTCTCCAGTGAGAGCATGTGCTCTATGGCAAAAAACCTCTAAAGAAAATAAATAAATGTAAAAAGTTCTATTTTTTTTTCTTTCCACATTTTTTGTTTTTCTAGAGCATATCCTGGAATATAGTGATTTGACTTAGTGATCAATGAAGAGTGATGTTTAATTTGATGTGTCAGCCTGGATAGGCTATTGGCCAAACTCAAGTCTAGATGTTGCTGTGAAGGGTTTTTTAAAGATGCAATGAACTTTTTTAAAAAAAATTGTTGCCAGAAGGTGTGTGTGTGTGTGTGTGTTCATGAGAGAGAGAGAGAGAGCGCGTGCGAGAGACAGAAGGAGAGCGAGAAGAGAAGAAGAGGAGAAGGAGAAGGAGAAGGAGAAGGAGAAGGAGAAGGAGAAGGAGAAGGAGAAGGAGAAGAAGAAGAAGAAGAAGAAGAAGAAGAAGAAGAAGAAGAAGAAGAAGAAGAAGAAGAAGAAGAAGAAGAAGAAGAAGAAGAAGAAGAAGAAGAAGAAGAAGAAGAAGAAGAAGAAGAAGAAGAAGAAGAAGAAGAAGAAGAAGAAGAAAAAGAAGACGAGGATGACCAAGAGAGCACCCCCAAAGCTGGGTGGTCACAGTACACCCCTTCTCCTCTATTTCTCCACCCTGTTAAGATTTGGAGCACACACACACACACACACACACACACACACGCACAGAGGCATGTGTTTCTAGCTGCTGGAGCTAGGATTCAAGCCATGTAGTCACTCATGTGAGATCTGGCTCCTTTAACCACCAAGCTTTGATGTCAGTCCTGTAATTAACATTTAAATGATAGTAGACTTAGAGTAAAGTGAACACCTACCATAATGTGGGTGGGCCTCATCCAACCAGATGAGAACTTTAAGAGAAAATGCTAAGGTCTTCCCCAAAGAATTCTACTCCAGACTGCTTTTAGACTGAAGACTCCAACATCAACTCCTGCTAGAATTCCTAGGCTGCTAGCTTGACCTGAGGATTTCAGACTTAGTCTCTACAATTGCTTGAGTCAATTTCTTAAAATCTCTCTCTCTCTTTCTCTCTGAACAACCCTGATTAATACAATGAGTTAGGGAAGCACTTTCATTCTGGGGAAGAATGTGATTTGAGATATTATAATAGATTCCTTGTTCAAGGGTGATCGTAATCAATTTAGAATCCCAAGGTAAAATAATACCTAGGCTCACTCATTCTTGCTTTAAAGTGGTTCTGTCTTTTAGCAAGTGAAGTTAAAATATGCATGAACAATAAATGTTGCTTAGAGTCACCTTAATTCTGGCAAAAAACTAAAATATCTTGAATAGTGGGATTCGAGGAGAGCTAGGAAGTTTTCTGTTTATCTCTGTTAATGATTATATTGGCTTTAAGTATTATAAAAATCTTTTGGTATCAATGTTATAAATACATTATTTCTTTTTGTACAATTGCTTTATAATGATTAGTTAATTAAAATTCTAAAATCTTTGATATTAAAAAAAAAGAAACCATGGCTCACTGACTCCTAGAATTGAATTAAGTTCTCAGTGGCATCACCTTGTTTCAAGGAAGAAGGCAAGAAGAATGACATTTGAAGTAACGGGAGGAGCAGAAACAGGTATTTATAATTACTTGACTTGGAATTTTGCCAAAAGACAGGTAGTAATAATTTTTGCCATAAAAACTGCCAAGAATGCACTTTGATGAAAACCACTATTGTGAATTTCTGGGTCCCTATCCCATGAGAAAGTGATATTGTTATCAAAAAGAATTCACTTATATTTAAGAATCTGTTAAATACTGATAAGTGGTTTTCTGGATCCTTGCAACCAGTGGAAATATGTGCAGAACTATTCTCTAATTATTTAAAGTGGAAGGAGAGTAAAATACAAGCAAAATAACTACTTCAGGACCTTCCTTCTTTTCTTCCTTCCTTCCTCTGTTTCTTCCTTTCTTCCTTCCTTTTTCTTCTTAAACCTGTCAGAGAGGACATGCTCTTGCCAGAGAGACAGAGAGAAAGAGAAAGAGTGAAAACATCCCCCAGTGGAGTGTGGTCACATCATAAATCTCTTCTCTATTCCTCCACTTTGGGCATGAATGTATGTTTTTCTTTTTTCTTCTTTTTAAAAAGAATTGTTTTATTAACTTATTTGTTTATTTATTTATTTATTTTAATTTCACCAGAGAGGGACAAAGTAGGAGAGAGAGAGAGCGAGAGAGAAAGATACAATGTCCAGAATTGGATCCATGGTTGGCCACGTGGAAGTCCAGTGCCCTTAACCGCCATGCCACCTGCTGGCCCCAGAACATGTACTTTTCAAGCCTCCAGGTCAGGATTTGTACCATGGGGTTGGCTGTGTAGTATCTGGTTACCTTAACTACGAGGCCATTGGAGCTGGCCCATATTTCAGGATTTTTCTAGAGCAGTTTGCTTTCCTTACACCAACACATGTAGTAGTTCTATCCTCTCTGTGATGTTTGTAACTGAAAGTTGGGTGAGGCATGGGTCTGGGAACTGAGCATGAGGAGGAAGAGGCTTTAGTCATATGGCTTCTCTCCTTTCCTCAGATGCTTCTAAGGCCCAGAGCTTCCTTATATGAATAAGGTTACCTTGGGTCTTAGGTTACCTTCCCTTTGCCTTTAAAAATCATTTAGCCTATAATCCTCAAACTTCAGGGGTTTCTTTCCATCCTGTATTCAATTCCCTATTCTACCTTTCACAGAAAACAAAATCTTGAATATGTTTAAGTATGCATTTATGTCTACAAAATACCTATGGTTTGCAGAAATCATACATATATACATATATAATTTTTTGAGAGAGATTTTGGCTTTAGGGTACTTCTGCTCGCTGGAGAGAGACAGAGACAATGAGAGGGAAAGTGAAAAATCACCCCCTAAGAGAGAAGGCCATGCCGCAATTCCTTCTCCTCTCCTCTCACGTCCTTGGGCACATGCATATGTGTGACCGGCTTGACTTTCAAGCCACTGGGTCCGGGACACGAACTGTGGTTGGCCACGTAGGAGTCCAGCAATGTAATGGCTATGCCATCTGCCTAGTCCTGAAATTCTGTATTGTAAATAATTTTTGAATCTTTGAGAGATTTGGCCATTTAACTGAATAGTGTTTCCTTATGAAGTTTTAAAGGAAGACCAAAGATAATTAAGATTATAACCAAAGTCCTTGGCTTGCTGCAGAGCTGACTGGATTGTTTCTAAAGACTGAGTTAGATCACGGTACAGTTATGATGGTTCACCACTGCACAGCTGCAACAAGGAAGCAACAAGTACATTGGGTTCACTCCACTTTGGCTGATTTGATTGCTTTATGTAGATATGGCCTTAGTCTTGACATTTAATCTCTCCATTTTCCAATATTACTTCCTTTCATCTGATAAAACCAACTTTAAAAGCTAAGAATTCCTTAGTTCTATTGAGCTAGAAAATTATCTCTTTTAGTGGCATTTAACTGCTCAGCTCTGATTTCCATAAATGGGATATAGTGGTATTTGCTTATCTCTAATTCTGAGACCAGCTCCTTCCATAAATATGCTGAATGACCTCAAGCTATTTTTAACAGCAATAACAATTATAACATGGGATGGACAGTTTGTCATTTTGCCTGCCTTTTTTCCAGAGGAATTTCCCAGATGGCCTTCTTTGCAGGCGAGAAGAGAGGACTCACCCAGAGCACAGTCCAGCTTTCTCTAAGCTCTTAGACCTCTCTTTGCTTATTTCTAGTTCACATGTTTCCAGTGTGCCAGCAGAAGAAGATGGATCTGTCTTTGTACAAGTGTGTTTTAATTAAGTGTTCATTGGGGTTTTTATTGTTCTATGTGATCTACTGGGTGGTGGGAAAGATCATGATGTGTTTTTTCCTATGCGAAAATGAATCGTAACATTTCAGACAACTTAATGTATCTATTTATTTGCTGTCTTAGTCTGGTTGGGCTGCCATATCAGAATGTGAGGCTGGTGGCTTTAAACAACAGAAATTTGCTTCTTACAACTCTGGAGGCTGGAATTCTGAGGTCAGGGTGCCTACATGGCCGGATTTTGGTTAGGGCCCTCTTTCATGCTGTGGACTGCTGACTTCTCACTGTGTCCTCACATGGTAGAGAGAGGGCATAAGGGCTCTCTGGAGGTCCATCCATATGGGCACTAAGCCTGTTGATGAGGGTCCACCCTCATGTCCTATCACCTCTCAAAAAGTCCCACTCCTGACCAGTAGTTAGCATAATAGCTATGTCACTGGACTCCCATGTAGTCCCACAGTTCAAGTCCTGGACCCAGTGGCTTAAACTCACTCCGGGCGAGTGTGCATGCGTGCCCAAGATCTTGAGAGGAGAATGGAGGAGAAGGGATTGTGGCATGGCCAACCCCCCTGGGGGGTGATTTCTTGCTTTCTGTCTCTCTGTCTATCTGTCTTTCTGGTGAGTGCCCACGCCCTGTAGCAAAAACCTCTTAAAAAAAAAAAAGTTCCACTCCTAATACCTTCACACTGTGGTCAGGTTTCAAAAGGTGAATTTGGGAAGAGGAACATAATCATGCAGTTTATAACAACTGCCTAGCTCTACACTTGCATCCCTTAAAGGCACAGAATGCAGAAGTTACTTTAACCAGAAACGTACTCTTATTGGTTAAGGGATTTGCTCTGGCATCTCTGATTTCCTGATTTGATCTACTTGCCTTGGTAGTACAGAAACTTCAAGGCTCTCTTCATCCCTGTTCTTTAAAATCTGGACTGGCTCTTAGCATCCAGCTTCTAGCATCCTTTTTCTCTGGGTCTCACTCCATTTTATTCTACAGGGACAAAGAATATGGATGCACTCAGTTCCAAGCCAAAGCTAAACAAGAAGAACTAAGAAGATCTGAAGGATCATCTTTCCACTTCTCCGAAGTTCTGCTTTTTGTTCATTCATTTGTTTAGCCAGTATTCATTGGGTACCCCTTACATATGAGGCATGACATACAGCACTGCAGATTCAAAGATGAATAAGACATCTTCTTTATCCTTGACAAATAAAGACTAAAAACAAGCCACTCCACAATGGAGGCAAACACATACCTAGTTTGGAGGGATCTGGAAAGATTTTAGTTTTGTCTGGAACCAGTGATTCCCAAATCAGACATGAAGAGTAGGTTGTCTATAGAAAAACAACATGTGCAAAAGTTCAGATGCTTTTTTATCTCCATGCTGTATCATTTGTCCTTTTGATCTGTGAAGGTTCTTTTCTCAGAAGGTTGGAGAGAGATTGAAAAGGCAAAGACTGATAGGTACTATGTCCAGGACACAGTAACTTGTAGTCCAAGGATGTAGTACGTTGAATCCAGAAGCTTGTTGGGTTTTCCCTCCTTTTTCTTCCATTCATAATAGCCTTTTAAGACCTCCATGGCTATCAGAGAAAACATGCTTCTCCCACTATTACTTATCCAGGCCCACTTTTTATCCAGAATGGAAAATAATTCTGAATGGGCCTTTCGGTACTTACTTTTCTTATCTTCAAAACTACAACACAAGTACCCAGTATAGTTACGTACATGCACAGATCACTAAATATGCCACTGTACTTTCAACTTGGAATTTTGTCTTGGTACTGACAATCTTGGAGTCTTGGGCCTTGTGCTTTCTTCAAGCATCAGGAGGAAGAGTCCCACATCATTGATTGGAGCCATGCTGCCGCTCAGTGTCCCACCCACATCTTCTCCATACCCCTTGGTTCTCCATGATGTGGCTAGTGGCATTCAAAAAGGGATGCTTTGAAACATGCCCCTGAGAACTTACAGATATACAGAGATGGCAGGGATTGAAAGTACTCTCAGTACTACCTCTACCACCTCATGGGCAAATGGGACATTTGTGAGCTTCTCTAGATTCCTACCCACCATTGGCAAATCTGTTTCTTTTGGGATCATGCTTTCTAATTTTTAATACAATACTCTCAAGCTGAATCTGCTTATAACCTTCTTCACAAGTTAGATCTAAAGAATAACTACAATGATAATGCCCAGCAACCACTGAATGACTATAACACATAGGTATTATTTTAGGAGTTCTGTAAGTTTTAAATCATTTCATCCTTACAAAAATCTAAAGAGAGTAGATAGTATTATTATAACCACTCTCATGTTGTGAATAAAACAAACAAACAAACAAACAAACAAAAAGACTCAGAGAGTTTAGGTGACTTGCTGGGCTGGGACTTAAACCCAGGTAATCTGGCTCCAAAGTATATTCTTTTAAGCAACACTCTGAACTGCCTCTCCAGAATAGCCTTACAAATGATTTGAAGTATATGATAAAGTATATTGATAAAAACACCAAGTAAAAAATGCCCCTACTAGACACAGAGATTAAATATTGTTTCTAAATTCCCCAAAAGATGAAAATTTCTGTTTGTATGTTATTATATCCCTAATAATAATCACTAATAATACCATAAATTTCTTGCAGTAGTTAAAATGATTAAAAAGTCTTCTAAATTGATTTATGAATATATATCACTCATCATTTACTAGATGTTCATTCATCTCAATTTGCCCTGGAGTAATGGAAACTGCTTACCAAAAATACTATCAGTCTATTTGGGAATTATGCAAAGTATTTGTATAAGATATATTTCAATTGGTGTTGAATTTTTAAAAATTCTACACAGACAATTCCCCGTCTAACAATGGTTTGACCTAAGATGTTCAACTTTATGAGGAATTTATCAGGGTACTAAAATGCATTCTTGACTCACAGTATTTTCAACTCATTATGAGTTTATTGGGATATAACCTAATTGTAAGTTCTAAAGCATTTATATAAGTATAGAAGGCCAGCTCCCCATCACTGACTTAAAAAAAAAGTACACACAACAGTACATGTAAGTGCATTTGTTTCTTCATCTGTAAAATGGACCTAATTATGATAAAGTAAGAGTTATATAACTACAAGGGTTTATAAACTGTAAAGCATTTAAAAATGTGGGCTTATTTTTAAAATATGTATTTTTTTTTATATATTCAATCACTGTATATTATTACAGCATGCAAAATGACTTTGCCCAGCATGAATACACTGTATATTAGTCCAGTTATTATTATACACATCATCAACAGATAATTTTCCATTTTTATGTCCCTTAAATGTTTTGTTTCTTTTTTTCCTTGATTCCCTCCCTTTCACTTTACCCTTTTTTCCACACTCTTCTCAAACTGTCTCTAGTATCTCCAATTGTTTTCCAATTTTTCAGTTTTTGTCACACAGTGCACAAAAAAATCTTAATGCTCAACAATAAGAAAACAAACCACACCATTAAAAATAAGCCAAAGGTCTTATCAAACATTTTACCAAAGGGACCAGCAGTTAGCGTAATGGCTATATTGCTGGACTCCCACGTAGTCGACTGCGGTTCGTGTCCCGGACCCGGTGGCTTAAAACTCACGCTGGGCGCGTGTGCGTGCGTGCCCAAGATCCAGAGAGGAGAATGGAGGAGAAGGGATTGCAGCGTGGCCATCCCCCCGGTGGGTGATTTCTCGCTTTCTATCTTTCTGTTTCTCTCTGTCTGTCTCGTGAGCACAAGCGCCCTATAGCAAAATCTTCTCAAAAAAAAAAAAATTACCAAAGAAGATATACAGATGGTAAATAAATAAATGAAAAGATACTCAACATTATATATCAGCAAGGAAACATGAAGTAAAACAAAAATGAGATAACACTACGCATGAATTAGAATGGCCAAAATCTAGATACTGACAACATCAAATACTAGTGATAATAAGGAGTAACAGGAACTGTCATTTATTGCTGGTGTGAATGTAACTCTGTACAGATACTTTGAAAAATAGTTTGGTGGTTTCTAACAAAGCTGAGCACATTCTTTCTATAAAACACAGAAAACTCATTCCTTGGTATCTACATAAAGGAGTTGAAATGTGTTTCTGCTCAAAAACCTACACACAGGTATTTACAGGAAATTTATTCATAATTGCCAAAACTTGGAGGCAATCAGATGTCTTTCAGTAGGTAAATGGGTCAATAAGGGTGGTATATTGTTCAACGCCAAAAAAAAAAAAAAAAAAATAAGCTATCAGCTCTGAGCAGACATGAAGGAATCTTAAATACATATATTAACTGAAAGAAGCCAATCTGAAAAGGCTACGTTTTGTATGATTCCAGTGATATGACAATCGGGTAAAGGCACAGCTACAGAGAAAGTAAAATGGTCAAAGGAATTCGAGGAGAGGGATGGATAAATAGGAGGAGCTCTGAGAGTTTTGCAGGCAGTGAAAATACATTGTATGTTTCTGTTTTGGTGGGCATATATTATGCATTTGTCTAACTTCATAGGATGAACAACCCCAAAGTGAGCCCTAATGTAAAGTATGGACTTTTGGTGATGAGAGTCAAGGCAGAAACATTGATTATAGCAAACGTACCCTCTGATGGAAGATGTTGATAATGAGACAAGGCTGTACATGTGTTGGGGCAAGAGGAATATGGGAAGTCTCTGTGTCTTTTGTTTAAATTTGCTGAGAACATAAACTTCTCTGAAAAATTTGTCTACAATCAGAAAAATTTGAAAAAGGAAGTACTTATTATCCTCCTAGAGAGTCTATGTGGAGAACAGGTCCTAGAAGATCATGGACCATGTGGGGAAGAGCTGAAGCAGCCCTGGGGAATGAGTGAACTTGGGTGAAAGCTGCGGAAGACAATCAATGGTGCATCTTCTCCCAGCTGTGCCTCGAGGTGACTTGCCAATGACTGGCTTATCCTGTGAGGAACTCTGGCTAGAACCACCCAGCTAAGCTGCTCCCTGATTTCCAATTCACAGAAACTGTGAGATAATAAATGTTTGTTTTCAGCTGCAGTGTTTTGAGGTAATTTGTTTACAGCAATAGATAACTAATGTACTCTCCAATTTCAATCCCTAGAGATAATCAATGTTAACAACCAGATGCTTATTATTCTACCCTTTCGTCTATTCAATGTATGCATGTACATCTACACACGCAATTTTTTCTTACAAAAATAGCATTATATGTATCGGGTGAGCAGGTAGTGTTTAGATATGGAATTTATCATGGACAACTCTGCATGTCAATAAGTATATATCCAACTTATTTTTAAACTGATAAACATTATTCCTTTTTTTTTTTGTTTGAGAGGTTTTTGCTATAGAGCACGTGCGCTCACCAGACAGAGACAGAGAGACAGAAAGTGCAAAATCACCCCCCAGGGGGGATGGCCACGCCACAATCCCTTCTCCTCCATTCTCCTCTAGGGATCTTGGGCACCACGCACACACACTCAGCATGAGTTTAAGCCACCGGGTCCGGGACTCGAACTGTGGTCAACTACATGGGAGTCCAGTGACATAGCCATTACAGTAACTGCTGGTCCCTCAAATGAGTTCTAAATACTATATGGCTGACTGCATGTTTGGGATCTGTAGGCTTGAAAATTGCCCCTGCACTTGTGCATGTGTCCAAATCCTGAGACAATGGAGAAGTAACTGAGGTATAACCATCTTCCTAAAGGGTGCTTTCTCACTCTCCTTCTCTCTCAGTCTGTCTCTGCCTCTGGTGAGTGCACATGCCCTCTAGCAAATAAATAAATAAATAAATAAAAGTAAAGCAAATCTCATTTTACAGCACCTTTTAGATTTTGGAATTGTGGGTAAAGAATTCTAGACTATACTCTTGTTCTTAAAATTTTGTTGTGGTAAAAAAATACATAACATATTTGTCATTTTAACCATTTTTATGTATACAATTTCATGGCATTAATTACATTCCCAGTGATGTGTAATCATCATTGCTAACTATTTCCAGAATGTTTCCATCATCCCACAGAGCTTCTCCATCCATTAAACAATAATTCCCATTCTCGCCTGCCACCAGTCTTTGATAACCTCTGATCTATTTTCTGTATCTGTGGATTTACCTGTGGTAGATATTACATATATGTGGAATTATTTTATCTGTGGTAGATATTACATATATGTGGAATAATATATATATATATATATATTTGAAAGGTGTCTTATATCACTTAGGATTAAGTTTTTGTTGTTGTTTTTTGTTTTTTTTTGAGAGAGTTTTGTGTGTTTTTTTTTTTTAAGAGATTTTTGTTATAGGATAAGCTGCATCAGAGACAACTGAAGATGAAAAAACTACCATCCCCATATATAACTAATTTGTGCTGTGCACCAACAAGAACCTGCTTTAAATCTCCATGCTAGTTTACAACCCCCATACTGTACCAGGCAAGGTTAGTGGCTATTGAAAATGTCACCAGGACAGGGCTATCTGAAGACACATTCGGTAGTGATTTAACTATACAAAAAAAGACACTGTACAGTTTAAAAACAAATCTTACACAGCCTTACATTTCAATTTTTTTCTTTAAAAGGAGTGAGTTGTGTACAAGGGGGTTTAAATCCTTTATAGACAAGGAAAAAAAAAACTGTGCTAGAACCAACTTATTCATCATAATCATCATCTTCATCCTCTTCATCTTCCTCTTGTTCCTCATCTTCTTCATCTTCCTTGTCTTCCTCCTCCTCCTTTTTCTTGCTCTTTTCAGCCTTGACAACTCCCTTTTTTGCTGCATCAAGCTTTCCTTTAGCTAGGTATGCAGCAATAAGCTGCTGGGTCTGGAATTCAACCGCAGTTGACTATGTGGGAGTCCAGTGACATAAACATTATGCCATCTGCTGGTCCTGAGAGAGATATTTTTTGCTATAGGGCATGTAAGCTCACGGAAAAACAGAGACAGAGAGATAGAAAGCTAGAAATCACCCCCAGGGGGGATGGTCACACCGCAGTCCCTTCTCCTTCACTCTCCTCTTGGGATCTTGGGCATGCATGCACATGTACCCAGCCCGAGTTTTTAGCCACTGGGTAGGAGACTTGATCCATGTTGACTACGTGGAAGTCCAGTGACATAACCATTATGCCATCTGCTGGTTCCAGCATAATTTTTTTAACGTTTACCTATGTTGTAGCATGTGTCAGAATTTCATTTCTTTTTATGCTAAATAATATTGTACACATGTTTTCATTCCAAAATTTATTATCAATCAATCACTTAGTTGAGAGTAATGATAATATGGGAGTCACAATAGATCTTAAAGAAGTAAAAGGGAAACAGACACCTATATGCTGAGGGCTTTCTAATTATAGCTAAAACTCTAGTAAGTGCCTTCATATGCATTTTATAATCTAATCCCTGGGCAGAATGGTGGCAAAAGAGAGCCAGAGATAAAGGGTTGAGTTGCTTTATTATCTTACATAAAAGAGAAAAGAAATTTCTATTCTCCTTGAGAATAGAAATATTTTTAACCATTTAGGATGCCATTTTTTTCTTTAAATATACTGTCAAAAATATTTGTTTTGAAACAGAGTTTTGCTATATGGTGTGTGTGCTTGCTAGAGAAACAGAGACAGAAAGTGAGAAATCATCCCCCAGGGGATGGCCACACTGCAATTCCTTCTCCATTCTCCTCTCTTGATCTTGGGCATGCACGCACACGTGTCTGGCATGAGTTTTAAGTCACCAAGTCCGGGACTCAAACCACAGTCAAATCTGGGGGAACCCAGCCATGTAACCATTATGCTGTCTACTGGTCCCTATACTGTCAAATTTTATCTTTCTCTTAGAATTTCTTCTTTGGTTACTCAAAAACAATGTTACTTCATTTCAGATAGTATCTATTTATTTAATCAAGTGATTCTAGAAAAGCAGTACAAAGAGGAATGTGATTGTAAAATCTTTGAAGTTTATATTTACACAATTAGTTAATACCAACAATCCTACTTTAACGCTGCCATTGAAAAAGGCAAGGCTCTGTGATGTTCCCGACTGCTTAGAATTCTTTTTGAAGATTTCTTTCCCATTTAAGTGTGTATTATTATTAAAAGCAAGAAAGATAAATCAAGAAAACAAGAAGAAGAAAGAGATGAATGCATTCAAAGACTTCTTATCTTTAAATTTAAAGAGGAGTCAACCACAATCTCTAGTTACTTGTATAAATGGTCTCTAGGCTAAGAACCGCTTAAGTCAATTGGAATGATTTGAGTAGCTTTGCTTGACATACAGAGATATTTGTGAAAAAATTCTAAACAAAAAAGCATAAAAAAGAGTTGAAAAGGTCAAATATGGAACAATACATTTTTATATTGATTTATGTACTTCTAGGACCTTGGTATGCCAATAAGGACCACACTAATGTTCACTTTGTTATTGCTTGGAAAATAATTTTATATTTTAAATGATTATAGCAGGTCATGGTTGTTGCTATGATTTTAATGCAATTTGGGTATAGCGATGATTTGTTCAGCAAAGTTCCACAAAACAGGTATATTTCCCTGTCTGCGGGCTCCAAACACAAGTTTGATGAAAACTCCAAAATACAGCCTGTTTTACGAGGACACATTAGGGACATCTTTCTTTCCTCTTTCTTTCTTAATTGCCACAGAATGCATACACTTGCCAGACAAAGACAGACACAGAGAGAGTGAGGAAGAGGGAGAAGCACCCAGCAACTGAGTGCAGGCATGCTGCAATTCCTTCTCCCCCATTTCTCCACCCTGTCAGGATTTGGGGTATGCACACACACACACACACACACACACACACACACACACACACACACAGAGAGAGAGAGAGAGAGAGAGAGAGAGAGAGAGAAGCCCGGCATGTTTTTCAGGCTGCTGGGGCTGGGATTCAAATGCAGTTGGCCATGCGAGATCTAGCTCTTTTAGCCACTATGGTGCTTGTGGCTTTAGGGACACATTTTCTAAGAATGCACAGCTTTGGGAATTAAGTTTCATTTCCATTGAGTACAATTTGAGATTTTCTTGGAGAACCTGGCCATTACTTCTAAGGTTGTTGCTTTTGAGTCATTTTAAATTTCTTCTTTATTCATGGTTGAGTGCATGCACATATATGCGAGAAGAGAGACAGAGAAAGGGAGAGATGAGTACCTTCCACAGACAGGGTCTGGTCACACTGGGATCCTCTTCCTCTGGTCCTCCACCATGGACCTGGGGTACTTGCAAACATGCCCAACGTGTTTTAGATTGACAGGGCCAGGGATTCAGAACACTGTTGCCATGTGTGATCAAGCTTGTCGTGAGCGTAGCAGTCTGTGTTACAGATCCAGCCTCCTTTTCTTTTTTTTTTTTTTAAGAGGTATTTTTTGCTGTAGGGTGCGTGCGCTCCCCGGAAACCCAGAGAGAGACAGAGAGACAGAAAGCGAGAAATCACCCCCTAGGGTGATGGCCATGCTGCAATCCCTTCTCCTCCATTCTCCTCTCGGGATCTTGGGCGCACACACACGTGCCCGGTGTGAGTTTAAGTCACCTGGTCCGGAACTCGAACCACAGTCGGCTACATGGGTGTCCAGGAACATAGCCATTACGCTAACTGCTGGTCCCGATCCAGCCTGCTTTTGAGTTCTCGTGTATACTTCTGTTATTTTTGCCTTCTTATTGTAAGACGTTATTGCTTTCAAGATTTAAAGCGATTAGTTTCAGGAAACAACCACAAATGTCACCTCTTTACAAACGTATTATGTCCAGATGGAATAGAAAGTGAAAATGAAATAAAAGCAAACATGAAATAATATGGTAGTCAATAATCACATCCTTAAAGGTTATCTTCATTTAAAGAAAAAGGAAATGTGTCCCTAAAGTGTCCTCATAAAACAGGCTAAATTTTTTATCTTTCTTGATAAAGATATACATGAATGCACATAGGTATATGCGTACAGGCACAAACAATATAATCTTGTTCTTACAGAAAAAGACTTATTTTATACCTTGTTTTTTTTCTTAAATACATGATTATTATACTATTCATTTATTTCTCTATCAGTTCAAATGTTTCTCATTTTAGCAACATTGCACATGTACTGAAAAAACACAAATAATATTGAAATATGTATCGCAGAAAGCAAAATATCGTATTTATCGTATTTTATTACTTGCCAGAGGGTGTGTACACTTGCCAGAGACAGAGAGAGAGAGAGGGAGAGAGAGAAAAAGCACTACCCAATGGGGCTTGGATACACCCTCATCCGTACTCTGCCATTTGTCCATCCCATTGGGATTTGGGGCACAGTGTGCATATTCATCCAATATGTTTTTCAAACCTCCAGTGCCAGGATTTGAACCACAGACACTCATGTGGGATCTGGTTATCTTAACCACTAGGTATGGGGCCTGCTCAAAAGTAAAATAGTATTATAATCTCCTATTTCCTAACTGAAATCCTCATCTACAGAGTAAATTGATTTTTGTTTCCTAGAATTGTCAAATCTGAATGTCTAATCAAGATTCTAGACTTACCTTCTAGTTACAGAAATCATACAGGATAGGGGTCAGCCGATGGTGCAGCAATTATGTCACTGGACTCCCGCATGGTCAACGGTGGTTGGAATTCTGGACCCGGTGGCTTGAAGCTCACACTGGGTACATGTGTGTGTATGCCTAAGATCCCAGGAGGAGAAGGGAAGAGGAAAGATTGCAGCATAACCATCCACCCTGAGAGATGATTTCTCACTTTTTCTCACTGTTTCTCTCTCTCCAGTGAGTGCTCTCACCCTAAGGCAAAAACAACGAAAGAAAAAAATAGGATAGAGAAATCAGTTATACAGCATCACAACTTTAGTAACTCAGAAGTAGGACATTCCACAGGACAAGTGACACAAGTCTCCCCAATCAGAGCATCGTGGATTTAAAAAGAAGACTGCACTAATTGCAGGAAACTGAAGCTTTATCATCATACTCTCAGTTTCCAGAGATAACCATTCTTACTATTAGATTGGAGTATATTCCTCCAATTTCTTCCTGCATATGTGACCCTCCACCTCATTTATTTCAAAACCATAATTTTGATCATGCTCTAGATACAGTTTTAAAATCTGCTTCTCTCTTACTCCCTTTGGAGGCCTTGGAGATTTTTTAATTTGCCTTTTTAATTTTAAGTTTGTTTACTCATTTCTCTCATGAGTGAGAGACACCGTGATCCAGCTTCCATCAGCTCTAGATCATGAGCAAGCTCACACCTGGTGCGTTTAAGGACGTCTCCAACGTGAACTCAACCGTCCCAGGTGAGTCAGCCTCCCAGAGCACTGTGTTACCACCATGCCACGGTCCACATATCAAATGTACCTGTTTCTTCACTGTTTTCATGCCCGTGTAGTAGTTCATCATATATTTGTAATGTGAATGTAAATTGCTTCTCATTTTTCTGTATCACGATGAACTAACTGCAGTGGACTACTGGCTATGTCTTTTCAATGATTTTTTAAAAAATATAATATAACTAAAAATAGAACATAGGTCAAAGATGCCTTTTTAAAAATTAATTTTCATTTTATCTTATTTATTTTTTAGTTTTGTTATTGGATGTGTGTGCTCGTCAAAGAGAGAGACAGAGAGAGAGAGAGAGAGAAATCAGCCTGTAGGGAAGATTTCTACACTATGATCTCTTCTCTGTTTTCCTCTTGGGATTTTTGGACACGTATGCACATGTGCCCAGTGTGTTTTTCAGATGGAACCCAGTGCCTTAGCCACCACGTCGTGACTTGCTGACCTGGGAGATATCATTTTAAAGCTTTACTTATTTCTTCTGAAATTCGCTTATTCTCATTTTACTTATATTGTCTTTCATATATATTACAAATAATTCTCCCAGATTGTAATTTATCTTCTAAATTTGGTGAGAATATCTCCTGCCAAACAGAAGTTATAACCTTTTTTTTTTGAGAGGTTTTTTTCACTAGAGGGCACGTGCGCTTGTCAGACAGACAGAGACACAGAGACAGAAAGCGAGAAATCACCCCCCAGGGGAGATGGTCATGCTGCAAATCCCTTCTCCTCCATTCTCCTCTGGGGATCTTGGGCACGCATGCACACACACCCGGTGTGAGTTCTAAGCCACCAGGTCCTGGACGCGAACTGTGGTCGACTATGTGGGAATCCAGCGATATAGCCATTACGCTAACTGCTGGTTCCCAAGTTATAACTTTTTATATAGTGAAATTAAAAAATTCTTTCTGCCTCTCTTTCTTTTTTTCCTTTTGGGTTAAGTGTTTACAGTCTTTCTTTATAATCTGACATTTTAATTTGTGCATGTGAATCTTTTCTGATTTTTAACATGGTACTTATTTTTCCCTCTTTTTTTCAAATAAGCCTACAGAGGTTGTTTATTTTATTAACCTTTTCTAAGTATCAGTTTATAAATAAATTTACTATAGTTTTCTGTTTTTATTTGATTAATTTCTGAATTTATGTCCATTAATTCCTTTTTATTTTTTTTTCTTTTTGACATATTTTTGTTTCCCCTCTATTTCAATGAAGTGCACATTTAATTATGCCAGAGTTTCCCCCCCTTGGATGACATAAACGTCCGGGACTAAAACTTCGTTTTAAAAGTACTATTTTGGAGATGCTCATGAGTTCTGACTCATGATGCTCTCATTATAGTTTCTTATTTGTGGTAAAATTTACTTAGGGGGTATTTTGGAGTTTCCTACTTACTGAGTGTTTATGAACGTTCTTATTCACTTATGATTTTATTATGTATTTACCAGGCAATATAGGGCTGTACTAACATTTGCTGCTTTGATGACTTCATAGAAATGTACTTTTTCATCTCGGAACTAATTTTTATGAAGTATCAACAAAAACATGTATATTTTGTTTATAGAGCATAATTATCTTTCTTTCTTCTTTCTTTTCTTCCTTCCTTCCTTCCTTCCTTCCTTTCTTTCTTTCTTTCTTTCTTTCTTTCTTTCTTTCTTTCTTTCTTTCTTTCTTTCTTTCTTTCTTTCTTTCTTTCTTTCTTTCTTTCTTTCTTTCTTTCTTTCTTTCTTTCTTTCTTTCTTTCTTTCTTTCTTTCTTTCTTTCTTTCTTTCTTTCTTTCTTTCTTTCTTTCTTTCTTTCTTTCTTTCTTTCTTTCTTTCTTTCTTTCTTTCTTTCTTTCTTTCTTTCTTTCTTTCTTTCTTTCTTTCTTTCTTTCTTTCTTTCTTTCTTTCTTTCTTTCTTTCTTTCTTTCTTATTGCCAGAGAGAGAAAGAGAGAACCTCTCAACAGGGCATGATCACAATGCCATCCCTTTTCCTCTATTCTTTCTTCCTGTGAGGGTTTTGGAATTTTAATCAAAGTGTTTTGTATTTAAAGTATTAGTATATATCACTGAGCAGTGACTTTCTTCAAAAGACTATCACCTTACATGAAATTAAAACGAAAAATGAAATTGTGACGAGACAGTACTGGGAATCAGTATTTATTTCAAATGGGCATTATCTTATAGCTGTGGAAATTATGTAAGTAAAGAAACTGAAGTAAAAATAAACTGATACATTTATAAGGCATAACAGCTTTTGAAAACTTACCTTTTGTAATCACTAGGACATACCGAAGTTTCTTAAGTGTTTCTGAAGAGTTGAATCTTCCCCAAGAATGTCCTGTGTTTGAAGCTGACAGTCTCCTCTTAGAGTATGCAATAAAAAGGAAACCACATTTCTAGCCAATCATTTAAAACCGGAGCTATATAGACTTTGTAAGAGAAACAGCACTAAAACTCAATTTGCTTTTTCTGGATTTTTCCCAGTTTTATTTATTTATTTATTTTTAAAAAAAATTTTTGAGAGGTTTTTGCTATAGGGTGCGTGCATTCGCCAGACAGACAGAGAGAGACAGAGAGACAGAAAGCGAGAAATTACCCCCCAGGGGGGATGGCCACGCCGCAATCCCTTCTCCTCCATTCTCCTCTTGGGATCTTGGGCACACATGCACACGTGCCTGGCATGAGTTTAAGCCACCGGGTCCAGGACTTGAACCACGGTCAACTACGTGGGAGTCCAGCGAGATAGCCATTACACTAACTGCTGGTCCCCCCAGTTTTATTTTGAGAGGAAATAACATTTTTAATACTAACAAAACTATGTTTTTTTACAAAGAAAAAATAGTAATAAATAGATATTGAATACTTTGTTAATTTAAAAATATTATGGACAGAAAATGTGAATCCTTGAAAAAGTTTATTTGCATCTCAGATACATTTACTTAAATCTTTTCTCTTAACTAACTTCTCTAGAGAGTTGACACAAAGCAATATTACAACTTATAAAAGTTAGTTTAGTTCCATTATAATGAACATTTTTTTTTTTCAAAAACTTAATTTTGCTCTTGATGTGGGGGAAAAATCTCTTTTGATTCACATTGCACTTGTAAATCAGGAAAACAACTTAATTTCCTTCAGAAGTTTTCTTCCTAAAACATCTTACTTGGACACAATTAGAAAAAACCTAGAAATTAAAACAAATAAAAAGCTTCCCTTGCACAAAGACACAGAATGAAAGTAAAACCCCTCATTATTCAGTGTTTCAAGACGTAATGTGAAAAAGAATGTGGGAAAGTATACCTAGAAAAACAAATGAAATGATGCTCAAAGTTTCAAGATGAAGTAAAATGGAAACTACTCTTCACTGTTGGTTTTGTTCTGGATGTTGTGAACAAGGAGTTACATAACTAGGTTTTCCTAGCCCTCTCTCCCTTCCTCTGATCTTTGAAGTGTGTCACTCTTTCATTTTGCCATTCAACAGTCTGACATGCAAAAGCTTTGTTCAGACAGTTTAATTTAATCACTGCCACTGGTTCAACACGATGATAACATCCCTGTGCTATACAACATCCAACATCCAGTTCACTGTTATCTGATACTGTTTGAAGCTTCTCTCATGAATGCATGCTGATAACTCAAGAACTCCAAACATGTCATAAACAATATATTAATGCCCTGGTTGGAATTCCATTAGAATAAGAAGTAGATGAAGTTTGGCCCATTCAAGTGGGCCAACGTAATAAAATGTAATTTGGACTAATCTTCCCCAAGAATGTCCTGTGTTTGAAGCTGACAGTCTCCTCTCACATGTGAAAGTAATTGCTTGTTGACTGCACTGAGCATTTTTGAATCGTGGCCTTTGTACTCATGCACCTTCCAGGTGTCTCAGTGAGGAGACAATCTGCCTCTTTGTTTGAATGCAAAGACATCTAAACCATACATAATAAAACAAGCGGTGGGTACTTTAATGAATATTGCTCATCTAGATTGGAATTTTTGGAAAGCCGAGACAGAAGTAGTTTAAAGTCAAAACACAATAGAACACTTATTCTATGAAGTGTTAGTTTCAATGATAATGTCTCTGAGTTCTGCTAATTTAAAATACATGAAAATATCATAAATGTTTAAGCAGAAAAAGCTTGTTCAATTTGGAAAATTCAAAACGATTGTAAGAGATGAAATTATAGTTTTTAATTTTAATAAAATATGAAATGTTTAGTTCTTTAGTATGAAAAATATCGTCTATGAAAGGATTGCAGACTTGATTAACTTAAATGTTATTGTTGAAATTACAGTGAAAACTACTTGTCATCTTCTTTCTGTCACTCTAGATGAGTCCGCATTTTCCAAAGTTTTAGACAAATGAAATCATGCACATGCAGTCTTCTTTGTTGGTTCTTTTACTCAGCATAATTATTTTGAGATTCATCTATGCTGTTTCATGTATCTAGAGCCTATTCCTTTACTATTGACTAATACTCAAATTATGGACATATTACCATTAGTTGGAGTGGTTTGAGTTTGTTTCATTTGTTGTTTTGAATTTTAGCTATTCCAAATAGAGCTACAATGAACACTTATATATACATTGTTGTATGGAGATATCAGTTTATTTCTCTTAGGTAACTATGAGTTAAATCATTGAATCATGTGATAAGATACCTATTTGACACTTTAAGATAAACTTCCAGGAACCAGCAGATATCATAATTGTTATGTCACCGGATTTCCCAGTAGTCAACTGCAGTTCGAGTCCTGGATCCGGTGACTTAAAACTCACTCCAGGCATGTGTGAGTGCATGCCCAAAATCCTGAGAGGAGAATGGAGGAGAAGGGAGTGTGGTGTGGCCATCCTCCCTGGGGAGTGATTTCTCACTTTCTGTCTCTGTTTCTCTCTGTCTCTTCCTGTCTCTCCAGCAAGTGCACATGCCCTGTAGCAAAAGTCTCTTTCTTAGGGGCTGGCAGGTGGTGTGGTAATTAAGGGAGCTGGACTCCTACATGGCTGACTATGGTTTGAGTCCTGGAGGCTTGCTTTTTCATTTTGCCACTCTCTCTCTCTCACTCTGTTCCTCTCTGGTCAAATAAAAATAAATAAATAAAGTTAAATAAAATAATTAAAAATCCTCTCTCTTAAAAAATAAATAAAACTGTCAAACTATTTTCTGAAATTGTACCATTTTACATTCCCATGAGCAATGTACAAAAGTTATAGTTACTTTCTATTCTCATTAACAGTGGCTATGGTTATTCTGTTAAATTTCAGCCATTCTACTAAGTATGTAGTGGTATTTCTCCTTTTATATCTCGTTTATTTCACATAACATAATATCCTTCCAGCTCATCCCTGTCATCTCAAGTGACAGGATTTTATGATATATTTTTAAAAAATTTGCTAGAGGGTATATGTATTGGCCGGAGAGAGAGAGAGAGACAAAGTAAGTGAGAGTGGATCCCTTCCACCACCCCAAGAAGGATGGTCATGCTTTGATTCCTTCTCTATTTTTCCTTTGTGGTTTTGGGCATGCACACATATGTGCCTAGAATGCTTTTTCAAGCTTCCAGGTCTGGGACCTGAACTGCACAGCCTGTCATGTGGGATCCAGCTGCCTTAAGCACCACACCACACCAGCTGGTTCTCCATGCTGTATTTTCAGTGAACTTTTTTATATGATGATGAAAATATTTACTAATTTGAATAACAAATGTACTGATTTGGATTTTCTTTTGTCAGGAAGACCCCAAAAAGGGCTGAAACTTCTTTTCATTTTTAAGTCCTGTAGTTACATTGATGAGCCAATTCTAATAGGTTTTGTTTGTGTTTAATAACTGAAGTTACCATTCTGGTCAGCATTTCAACTCTGTATACACCATAGGCACACTCGCACTGCGGTCAAAAAACATTTTTCCCAAACAATGCATGACTCAGAGGAATTCTCATTGCCCAAAGCACTCTTGGGCTCTAAATGTTTGGGTTCAAGTAGCACCATAGCTGTTACTTTCAGCTTCTACTATGCCTAAATGTATTATTAGTGTCTTGAAAGAGTTAATGTGACTTTCTAGGAATTTGAATGATTACTAGGAAATAAAGGGCACCAGGGAGAATCAGGTTCAGATTTATTTTCTTAGGATACATTGTATTTTCTGCTGCAAATCAGTTATTGCACGTCTCATTGGTGTACTGAATAAAACCTAAGTCCTTAATTCATTGTGTTCTCATAATGGATGGACAGCAAAATTGGATTAGATAGAAAATGGTTCTTATTTGCTCTGTATTTTTCCTTGAATCTAAGACTTCCCTTGGCTGTCTCGTTGTTCAGTTATTTTTTTTCTCTTACTAACATCCCTGGAGTACAAGAAAACAGTTTTAGTGTTACTAATTTCAGCAATTTTGAGTAAATAGAATTACTGGTGTTACATATAAAGTCATTATAATGGCTCTGTTTTGCATATTTTTAGCTTCCTGGGACTTTATTTGCAACACTGTTACTCTATCATATCTTAGGGAACAAAACAAACTACCTAATATATGTGGCTTCGGTCTTCTGAAATTTGTAACATATATCAACAGCTATAAAAACACTTTTCAGGAAAGAATTCCAAGAGATTGATTGTTTCACTTTCTCTCCTAGGAAAGTGACCCAAAAAATCAATCACAATTGTTTTATAAATATGCCTACTATGCACCAAGCTTTTGCTTCCTCTTTTAACAAAATTTATCCATCCATTAAGTCCTAGACAAGTAAACAAAAATGAATTGTCATTTGCGTTATTTTATTAGTGTCATGTGAAATTATGGCATATTATTGACTTCTTCAAGAATATTTTACTTGAGGAGGCACAGTTTAACATGCACAAATCAAGATCAATATTGAATATGCATTAATTTTTTCAAAAATGCTGCAAGGCAATTTTTCTCTACAAATCCCTGGTTGGTATTTATAGTTCTATAAAAAATTATCATTGTGACCAAATGATAGTTTAGCTAAGCTTTAATTATAAAAAATGGATTGTTATTTGCATTGCTGCTTTGCTTGCCAGATGTATTTACTGACCTCTTAATTTACTTGTTCACTCTTCGCCAAAATAAGTCTGGAAAGTTTGAAGCATTTTTGCTGACACAATTTATTTTAATATCACCATTTTTTTTTCCCAGTAGGGATTTCTATTACTTTAGAGATCGTTTCTTTTTAACTTCAGTAAATATGTGAGTCTCTTTGGTACCATAGTCAAGTGTATGAGAAAAATGCTCGATGGTACATTGTAGGCTGTTTCAATTATTTGCAGAAGATTGTACTCTTTTATTTATTTATCTTTAAAAAGAATTATTTATTTAATTTTACTTATCATTATTTTTATTTTAAAATTTGCTACAGGGCACCCATGCTTACCAGGGAGAGAGAGAAAGAGAGAGAGAGAGAAAGTGAGAAAGTAGGCAGCCAGGTCTGACACTCAAACTATAGTCAGCCATGTGGGAGTCCAGCATCTTAACCAACACGCCACCTGCTGGCCCAAGGATTGTCCTTTAAATATAGAGATCCCAAATTATGTTTTGGGTTTAGTCGTTCTACCCAACACAATGGTCAATTAATTTCACAGATATCAAGCAGTATTATGATAGTAAGTGTTCAAACTATTGTTTTTCTTGTTAAAGAATATACAAGAACATGTTCATTCCAGCTAATGTGGCATTTACATCCTTTGAAATTTCTTACATACCTTATCTGGCTCAAGTTATTCTTTATTCCTTTAAAGCAGCCAACATTCCACTTTTTCACAAAATCTATTTATTTACTTTTTAAAATTTATTTATTTATTTATTTATTTATTTATTTTGCTATATTGCTTCTGACATTGCCAGAGAAAAACAGTGGGAAGGAAAGTAAGAAACTATCCTTGGGAAGATGCTCATGTTGCAATCCCCTCTCCTCCATAGTCCTTTTAGGATTTGGGCATGCACGTATGTGTGCCAAGCCAGATTTTCAAGGCGTCCTGTCTGGGACTCAAACCATTGTTGGCTATGTGGTAGTCCAGCACCTTGACCAGCACGTCACCTGACAGTCCCTCAAACGTGTTTTTAAAATTCTGCTTGGATAATAAAAACAAAACAAACAAGCAAAACTTGGTTGAAACCCGTAGCCTCATAGTTAAGGTAGCTGGATCCCATTTGCTGACAGTGGTTTGAATCCCAGTCCTGGCAGCTTGAAAAACATCTGGGTGCACATGCCTGTGTGTTTAAAATCCTGACAGAATTGAAAAATGGAGGAAAAGGGGTTTCAGCATGAGTATGCCCCATCTGGGTAGGCTTTTTTCTTCTCTTTCTCCCCCCCCCACCCCTTTTTGGCAGGCACATATACCCTCTGGCAATTGAAAAATAAAAATCCCAAACTCTTCTTTTTAATTCATTTTATCCATCAATTTAAGGTTTCTAAATCTTAAAGACCTTCCATATTTCTAACTATAAACCCTGTCTAATCCAAGAACAGAGACCACTTTTTACCTTTTATTCTATTGGGTCATCGAGAAAATCACGACATATTTTCCTCTTTTTTTTTTTTTTTTCCCAAGAGATTTTTTGCTATAGGGCACAGGTGCTCGCCAGAAAGACAGAGAGAGACAGAGAGACAGAAAGCAAGAAAACCACCCCCCAGGGGGGATGGTCATGCCGCAATCCCTTCTCCTCCATTCTCCTCTCAGGATCTTGGGCACTTATGCACATGTGCCTGGCGTGAGTTTAAGCCACCGGGTCTGGGACTCAAACCACAGTCGACTACATGGGAGTCCAGCGACATAGCCATTACTGCTAACTGCTGGTCCCTCTGGTTTTTTTTTTTTTTTAATGTTAAAATAATTTGTATTAATTTGTATTATCTAGAATCTCAATGGAAAATAACCACTCAATACATTGCTGCTGATGGAATGAATTTATTTTTTTATTTTCCTTTCTGAAAAAATAGTTTATAATAATTTCTTAGTTTTCAAGTTATTTTTCCAAATGTTATTTTTGTACAGTGACATGAAGTGGAAAGAACACCTAAGAGAGTCTGGACAACTTGTTCTCCATGAACCATTCCACCTAAGATTTTGTTAAGTCAAAATTTCCTTGAAATGCACCAGTTCCTTATTCACTTACATGGATACCAGGGTGACTACATGTTCTAGTCTGCCCGGGGAAGTCCCAGACTATGTCTTGTCGTCATGACTCATGAGGTCAGCATTCTCTGCTTTATCAGAGGACTTCATAGAGTTCATGGAAAAATGAAAGTGTGGGTTTATTTTGTTACCAAAAAAAAGAAAATCATGCATAGTGCTTTCATTATGGCGATTTTAAATGAACTTTTTTAAAAGAAGCTTTTGGCTTAGGGCGTGTACACTCACTGGAGAGACAGAATCAGAGAGAAAGCAAGAAATTACCCCCTGAGGGAATGGCCATGCTAAATCACTTTTCTTTCATTCTCCTTTCAGATCTTGGGCACATATGTATATGTACCTGGCATGATTTTCAAGCCACCAAGATCGGGACTTGAACTGTGCTTGACTATGTGGGAGCCCAGTAATGTAACCATGATAACATCTGCTAGTTCCTGCTCTTGTTTTCTACTGGGTCATGACTTTTCCAATGACCCAATATTTTGAATAACCTATCATTTGTTCCAAGGCCAACAAGAGTTGAAACCTTGTGTGTCTTCTCAACATAAAATTTGTTACGAGTCTGATAGCTTCTATTTCACACCGTCTCCTGAATTTGTCCCTTTCCCTCTGTTTTCTGTAAATCCTATTACCTATCAATTTGATGTATTAGAATAACCTCGTGGGACCAGCAGTTAGTGTAATGGCTATGTCACTGAACTCCCACGTAGTCGACCATGGTTAGAGTCCTGGACCCGGTGGTTTAAACTCATGCCGGGCACGTGTGCATGCGTGCTCAAGATCCTGAGAAGAGAATGGAGGGGAAGGGATTGCGGAGTGGCCATCCCCCTGGGGGGTGATTTCTCACTTTCTATCTCTCTGTCTCTCTCCATCTTTCTGGCAAGCGCACACACCCTGTAGCAAAAACCTCTCAAAAAAAAAAATCAAAAACCAAAAAAACAAAAGAAGAATAACCTTATAATTTCTAGTCTCAGGTTTCTCTCTTCACTCTTCTATTAGTTACATTTGCCAGAAAACATCTTTCTCAAACCTTCATTGACTTCCCAATTCTTAAAGAATTCATTTAATTTCTTAGCCTGTTTTATAAGACCTTATCAATACTTAATGGATCCCAAAGATATGTTTTCTTGCTTTTCCATCCTTTCCTTCACACCCTCCATTTACCAGCCCATCTGTTTCCCTGGTCTTCCTCAGGTGTCTAGACTCCACCTGTCCGCCCTTGGCTAGACTTATTATTGTTTGTTGAATTTTCCTTCTAATTTCCAAATCAAATTCTACTTGTTCCTTTAAAATACTCTAATAGGAGGTGACTGATTTTGAAAACAGACTTTATGTCCTAGCTGTGTGACTTTAAATAAGTTACTTAATCTCAAAGTTCCATAGTCTTCTCATCTGTAAAATGGAGATAATAATAAAATTAGCCCATAGAGTTGTGAGGAGTATAGGAGTTGCTTTAATGTAAAACATGAAAACAGAGATTGTCACGTGTGATACTTTTTAGCCATTATTATTATTGTTCTCCTAGGTAACTATTGAACAGTTAGAAAGCTTGAAGATAAATACTAAGGTTAGAAATGATATACTTTGGGACCAACAGGTGGTGTGGTGGTTAAAGCACTGGACTCCCACATGGGCAACTATGGTTCGAGCCCTGGACCCAGCAGTTTGCAAATCACACTGGGAGCATGTGCGTGTGTGCCCAAATCCTGACAGGAGACTAGAGGAGAAGGGATTGTGGTGTGGCCATGTCTTGCAGGAGTGGTTTCTCACTTTCCCTCACTCTGTCTCTCTCTGGTGAATGCACATGCCCTATGGCAAAACCCTAAAAAAGAAAAAAAAAAAAAGAAATGATACATTTTAAGTTTTATGCTTTGAAATAAAACATTTAAGAGAAAATATAATTTTAATTCTTACTTTGGGACTTTGATTTTCTCTAATATATATCTGCTCATTCATATGTGAGTGAAATAAATAATGAATTAAGAAATATAATATTGAATGAGATCATATAACTCACAAATTGAACTTTCATTAACAGTTGTTAAGAGGGAGAAAAATGTCTTTCATTCAAAAATAAAAAGTTAACAAGTTGGAAGACCAACTTTTTAATGACAAAATGTGAGCAACAAAATTTACATCATTCATTCATTCACTTGAATACATTTGTGGAGTACTTCTTGTTTCAGGCAGGTAGGCATTATAGAGAATAGAGACTATTAGTAATGTCAGTCCTTACACAGTTTTTTAGTGATGAGAAACAAAGAAAAATTCACCAATGGTTAGAGCACAGGGAAGTCCAAGTATAACTGAAATGTGTGAAAGATACTGTGAGGGAGGTCCTCTTTAAATGAAGGGGATTGAGGAGAGGAGAAACTAGGAAAAGGGGATAGCATGCTAAGCACATGTGTCCCTAATATAGTCAGATTACTGGGTGTACAGGGGGAAAGGGCAGGAGAAGAGGCTGGAGGGGAAGGCATGTGCTGGACCAAGGGATTTCTTCTTTTTCTAGAGAGAGACTTTTACTATAGGACACGTACACCCACTAGAGACACAAAGAGAGAGAGAGCGAGGGAGAAAGAGTGAGAAATCACTCCATAGTGGGGAAGGCCACTACATAATCCCTTCTCCTCTCGGTATTTTGGGCATGCACGCACATGCACCCAGTGTGAGTTTCAAGTCACTAGGTCGGGAACTTGAATAGCAGTCATCCATGTGGGAGGCCAGGGCCTTATCCACTATGCCATCTTCTGATCCTGGACCAAGGAATTTTGAGCATGAAGTTCACGAAGCATGGTGGTTAAATATAAGAATATGGAATCCAGTTGTCCAGCTGAGGTAAGTTCTTATACTGGTTGCATCACTTACGAGCTGTGTAAAAATTTGGGCTGGCTACTCAATCCAATGCTAAGCATATATATTGGGTAATCAGAAAAGTCACAATGTGTTTTTTCTGTTTTGCTATGCAAAAATATGTCATGACTTTACTGACAACCCAATAGTAGCCACCTCATAGGCTTCTTGTGATAATTAATTTCTACAATCTATGCAGACCATGTGTGTCTGACAAAAAGTAAGTCCTCAATAAATATTAGTTATTGCTATTATTTTAGCAGGAAAGTTTGCAGAGCATGAGCAGAAACCACGATTCATTTCATCAGCTTTGTGCCAAGATATCCTTTATCATAGAAATTGGCCAAACTGTTAAATGGAAGGAAAGATGGGCCATCAAATCAGAAGGAACACTAAATGCTCAGCAAAGACATGTGAAAATCTTGGAGTATTCAAGTAAAGATGAGTTGTTTTCTGTGGTGAGTACAAAGGAAGGTGTTGTGTGAAATGAGATTGCAAGGTAAGTTGAAGAATGATTTCAAGCTGGCAAATGGCCCAGTTTTGAGCTTTAGAAGGATAACCTAGATGACCTTTGTGGGGATTGACCTGTAGGATACTGGAGGGCAAGAGGAGTCTGACAGCAGGAAGACCAGTGAGGATGCTATTGCGATACCCTTAGTAACTTAGTAGTTGAACTTGAAAGCGTAGAGAAGCTAAAGAGACATGTGCACTAATTTGATGTGGTGAATGGTTAAGCAGGAAAAATTGAGGATGGTGCTGAGTTATCTAGCCTATATTAGATACCGAGAGAGTAATGTCAAGATAAGCGATGTTTTGTTGCAGCAACAAAGAAATCTTGAAATATGAGTCATTTAACACAACAGAATTTCTTTCTTTCTCTTGTAATTTCCAAAGCAGGTGAAGCAACACTTTTGAGCAGCTCTTCTCCATGCAGTAATCCAGGGAACCAGAATTTTTCCATTTTATAGCTCTACCCCTTAACTGTTTTCTAAAATTACCGCTGCTGGGAAATGTTTATATGGCAATTTCATACCTGTCCCTACTGTCTCCACTTGGAAGTAACGCAAATGTTTTAGAATCATCTTACTCATAATTTTAAAACCCAATGACAGGGCCAGCAGATGGCATAGTGGTTATGTTACTGGACTTTGACACAACCAACCGTGGTTTGAATCTTGGACCCAGTGGCTTGAAATACACACTGGATGCATGTGTGTGCATGCCCAAGATTCTACGAGGAGAATGGAGAAGAAGAAATTGCAATATGGCCATTCCCCCTGTGAGGGGGTGATTTCTCAATTTTCCTCTCACTGTCTCTGTTTCTCTCTACAGCAAGAACCTCTGTTAACAAAACCCCCAAAACCAAAACCAACAACAAGGGTCTGGATGGTGGAGCAGAGGTAAAATGTGATGCTCGTTAGGCAGATCCAATATGGGCTGGGAAGGTTGCAGGTTCGTGTTCAGAGACCTCTCTGACTGTGCCAGGCACACCTGTGTTGGGTGATCTAGGCTGGTAAAGCTGGGGGTGGATCACAGTGTTAGGACTCTGTTGGGGGTGCTGCTATTCTTTCTCCTCTATTTCTCACTCATGGAATAAGTTTTAAAATTTTCATGACAGCAAAAGCAGTATACACATTAAAAATCCAAAGGAAGAAATATATATAATATCCAGGAAAAGATGAAAATATGATCTTTTAAAAATATCACCAGTTTGAAGAGTTTTTTTTTCCAAAAATTTCAATTTTTCAACTCCTTAGCTATTCTTTTTCCCCTCTAAATTAGCAATGCTTGATGGTTCTGCAAATGTCTTTAGGGTGGGGCCAGCCAAGTGGCCTGGTCATTAAGGTGACTGGATCCCACATGGCCGATTGCATAGCACGAGTCCCAGACCTGACAGCTTGGAAAATAGGCTGGGCATGGTTGCATGGGTGTGTGCTCAAAATTCCAAGAGAATAATGGATAAGAAAGAACTTTGGCATGACCAGCTCTCTAGGGAGTGATTGTTTTACTTTCCTTCTCTCTCTCTCTATCTCTCTAGCTAGTGCATACACCCTACAGCTAAACTAAAAAAAAAAAACAACAAAAAAATGTCTTTAAGGCCAATCCAATGGCCTGGTGGTCAAAGGATCTGGATTCCACATGGTCAGTCATGGTTTGAATCTTGGTACCAGTGGCTTGAAAAACATGACAGTCATCCCAATAGGATGGAGAAATAGAGGAGAAGGTATTGAGCTGTGATCATGCTCCATTGTGGGGAGAATAATTTCTCCCTTTCCCTCTGTCTCTTTCTGTCTCTCTGGCAAGTGGAAGTATCCTCTGGAAATTTAAACAATGCCTTTTATATTGGTAAAACTTGTAGGGGCATCCTATCACCCTACTGCTTGGCTTTCTTAGATTCCTAGCCACATATCTCAGAAACTTCTTTCCTCTGGACAGCATTCTCATGGTTTTTTGAGTGCCAGGAGGGATTTCTGCTTGTAAGCTCTTGACTTTAGTGGGGTATTTTGAATTTTTTACTGTTCCTTCAAGTGGAATAGACAGATAAATATTATTCTAAGATCATATAGAATAAATCTCATTTGACAACTTAGTAAAATTTTATTAATTTAGAGTATAAGAGAATAGCAAATTTGTCCTAATGAATGGTTTTAACACTGATATCTAGTTGAAATGCAGTTTTAATATCTTACAGACACAGTACATATTATAAACTAAGCTACAAATGGGTAATACATAAAATCATGTAAGTTAATGGAAAAATAGGACTTTAATGCACTATATGGTAATGTATCAAAAATATGTCTTTCAATAATTTCTGAAGTACAGGAAAAGTATTGTAAAATTTGTGAGTATTTGGTTTAAAATATCAAGTGCTAGCATGTAGAAATTATTATATGAATTTTACTAAATTAGAATCACATGCTTTATATTAGAAACATCACAGATTACAAGGAAGTAGAAATTTTTACTGTATTTGATCATTCTTTTGGTTACATGCAGGATATTAAGTTATGACTCATTTTGAGAAATCCGAAGTCTAGCCTTTTCATATAAACATAAGTTTGAAATAAGAAAAGGATTCTTTATTAAAACAAACAGGTGAATTATGAATACCAAATATGGCACAGATATTTTATTTGAGCTTTTTGGGGTGTACCACTGTTGATTAATGTCGGCGAGGGCACATAGAGGATTAGTAGTAAATGTGAAATGTGAAGGATGACTATGCGCTGCATCTTGTTCCCACAATGCTGTGTGCCATTTATTGCTATAACTGCAAAAGTCTTATGGAACTAAAGAACCAGTACTACTGGCTATGGTTTGTATGGTATATACATATTCCAACAGCATGCTTTTTTGTTCTCATCTATAAATTCAAATTATTTTCTAAATTATTTTGAGTACAGTTTAACAACAGATAGAAACTGGGGTTTTGTGTAATTCCGTTAGAAAGTTAACAAACAAGAATAATATCTACACTGACAAAATAATGTGTAATGCAGAGGCACTACTCAAGGAAGTTTAACCCGAATATAGTATTCTGAAGTCTAACCTAAATGACTGAAATTGGCTTCTCCTATTGATCTGATCCATTACATCTTGCTCTATTCTCCTCTCAACACAAACCACTACTGTGGCTTTTGAAACTTTTTTTTTAATTGAGAGAGATTTTTGCTATAGGGCATGTGCATTCACCAGAGAGACAGAAAGCAATCCCCCCAGAAAAGAAAAAACCGCCCCCCCCCCCCCCCCCCCCAGTGGGATGGCTGTGCCACAATCCGTTCTCCTCCATTCTCCTCTCAGGATTTTGGGCACACATGCACACACTCCAGGCAAGAGTTTTAAGTCACTGGGTCTGGGGCTAGAACTACTGTCCACTATGTGGGAGTCCAATGACATAACCATTACGCCACCTGCTGGTCCCACAACATTAATTTTTAGACTCTCTTGGAAAACTATGGTGAGCCATAAGAAAGGGAAGGTTCAAACTAAAAAAGTGGCAACTTTATTTCATTGAACCCAATAATTTAAAATAACAAAAAAACAGTGGGTTTGTCTTCTGTAGTGTATTCAGGTCAGCACCTTGACTCAAAATTCCCAAAGATAGATCCCAGGTGAATTTCTATCCATTATTTTAGGTGTCAGGCAGCGATATTGGTTCTGTTGCCCATCAGGACCACATGGCCATCACAGCAGTTAAGTAGCACATAGCGTTGCAGAGGCAAGGATTAAGACTTAGTAATCCTTCATACTTCATATGGGCTAATAGTATCTCTGTGCCCTCCCTGACATTAATACTGAATTTAGGTAGGAGGGGACGTGTCAGGCAGGCTCACTGTCCCACGAGAGCAAGTGAGTGCTAATCAGTAGTGGGCGGGCAGGGTAGGTCCTGGAGCAAACCGCTCTGGCCAGTCAGAGCTCATCTAGAAAGTGAGCCCAGGCAGTTCCAGCCTGATTCCTTTTAATGTCACAGTTCATTTGCAGAACCATAACTGGAATCAAGAATTAAAAAGCCTTGTATAAAAGTCAGTAACATTAAACCTTTAAGACTCATGTTTCATGTGTCATAAAAAGTCTATGAAAGGATTTTATATTCTGTACAGTGTTTTAGCACTTTCAATCACTTTTTTTTTCAACATAACTTTTGTGAACACTTTTATAGCCTCTAAATGAAAAACTAAACTATGTGTCATTCAAAAAAACGTTTTATGGATCACAGGATTTAATAAAAGTTCTGCACCATAACAAGCGCCTGATAAACCTTTATTAAAATTCATTAAAAATATTGAAAAATATTTTAACAGAAATTAGACCTCACGTTTTTGGTAAACATGACAAATCACTCTTCAAAGAGTCTACTTGTTTATCACATATGCAGATTCTTTAGTGGTAAAATAATAAGAATATAGAAAAAAAGACTGCTTTTCAACATTAGGAAACTATTTCTTTATATATGGTAGGAATATTTCACTTAGTTTACTGTCTGTAAAAAATCTTTAGAATCACACTGAAGCTATTGTCCTATTCTAGTTCCTAGGATTCATAGAGCAAAGGTGAGGCCTTTCTCATACATTTAGAAATCCATGCTCATAGATACATTTTCCTTATTCTATTTCCTTTCTTCTTCTCTTCTTCTTCTTTTTCTTCTTCTTTAAATTTGTAAGAGGGCATGTGTACTCACCAGAGAGAGAGAGAGAGAGCAAGAATGAGAGCAAGAGAGAGAGAGAGAAAGTGAGGAAACATCCCCCTTGGGGCATGGTCACACCACAGTCTCTTCTCCTCCATTCCCCCCTTTTTTGGGACTTTAGGCACACATGCTTGGTGGGTTTCTCAAGCTGCTGGCCTGGGAGTCAAACCACGCTGTAGGCCAAGATCCAGCCACCTGACGATGGACTGGGCTCATTTTATTTTTTTCTACAGAATGTATATATAAAGGCTCTGAAACACGGGCATATCAGTATGCATAATTTTATGCTATATCTTTTTTTTTTTTTTGGAGAGGTTTTTGCTATAGGGTGTGTGTGCTCGCCAGACAGACAGAGAGACAGAAAGCGAGAAATCGCCCCCCGGGGGGATGGCCACGCCGCAATCCCTTCTCCTCCGTTCTCCTCTTGGGATCTTGGGCATGCACGCACATGCGGCTGGCATGAGTTGTTAAGCCACCAGGTCCGGGACGCGAACCACGGCTGACTACATGGGAGTCCAGCGACATATCCATTACGCTAACTATATATATATATATATATATACACACACACACACATATGGATATAGACTTATAGACACAGATACATACACACACACACCAAAATAAAACATCAGAGTTTTGAGCTGAAGGAATGTTTGTTATTTTGGAGTGTCATTGTTCTCAGGGTATGTGTGTCTGTGTGTTTTCTGTAGATTCGAAAACTTCCAAGTATTTAACTAATCTTAAAGCTTGTCTATTTTTGTTTCTGGAATAAATCATGTATTTCCACTACAACGTCCCCAATAACATGGTCAAGCACCCCCTTTTTGTACACAACATTCAACCATGGATCTCTGTTTATGATGCCTATTCTTCCGCATGAATAATGCCTGGTAAAGAT
Source organism: Tupaia belangeri chinensis (assembly GCF_000334495.1). Lineage (NCBI taxonomy): Eukaryota > Metazoa > Chordata > Mammalia > Scandentia > Tupaiidae > Tupaia > Tupaia belangeri. The sequence goes on along the minus strand of NW_006160140.1, from coordinate 2,201,523 downwards.
TCCCAGAACTAAACTTGTACCCAATTAAAGAGTGATATGGCTATGATTTTACTTAGTGGATGGCAGTAGAAACATATTTTTTAGATGTTGGATAAATTTCCTCAGACTTTGTACAAGATTAAAGATTTCTGTTAGTGCATATACTCCTAACTTCTTTTTAAAAATGCCATCTAGTTCCTACTAAGATCTCTTTCAGTAGCCTTTAATGCATTCTTGTAACACCTTTTAATATCAGTATGGCATGCATCAGGAAGAGAAAAGACCTGAAAAAGCAATAGAGGGTGATTCACCTCGTTTTCTTGTTTAAAAAGATGAAACAACTTTTAGGTGGATTATTTGTAGAGAAAACACTCAAGGTTCACAATGATTTCAGGTGGCATAAACCTAACCTATTTCTGTATTATGTTCTAAGTTTCGGTGTTAATGTCTGTTGTCTTGACAGCAGCCATAATTTATGCTTTTAATTATACTTTTTTCAGCTGTAAACTCATATTGTTGCTTTACAGTAATGAAGTCACTATGTAGCAATGTCATTGTCATAAAGTGATGAGACATAATGAGAACATGATTAGAAAAAAATCATGGGCAGAGAGTGATAGCGTATTTAAAGGTGAATGGGAAAAATTCTGTAAGTAAACAAAGGCAATATAGGAAGATATAAAGATAAAACATATATGATTGCAAACTTAAAATACTACACATTCTTTCTTTTCACTGCTAGGCCTGCTTTCAGGTTTTCTGTTGAAATCATAGAAGGAAAAGAGTGGGTCAGGGGCCAGGCGATGGTGCAATGGAACACAGCTGGACTTCCATGGGGAAGGTCCTGGGCTTGCATCTGGGGATCTCCTGAACATGTTGGTTGAGTATCCATACCTATCAGACAGGCATGGTGAGACCGGGAGTGGATTGTGTGTGAAAGCCCTTTTGGGAGTACCTGTCTTTCTTTCTCTTCCTCTTTTCTCTGTCTCTTCCTGTCTGTCTGTCTCATGGGAGAAATAAATGAATACACTTTTTTTCTTTTCTTTTTTTTTTTAAAGGTTTTTGCCATAGGGTGTGCTCCAGAGAGAGAGACAG
>NW_006160140.1:2194707-2200418 GCF_000334495.1 Tupaia belangeri chinensis | reverse complement strand
GAAAAGAGAAAGAAACAGTAAGAGGGAAAGTGAGAAATTACCCCCCAGGGAGGACAGCCATGCCACAATTCCTTCTCTTCCATTCTCCTTTTGGGATTTTGGTCATGCATGCACTCGCACCTGGCAGGAGTTTCAAGCCACCAGGTCTGGGGCTCGAACTGGGATCAGCCGTATGGGAATCCAGTGCCTTAACCACCACACCACCTGCTTGACTATGAATAACCATCTTCAAAAATTAAAATAGAAGAATGGATCAATTTTGAACCAAAGCCAGGTCCTTAGCTTCCAAAAAAAGATAGCTCCATCTCATTTTTAAAGACCTTCAGCAAAGGAGATTGTATGAGCTTTCTTGGTAAACCACGTATAAGCATATCTGTAAGATTCTCTCTGAAGTCTAAAGCACTCATGCTATATTTTTAAAAATTCAGCTTCTTTCCTATTTTTTCTTGAATTGCTTAACAACTGGCACCAATTTTCCCTCCCAAAAACCTTTCCAAACTGCCACTTCTTTTCTCTTGTAACTTTTCAACATTCCACTCCAAATTGGTCTTCACACAGCTATAAGAAAAGTTTTTTTAAAAAATATACATACCATTGATTCCTGGTTTAAAATGATCTAAAAACTTCACCATGCTTTCAGATAAAATTTAAATATCTCCATTAATCATGGAGGCCTCTCACAATCTGGTCCCTCCATGCTTAGTTACTTAGTATTTTGGTTTTTGAAAAATTAATTTTAATTCTTCTTTTTTTCTTCCTATAAATTATAACAGCTGGCATTTTCTGGCCATATATCATGGGGCAGGCATACTCCTAAGCAATTTTACCTCTTCCTAGGCTTCCCTATGGTACCACAAGTTATTACTAATTTCCAAATTGAAAAAAAAAAAAAAGGAAGAAAGAAAAGAAGAAGACCAAAAAGACTTTTCTTTTTTTCTTAGCGATTTCTCTTGTCCGCCTACTCTCTGTCAAGAACCAGGGATAAGGCAGTGAACAAGCCCAAATCCCTGCCTGGATGGAGCTTATATTCTACTTTTGTTTCCAGTCCAATGAATTTGGTAATTACTGGACTGGAGTGAATGTGGAAATCCTTCTGGGAGTGAAGATGCACTGCAAGGAAGACAAATATGTGCTGAAGGGACAGGGAGGGTAGCCGGTGGAGGGGGATGGAAGAAAGAATCGCCCCAGGTCATTGATTCAATCTGAAACAGATTCAATTTGAAAAGCCTGTGAACTCAGAGAAGCTATATAATACCTACTCCATCTTCATCCCCATACATATTCTATGCTCAGGTCAAACTGAATTGCTGGTGGTGGGCTGAACTCCAAAGGTCTTTCTGGGCACCCTGCCTCTACTCCGCAGGCATTGTGGAGGACTGTATCTCCAAAGTTTTCCCAGCCTGTGTTTAGCATGGGTAATAGCAGCTTTTCCTCCAATCCCAAATCCCTAATAAACTATGCACAGGCTTGGAAGTTTCTCTAGACATGATTGACATCTGTTTATAACCTCCCATCCCGTCCCACCCCTGTCTCTTGCTCAACACTCATCTACACTCATTAGGGGCCCCACTGCCACCACTGCCAGAATAAAGTGAATGTTACTCTCTGGACCTATCCATGCTATAAACCCTCAAGGTCTAACTGTGCTACAGGTCTTTGGAACCCTCACTATGGAAGCTGAAGCCACTGCATCACGTGACCTTCTGCTCACTAAAGCAGCGAGGGTCAGAGTGTGCCTTAGAAGACATTTCTTTCCACTTTTGCCCACAGTATAGGAGGAGGGATTAAATATTATTGGTGACTTTTCCAATTCCTTCCCACCCATTATCTCCCATAACCAAGCCTCCCCTCTACTTTAAGCTAAACCCTCAAGCCAGATCGCCAGGCTGTTTGCTCACCCGTGCTCAGATGTCATCAGATCCATGTGGAGTCAGGACAAGAGCCCGCCTGCACCTGTAACTTTTTTTGTCTGTTTGTCTGTTTCTCCAAGTAAATTGGAAACTCGATAGAAGAGGAGTATCTACTCCTTTCTTGAATTCTACATCCTAGTAGAGCTGTCTCCCTTAGTCTTCTCTTTCTTTCTCTCTTGTTCTCATTTGTTTACTCAGATGTGATGGTTAATTTTATGTGTAAACTAGGCTGGGCCTTGATACTTAGCTATTTGGTCAAACACCAGTCTACATGTCACCATAAGGGTACTTTTTTTTTTTTTTTTAAGGTGAGTTTACCATTTAAATCAATAGAGTTAGAGTAAAGCAGCTACCTGTGTAATATGTGTCTCGTCCAATCAGTGGGAGGCCTTAAGACAGAAAGAATTCCTTCCTCTGCACAAAGAGGAATTCTGCCTCCAGGCTGCCTTCAGATTCAAAATACATCAGCTCTTCCCTGGGTCTCTAGCCAGCTGGCCAACCCTATAGAATCTGAATTTGATAGTCTCCACAATCATGAGCCAATTCTTTAAAACAAATCTCTCTTTCTATGTACACACAAATCCTGTTGGTTCTGTTTCTTTGGAGAATCTTTTTTTGGAGAGGATTTTGCTATAGGGTGCATGCACTCACCAGGAAGACAGAGAGATAGAAAGTGAGAAGTCTCCCCTCGGGGGGATGGCCACATCACAATCCCTTCTCCTCCATTCTTCTCTCTGGGTCTTGGGCACGCACGCACACGCATCTGGTGTGAGTTTAAGCCACTGGGTCCAGGATTCGAACCGCGGTCGACTACATGGGAGTCCAGCAACATAGCCATTACACTAACTGCTGGTCCCATGGAGAATCTTGACTAATACACTAGACTGCTGTTCATGACCTACCTTTTAATACAATCTGAAAATTCAGTCTCTTACATCTCTTTTTTCTTTTCTCCCACCCAACTCTTCTCCCTTTCAGTCTCTGTAAAAGTTTTTGGACTTTAGCTATCAAACTGAGATTTTTTTTTAAGCACACAGTACATTTCTCTTGTAAGAAGGTGGTACAAGAATTAAGTAGTGGGAACCAGCAGTTAGCATAATGGCTATGTTGCTGGACTCCCACGTAGTCGACCGCGGTTTGTGTCCCAGACCCTGTGGCTAAAAACACGCCGGGCGCGTGTGCGTGCATGCCCAAGATCCCGAGAGGAGAAGGGAGGGGAAGGGATTGTGGCGTGCCAATGGGGGGTGATTTCTCGCTTTCTGTCTCTATGTCTCTCTCTGTCTGGCGAGCGCACGCGCCCTATAGCGAAAAAACCTCTCAAAAAAAAAAAGAATTAAGCAGTCATTGGGACCAGCAGTTAGCATAATGGCCATGTTGCTGGACTCCCATGTAGCCAACAGCGGTTTGAGTCCCAGACCCGGTGGCTTAAACTTACCCTGGGCGCGTGTGCCTGCATGCCCAAGATCCCGAGAGGAGAAAGGAGAAGGGATTGCGGCGTGGCCATCCTCTCTGGGGGTGATTTCTTGCTTTCCGTCTCTCTGTCTCTCTCTGTCTTTCTGGCAAGCACATGCACCCTGTAGCAAAAACCTCTCCAAAAAAAAAAGAAAAAAAAAATTAGGTCGTCACATGGAGTACTGAAGGATTTGCGTGTGGACCCTGCTGCCTCTACACTGCCCGGATCTGAGACCTGGCTCCAATGTACAAGCATGTGACCTGGAGTGAATTATTTAATGTCTTTGGTTTTTCAGTTTACTCATCTGTGAAAGGGGATAATAATAATCTCTGTCTCACTGAGTTATTATGAAAATTGGATGAGTGTATAAGGCACTTAGAATGGTGCCTGGAGCCCAGTAAGTACTAACAACAAATGTTTAAGACATAATAGTCATTTTATAGTCCCCATTATAAGCTATTTAACTATGGCTGAGGACCAACCTGAATGTGATAATAACCATTCATCATTTTAGAATATTTTTCTAGAACAATGGAAACAAACAAAATTTTATTTATTTACTTTTTTTTCTTTTTTAAAAATATTTTTCTTTTTTTTTATAATTCAGGGGCTGGCAGGTGGTGTAGTGGTTAAGGTGCTGGATTCCACATGACCAACAACAGTTTGAGTCCCAGACCTGGCTATTTGCTTTCTCATTTTCCCTTTCTCTCTCTCTCTCTCTCTGGTCAAATTAAAAAATAAATAATAATAACAAATAAAATAAATAAATAAATAATTATTAAAATTCACTTATAATTCAAATCTATAGACCAAACTTTTTCTGGGGTCAGATAGTTAATTCTTCAGGCTATGTAGGCCATATAATGTCTAGCAACTACTTGGTTAGTAGGATAAAAGCAACCTGAATGGGTGTGGCTATCTTCCGAGAAAACTTCATGTATACAAACAGACGTTGGGTCAGATTCGGTCTTGGGCTGCAGTTCGCTGATGCCGGCTCCATTACTAATGCTCATACGTTAGTGTAATTCTCTTCTGTCTTTTCTCTATGTATACCCATATGCATGTGTGTTGCAATAAAATGCATACATGCAGATAGAAATTGCAATTCTATCTTTATATTTATATTAAAAACAACTGACGAATAACTGGAAACACATGTAGTCATGTTCCGCATAATAGTGTTTAGGTAAATAAGGGACAGCATATATGATCATGGTCATCTAAGGTTAGAATAGACTATGCCACATTGCCTTGATGTGCAGTGGACCACACCACGTCGGCGTGTGTAAATTTACTTACGATGTTTTCACAACAAGGAAATCACCAAAGGAAGCATTTCTCACAACATATCTCAGTTGTTAAGTGACACATGACTGTATTTAGTTTGGATTTCTGCCTAATTCCCTAGGCTAGCTGAAGTGTGCCAATGTGAGTTCTCTCAGAGAATACTCAAAGCTGGGACAGAAAAGGGAAAGGCAGGCTGAGTTGTCATGAGGGTGTCATTGTGGGCTGTACTCCCTCTGCACAGAGACTTGCAAAGGGTTAGTCCTGTCCTGATGTCTTCCCCAAGTGTCCTGTCCTGGCTGCCCATCAGCACTGAGGACAGCCTACCAGGATATGGCCATCTTGGGAACAGGGTGCCTACATCTTGAGCTGAAACATGAGTGGGTTCCCTAGCACTGAGATATTAAGGGCAGCAGTTCTGAAAGGGTCATCACGGCAGACAGCATGCTGGGAAGGGCTCTTCTCCAACTATACTGACTAGCAGTAAGTCCAACTGATGGGGTGACGTCTAGTCTAAGTAAGGTCTAAGGTCAACCATGCCTGGGCTCTTCCCCTCAATTACCTTCACTTCTTTCTGGTCTTTTCTCAAATTTCATCGTCTCAGTGAAGCTACCATTACCATTCTATTTTAAAATGGCGCATATGTCTGCTTCTTTTCTTACAAATAAGAACAGTTTCTCCATAGCTGTTACCGACATCTGACAGACTGGCTATTTCATTCTTTGCTTATTTATTGTCTGTGTTCCCATCATGGAGAATATCAACTCTATGGAGGCAGAGCCTTTGTCCATTTTGTTAACTCTTCACCACAAATGAAACACTCAGTCCAACTTTGTTGAATGGAAGAGTGAATGGGTCTTACTACCAAATTATTTCCAGAAAGCTAAAGAAATTTACCCTTCCACCAGAGATGTGTGAGCCAATTCTTCTCACGATACTGCTGTGATCATCTAAAACATTACTGGGGGGGAGAGAATTTATTATGAATTGCTTTCCTTTGATTACTGTACTTTCTTGAAATAATTTCTTTTTCTTTTTTTTTTTTTTTTTTTTTTCCCCTTTTT
>NW_006160140.1:2181961-2193390 GCF_000334495.1 Tupaia belangeri chinensis | reverse complement strand
GGCTGGCAGGTGGTGTAGTGGTTAAGGTGCTGGATTCCACATGACCAACAACAGTTTGAGTCCCAGACCTGGCTATTTGCTTTCTCATTTTCCCTTTCTCTCTCTCTCTCTCTCTGGTCAAATTAAAAAATAAATAATAATAACAAATAAAATAAATAAATAAATAATTATTAAAATTCACTTATAATTCAAAATTATAGACCAAACTTTTTCTGGGGTCAGATAGTTAATTCTTCAGGCTATGTAGGCCATATAATGTCTAGCAACTACTTGGTTAGTAGGATAAAAGCAACCTGAATGGGTGTGGCTATCTTCCGAGAAAACTTCATGTATACAAACAGACGTTGGGTCAGATTCGGTCTTGGGCTGCAGTTCGCTGATGCCGGCTCCATTACTAATGCTCATACGTTAGTGTAATTCTCTTCTGTCTTTTCTCTATGTATACCCATATGCATGTGTGTTGCAATAAAATGCATACATGCAGATAGAAATTGCAATTCTATCTTTATATTTATATTAAAAACAACTGACGAATAACTGGAAACACATGTAGTCATGTTCCGCATAATAGTGTTTAGGTAAATAAGGGACAGCATATATGATCATGGTCATCTAAGGTTAGAATAGACTATGCCACATTGCCTTGATGTGCAGTGGACCACACCACGTCGGCGTGTGTAAATTTACTTACGATGTTTTCACAACAAGGAAATCACCAAAGGAAGCATTTCTCACAACATATCTCAGTTGTTAAGTGACACATGACTGTATTTAGTTTGGATTTCTGCCTAATTCCCTAGGCTAGCTGAAGTGTGCCAATGTGAGTTCTCTCAGAGAATACTCAAAGCTGGGACAGAAAAGGGAAAGGCAGGCTGAGTTGTCATGAGGGTGTCATTGTGGGCTGTACTCCCTCTGCACAGAGACTTGCAAAGGGTTAGTCCTGTCCTGATGTCTTCCCCAAGTGTCCTGTCCTGGCTGCCCATCAGCACTGAGGACAGCCTACCAGGATATGGCCATCTTGGGAACAGGGTGCCTACATCTTGAGCTGAAACATGAGTGGGTTCCCTAGCACTGAGATATTAAGGGCAGCAGTTCTGAAAGGGTCATCACGGCAGACAGCATGCTGGGAAGGGCTCTTCTCCAACTATACTGACTAGCAGTAAGTCCAACTGATGGGGTGACGTCTAGTCTAAGTAAGGTCTAAGGTCAACCATGCCTGGGCTCTTCCCCTCAATTACCTTCACTTCTTTCTGGTCTTTTCTCAAATTTCATCGTCTCAGTGAAGCTACCATTACCATTCTATTTTAAAATGGCGCATATGTCTGCTTCTTTTCTTACAAATAAGAACAGTTTCTCCATAGCTGTTACCGACATCTGACAGACTGGCTATTTCATTCTTTGCTTATTTATTGTCTGTGTTCCCATCATGGAGAATATCAACTCTATGGAGGCAGAGCCTTTGTCCATTTTGTTAACTCTTCACCACAAATGAAACACTCAGTCCAACTTTGTTGAATGGAAGAGTGAATGGGTCTTACTACCAAATTATTTCCAGAAAGCTAAAGAAATTTACCCTTCCACCAGAGATGTGTGAGCCAATTCTTCTCACGATACTGCTGTGATCATCTAAAACATTACTGGGGGGGAGAGAATTTATTATGAATTGCTTTCCTTTGATTACTGTACTTTCTTGAAATAATTTCTTTTTCTTTTTTTTTTTTTTTTTTTTTTTACCCAGTTTGAACAACTTAATGAAAACATGGAAGGTTCTTTTTTTGGGGGGGATTCACTTTATATTTAGTAAGCTCTAAAAGTGATAAGATGTTTACTTTTTTCTTAATGCAAAAAAAGAACAGGTAATTTTGACAAAGTCAGAAAATACCTTTTTCAAGGTTCATTAGACAAGTTCCAGCTTGTCTAAGGAGCTTTACAGTGGATTCACTGGAAGCAAGAACACAGGTGTTCAGCGGCTTGTTGGAGAGAGCGTTCATGCTAACACATTCTCCCCAGTTTAGAAGGTTCATTTTAGAACTGACTATAAAAATTATGAATCCTTTGGCTAACTTTATGTACATTATTAAAGAGGGTGGGATTTTGGCAATTTTTTAGAACTTTCAAATAACTAAAGTTATATTGGCTTTCTCTTTTTTTTTTTTTTTTTTTTTTTTTTTACTCATGGGGTGCCTCTTAATAATCTGGACAGCTTTTCTACTTCACTTTGTGACTATTGACTGATGCCATATGTAAGTGCTAACAAAACCATTATCAAATATATTGGAAAAAATAAAATGGGTTAAGTGAGCACAGTCTTTCCCTGGACATGTTCATACTTAAAAATAAATATCATTTAAATCGATAAGTAAATGCAATTTGTTTTCAAATACATTCTCAATCTTTATGTAAAAATTCACTGTCAAACCAAGGGAATATGTAAAATAACTCCTTACAACATACGTTTTAAAGGTATATTTTCAATAGCATTAAACATGATGTATCAGAGGCTTACCTGGATCTATACTAGAAATTTGAAAGGTGGGCATTTCTGCTTTTATGCTCATTTCACTTGTGTCTTAGGTTAACAAGCTACTGGAGAACAGACATGGGAATGGGAGCATTTATTAAGGTGGGATTGCACTTTTGCTCATTCACAGGCAAATCTCTTTTCTTCTCTTGCTAATAGACATGCTCATATAATAGAGACCTGTAATTAAAGCTTGCAAATAGCATTATAAAAGAAATAAATATTTTTCTTTTAATAGCAACTATCAAATTTCTGTAACTCAGATAGCCATACATTTTTATAATAGCCCACTCACTTATCCATGCTTAAATTTTCATGCCTGTTGAATTTTTCCTTAAGGATAATCAAGTCTCTTTGCCTATACATTATATCTTATTCTGCAACTAATTAAAATATTTTATTATGTATGTCAGTTTGTTAGTTCTTTCTTTCTTTTTTTTTTTTTTTTACATATCAGGAGACGATTTCAGTTAAGTGCTAATGTGTTTTTCTTTGTTTAACCACAAAGTAGTCATTTGGAAAGCTTTCTAACTTGAGCATTACTTTTAAAGTGACTTGTACACATGCCAGTTTTTCTACATGTTTTGACAAATGACACATTTCCTTTGGTGCTTCCTTGTGGGTAGCAGTGTGTGAGGATGTGGTGTTGGAAAAATTTATTACAGTTATTTTGCAGTTGATATTAAAGAATGTGATGTATTATACCAGGTGTCTGACCTTTAAAGATCTTAGGACCTAATTCATTACAACATAAAATTTACATATTATTCAACTTTGCTGCAGAGCTTTTATGAACAAGTCATGGTGTGTATGTATATCAGGACAGAGAAGAAAAAGTCAAAGCTCAGGTAAGAAATGAAGGTCTGAACCCCAAGTGTGGCTCTGTTTGTGGTGCTTCTAAGGCTTTATGTGAGATTGAGATAAAAAGCTAATGGTCTAAATTAAACCGGGGAAGGAAAAGGCACTTAGTACAAGGTGGAAATTTTGTGAATTAGTGAAGCCTATCCTTTTATATATTCTTAACCTGATCTGTCCTAATCTGTGAGGTATTACAGGCTATATCCAAGACTGTGGAAAGATATGGCTCCAATATCTTGAAGTATTAAGTCTGTGATGTAGCCTACAAAATAATACTTACACAATGATTTTTTTCATGTCTGATTTAAAAATGCAAGATGAGTAGTCAACATGTAAAAATGATCATGAAATGCCTTAGAGGGAAAATAAGTGTATTGGAAAGAGCGTGTATATGACAGTTTTTAAAAGAACAAAAATGCGTTGCACATTGTCCACGTTACATCACCTTTTAAGATGATGTGCTATTCGCAATCAGATATTCTTTGAATTCTTTTACATATATTTGACATTTCTTTTTAGTAGCTACTAGACTATCCTTTTTCTTATTCGTTTCGTTTCCTCTTCTTTGGGTTTGGGATCAAATAGCTATCTATTGAATCAGAAAACCCTACTTCACAACATGCATCTATGATATTCTATATGATGGCAGTAGGAATGTTCCTATGTACGGTCTTGGTGCACTATGGTTTTATATGAAGGAGCCACAAAGTCCTGTTTGATGATAATACCTTTCCCTGCAGAGACCATGGTATGATGGCAGAAAAATAAGTCTAATTCCTTTTTTTTCTATAGAGATTATAAAATAATTTGAGTTAATGCAAATGGTTATTAATATCAATATCAGCTAAACGCTGTTGAAAGATTCAGTTTGCTATCAAAGATAATGTTTCCTTATTCTGCAGCGTAATTAGCAAAGAGGAAGCATTTCATCTCAAATACTGATTTTCTAAATTAGCTGGAAGGTATAGAACTATGCTTGGAGTTTTATTTTTTTTTTCATTTTACTAATTTTTAATAAATGTGTGGAAGCAATTGAAACCAGACGAAGTTTGAAAGAGCCATAATTATCATAAAAGTGAGTTGCTTCTAGCAAATGCAAACCAATCGCTCCGGCTAATGGCACGCCAAGAGGAAGTGCTGTGTATTCGCAGTAGAGGGTGCTGTCTTCTAGTTCTATCACAAGCTAAAATAGAAGGTCACTCAGTCTATTGATAAATCACACTGCCGTGATTCCTAACTGACAGCTCAAACTAACATCAAGCTGGATGAGGGAGAACAAAAGGCCATCAAGCAGCCATTTTCTTGACACTTTTATTCAATCACCAGCAGATTGCTTACGACAGCAATAGCAGCTGTTTTGTCTTCATCTTTCCACATTTGATAAAAGGTGTCAACTCAAATTTTTGTAAATAATTCACTTACCCCTACTGCACACACCAGCACTGTTCAGCATATGTATTTTGTGGGAGCAGATCACTGAGGCAGGTCAGAGCTCAATGATATCAGCTGAAGGTCATCTGTGATCTAAAAGGAAGCCTCAATAAAGCTACACAGTCCCTCAAGGTCAGAGATAAAACTACGTGTAGATATTTGTGATGGGAACAAAAGGTTAAACAATAGGGGAAAAAAGTAGCAAAACGCTTCCTTTAATATAGGAATGTTTTCCTTTGTTTAAAAAAACCTCATTTCTAGTTCCTTGGTTAATTATTGGTGTAGGGTGTTTGTAAACCCACCTAAGAGATTAAAAATCTAAATTGTTCTTTCAAAAGTTTGAAAAAAAATATTATTTGTAGCAGGCTATTCATCATGACCGTTCAGCAGCCAGAGCTGCAATTCGTTTCTATGTTCTTTTTAAAAGAATCATAAAAAGAGTGTCAAAAATTAATACAGTTAGATAGAATTTCATTTATCTAGTTCATTTAAAATTCTACCCTGAAATGCATTTAGGCTTGAGAGCTGAGGAAAAAAATAGAGAAAGAAGGTGTTTTATATCATAAGGGCTTCATTTGCTTTAAGGGCTTAGAGAAACTAATAGAGAAATCCTTGAATTATTGCAATAAGATACTCTATCTCGTGTTGGCAGTAGCTAAAAGTGCTGAGATTAAAAATGATACATCCTTCAATGCTGGGTTGTTTTTTCAGTTACATTACTCACAGAATAAATCTAAACAACAAATAGTCACTATTTGGTTTATATTTTCTAATAGGAAAAGACCATGTGCTTTTGAGATTCTGTCGTAGCTCCAACTGCAAGGGGATTTATTACCTGTAATGGATGTACGTGGAGATCAAAGAGCAGCTTTCTTACGTTTTCTCCTATTCTTTACACCTCGGAAGTCGGGGGGCAATAACTCCTGCGATTCCACCCGACTAGGAGTGGAAGGAAATAAACCTGGCTGAAGTGGGACCACCGTAATAGGGGTGTTAGAAACATTTTACAATCCAAATAAGAAATTGGATTTCTGGTTATAAGTTAATGCCCACAACAAGAATGAATATCTTCACAACTTAGATGTTAATATAATAGGGGCAGACTAAAATCCGGAAAAAGGTTTTAATTTGCTCGATCTTAGAAGCACAGTGTTACTGTCTCACATTCTGAGTTATTACACATTTGGACCGTCTTTCACTCAGCATGTGCCATTTAAAAAAAATTTATTTTATTTGACTTTATTTATTTATATTTCTTAATTTGACCACAGAGGGACAGAGTGAGAGAGAGAGAGAGAGAAAGTGAGAAAGCAAGCTGCCAGGTCCAGGACTCAAACCATGGTCAGCCATGTGGGAGTCCAACGCTCTTCACCACCACGCCACTTGCCGGTCCCAGCATATGCCTTTTTGAATTGTGACTTTTCTTCTTATGTACATTCTTGTCTTCTTGATTGGATTGTGGGACCACAAGGATAGGAATAATGTCTTAATAACTGCATAACATGGAGCCTCTTATATTTTCATAAAAGACATGAAAACTTACATGAATTATTTGATTTTCATAATAATCTTGTGAGATGGTCAGATCAGAGATTATCATCTTCATATTATACTTGAGGAAACTGAGGCCTGGAAATGCATAAGATAACTCTACATGGATGTTAGCAGATCTGAGTCTAGGTCTTTTTCTTTTTTTTTTTTTTAGGGAGAGATTTTTCTTATTGGCCACATGTGCTCACTGGGGAGAGAGACAGAGAGACAGAAAATGAAAAATCACCCTCCAGTGGGGATGCCATGTCACAGTCCCTTCTCCTCCATTCTCCTCTTGGGATTTTGGGCATGTGCCCATGCACACCTGGCGTGAGTTTCAAGTCACCAGGTCTGGGACTTCAATTGCTGTCAGCCATGTGGAAGTCCAGTGACATAACTATTACGCCTTCTGCTGGTACTGAATCTGGGTCTTTTGGGGTGTAGTACACTGCTCTTTCATATAACCTGAATATAGACATACAAAGAAAGATTCACATAACACACACAAAAGGAACATTGTACTTGGCACATAGCAGACATTCAGTGTATTGTTATATAAATGGTAATGCTATGTGTTTAACCCAGAGATATGTAGAAGGCACTTAAAAGTGTGCTACTTTTATTCATAACAATGGTGTGAGTAAGTGGATCAATTCTAGAGTAAATAAATATGTCTGTGGTCAGGAAAACTCTTTTTGTTTTTTTCTGGAGGAGGTTTTACTCTGGGCAGGGGCTGGATGTGTTTTCATTAAAAGAATTATTTTCCTCGATGGTAAAATGGGGAAAATAATCACAGCTTTTATGATCTCATCAGACTGTTGGACGAATCAAAAGAGACACTGTGGGACCAGCAGATGGCCAAGTGGTTATGTCGCTGGACTGTCACATAGCCAACTGAGGTTCGAGTTTGGACCCAGTGACTTGAAAATCATGCCGAGTGTGTGCATGTGCATGCCCAAGATTCCAGGAGGAGAATGGACGAGAAGGGATTGCAGTGTGGCCATCTCCCCTCAGGGGTAATTTCTCACTTTCCCTCTCTGGCATGTGCCCTAAGGCAAAAACCTCTTTAAAAAAATAAAGTAAGAAAAAGAGAGGCATTCTATGGTAACGTGATCTGTGAGCTGAAAAATGCCATATATCCATGTGAACTGTTTCAGTATTATTAAGACAGTGCCCACACTGGGCATATGTGGATGTGTGCCCATGATCCTAGGAGGAGAATGGAGGAGAAGGGATTTTGGCATGGTCATCTCTCTTGGGGGGTGATTTCTCTCTCTCTCTATCAAAGTACACATGCCCTATGGTAAAAAAAAATATATATATATATATAAATAAATAAAGACAGTGCTTGGTGACTGCCAACTGGGGACGATACTGCAATATTGAGTTTGGAGGTAAGACAAATCTCTACCTAGAGGAATGTGAGAAATTTTGAAAGTGTGGTGGAAAAAAACATTTCAAAAAAGTAGGGAGTTGGAAGTCCGAAGCCAGTGTTGGAAAAGAATAGGACGTATTTAAAGGAGAGTGAGTAGCTGGGTTGAGGAGGGTTTATAAAAAGGAGCAAAAGAATGCATGTATGGAAAGCTAGCATAGGTGTATTTGGGGATGGATGCTTTGCAGTCTCGGAACCAGGTGAGGATGCCTGATCTCACATAGAAACATGAGGCTTATTGTCAGCATGGTGATTGCTTTCATTTAGCTAATTGCACACAAGGAAATGAAAGAAGACTTTAAAGGAGCTAACCAAATTCCTAAAGAAGAACAATGACTTCCATGCACATGAAGCAGGGTTTAATTATTGTGAGATAAAAGGTTCTCCAGATGTCGTATAATAATAACAATTTACCTTATTGAGTGTGTGCTATGTCTCAGATTATTCTAAGTAAATTATTTACATTAACTCACTTAATCTTCATAATGGGGGAATATATTACTATGTATTAGGTGAGGTAACTGAGACCTAGAAAGGTTAAATAAGGTATCTTAGGTCACGTCTCTAGAAAACTGCAGAATAGGAGTCAGCCTCAGGCAGTCTGGCTAAGGAGTGGAGCTGTGCTCTAACACTTGGCCGTGCTGTCGTGATATTGGTACACTGTGAAGTCCAACAGCACATCAGCAAGCACTGATAATGCTCAGTTGCCATTGGTAAAACACAGCACTTTGCAAGGCAGACTCACATGGAACGTTGCTGGTTGGCATATGGAGACCTCCCAGAGAATGCAGGGCATATTTGTGCCTCTGATTTGGGCCGACTGAATTTGGGGGAGGGTGGATGGTGGCATGAAGACCCGGTTGGGATTGCTATATCTCTGTCTGTCTCTATCTCTTTACTCTCACTGATGGAGTAAATTAATAAGCTTGAAAAATAAAAAGTAATAGACCAACTGGTGGCATGGTGGTTAAGGCAGTTGGATCCCACATGGCTGACTAGAGTGGCTTGAGTCCTGAACCCAGTAGCTTAAAATACACACTAGGTGTGTGCATGCATGCCCAAAATCCCAAAAGGAGAACAGAGGAGAAGGGATTGCAGCATGGCGGTTGCTTTCTATTTTTCCTCTCTCTGTTTCTCTTGAGCAAGTGGATGCACTCTATAGCAAATTAAAAAAAAAAAAAAAAAGTAGTGGTGCTAGGAGTTTTCACTGTGGAAATCAATTGATTCATGCACATGTATGTTACACTTTTTCACTTTTTTTTGTATGGCGTGTATGTTGACAAGAGAGACAGAGAGAGAGAGAGACAGAGAGAGAGAGAGAGAGAGAGAGAGAGAGAAATCAACTTCTCGGGAGGGATGATCACACCACAGTTCCTTCTCCTCTATTCTCCTCTCGGGATTTTGGGCATGCGCATGTGCCCGGCATGATTTTTCAAGCCATCAAGTTTGGGACTAAAACTGCACAGCTAGTCATGTGGGATCCAGTGCCTTACCATGCTGTTGGCTCCATACTTTTTTTTTTTTAATATTGCCAGAGGGCATGTGTACTTGCCAGACAGAGAGACAGAAGACAGAGAGGAAGAGGAGAAAGGAGAAGGCACTCCTAATGGAATATGGTCACCCTTCATTCCCTTCTCTATTTCTCTATCCTGTCAGGATTTTGGGTACATGTACAATATGTCCAGCATTCTTTCCTCTTCCCATTCTCTTCCTCTTCCCTTCCCTTCCCTTCCCTTCCCTTCCCTTCCCTTCCCTTCCCTTTCCTTTCCTTCTCTTTTCTCTTCCTATTTCTTTTCTTTCTAAATTTGCTAGAGAGCACATGCAGTTGCCGGAGAGAGACAGAGATACATAGAAGGAAGGTGAGAAAGAACCCCTCATGGGGGATAGCTATGCTGCAATCACTTCCCTATTTCTCCTTTTGGGATTTTGGGCATGCTCACGCATATGCACATATACCAGGTATATTTTTCAAACTGCTTGGTCAGGACTTGAATTGCACAGTGGGCCATGTAGGACCTAGCTGATTTAACCATCAGAGCACTGGCTGGCCCTCCAGCATGTTATGAAGCCACTGGAATTGGGATTTGAACTCCTGTTGGCCATGTGTGATCTGGATCCCTTGATCATTAGACCACAGGGCTGACCCTGTATGTTAGACTTTAATAATGAGTTAAATTAGTGATATAATAAAATCTGAGTACTATGTATACCCATAGATGAAAAGATTAGAGATATCCACAGACTGTTAACTTATCTTAGGTAATTAGGACTAGGGAGAGTTTACATTCATCTTATTTAACTCTTTATTTATTTTTGACAATTATTCTGTAAATCTCTTAAAAAAAAAAGGAATATTGTTTTAAGCAAACAAGGTAAATTTTTTGTGAGGAAGAAATGAAACTAACATTGATGTTAACGATTATTGTCAATACTATCGTATTTACTATTTAATTTTCAAAATAATCATTTGAAAAGTTTTTGTACTGTTTGTGGTCATTTTAATAGGAAATAAGTGTCAGAGAGGTTCATAACTGCCCAAGTCACACCACAGCATGTAATTAAAGGAGGCATGATTTGAATTCAAGACGGATTCCAAAAATTAGGACAAAGCGAAGGAGAGGATTCGGAAATGGAGTAGAAATTCTAGAAAACAAAATTTAAGTTGGTATAGTACAACAATTAGACTCAGAAATAATCCTTGTGATAAACTGTTAAATAGACAGAGAACAAAATTTAAGATTGTCTATCTCACAAAGGCCAGTCTAGTTTGAAGCTTAATCAGTGGCCTATGGATTCATTAATATAGCTTAATTTGAGAATTACAGATCAAGAGTTTTTTTTATTTTTAATTTTATTTAAGCTTAATCAGTGGCCTATGGATTCATTAATAGAGCTTAATTTGAGAATTACAGATCAAAAGTTTTTTTATTTTTAATTTTATTTTTCAAGTGTTTGAATCATCACTAGAGGTCTTTTCCAAGTAAAGGTGAATAAGTCACCAGATTTTGCATATGACTCTGAGAGGTTTGATTCAATGATATGTTATTCAGTATAAAGCTTTTTTGTTTTTGTCTTTGTTCTTTCTTTTTTTCTCCCAGTATTCCCACAACCTTTTCCTTTTTTGGAAAAAATGCTGCCTCATTTTTAAGGATACTTTACAGTGATGAATTATATTGAATGCCAGGCAATTTGTGTAACTGCCACATTTTGAAGAATTTAAATAACCCAAACATTTAAAACAGGTAAAGTTTTCAAGTGTTTTTCTTTTTTTTTTCCCCTGAAAAATTGGGTAAGAATAGGAAGAAAGAGACAGTGGGCTCTGGTGAGTACAACGAGAGTGAGTTTCCATTAAATTTTCTAGTTTTAAGAAACCAGAAACTCTTGGCATGCGAACCTGGCCAGATTACTTGAACTCATTGTTCCTGTGTGAACCAAGCCATAAAACAGTATAGAGAGATAGTCCTGGGCAATGCAGACGCTGTATCTGACTTGAGGTGCTCTGGATAAATGATGTCTTTACTAGTTGATGCTGGGACAAAAAGGTGAATACAGTTCTCTGCAAAAGATGTTTCAAAGGTTCGTCCTATTTCTTTCTCCCACAATTTTTCTTTTCCACCCATGTGGCCATTTCTGTCTTTATTGCTCAGCTCTTAGTAG